>NW_017537041.1:131469-135953 GCF_001853355.1 Bactrocera latifrons | reverse complement strand
AAATAAAAATAAAAAATTAATATTAACATTAAGGACTGGACCAAGGCATGTAAAAATTTTGCATAGAAAATACACCACATTCGTATTTTTTTATTGTAGCCTTCACAATATTCAAATTTTCATTTCACTAAGTATATATATTTTTTAACTTGCGATTATATTTCTTTGTAAACACAAATTCCATATGAGTTCAATTCTAACTAGCGTTAGTATTGCCATCCATTTTTTTTTTTTTAGGCCGTAAGGAGGGTTTAAAATGCCTTCGCATCATATAGGGATCGTCATCCTACGTGAGTGGTGTACCCACTAAAACACTCCCCCCCTTCTATCATGGAATTGTTCCCTACCCCGGGATCGCTTTCGCATTACTTCAGGGCAAGGTTTCCAAGATGGACCCATTACAGGTCGATTTCTACTCTCCCTGCGTCCAGGGATGCCTACGATTTTGTAGCCAGCGTCCAGCTAATTGGCTCTGCTTCTATTGGGAGTCCGCGTCCATGTCTCTTTTTTTTTGTGCGTAGAACATGTTCCACGTACGAGGAAATTATTTCCCAGTTTTTGCTGCTAGATATCATTTTTTGTGTCCTGTGTTTACAATTGTTTGAATTATAAGTCAATAATTATTGATTCAGGATGTGCCAGCAGCGGCAAGGACATGTGTGTCGGTTTAGCGGTACAAACATTTTGTTTTCCTGCTTAAGTGAACTGTGGTGTTTGGGTTTAAATGGCACATGTTCAAAGTCGGCACGTTTTCTAAGTCAAATAACTGCATTGCAGTCCAAAATCTTGTTTCTGTGTAAATATTGAATGTTAGCCGACCAAATATGCAGCTATAGTAGCAATAGAATTTATTTGATTGCCATGGTATTCGCTATACTAAGCGGGCTAACAATATTTCTTATTTGGCAAAGAAAACACATGTTAAAAGAAGTTATTTTATCTACATTCCAATGTTGTAGTATTGTAGTAAAATTTTATTATTGATTGAAGAATATATGAAAATATTAAAAAGTAAAGTAAATAATTGTAATCAAGTCACAATTTTAAGCATTAAATTTCAAAGGAAAACGTTAGTCCACAACTTTTAAACTAAGCCATTAGCAACTCAAAGGCATTACCTGCATTCTTTTATTATTTTTTCATTTTATGCTACATATTTTCCACCATCAAGTGCATACTTAGGAATAATGTGTGACTACAAATGTAGTGATTAGTTGATGAAGCGGTCTTTCGCTGAGAAGAGTTATTGTTTTCGGAAAATAATTTAATTGTTGAATTGAATGTTTTTGAAAGTGCTGAAATACTGGTGGCTTATACTATATGATAAGTGAAATGTATGTACATGAAACTTAAATGTATTTCCAAGAATGTAAATACTTAACAATACTTTTGAATCAAGTCTTTGGTTTGCCGTACCTTCTTCTATGTCAGTTTTTATTGGAATGTGGATACAAGCGATTGCGTACGAGTATACATAACTTTTAGAGTGCACATAGAAAAATTCGTAATGCAAATGCGATATTTTGAAGTGTAATATTAACGGGCTATAGCAGTGCAACACTTTCAAANAAAAAACAAATTACGTTTTCGATAGCTTATATTTCCAAAAAAAAAAATATATATATATATTTTTTGGATGGCTGCGTTTTAAAGAGCGACCGCTCGGAGGTGCAAACATCTATAAGTGGAACTTGAAATGTGTTTTTGCTGACATCATAACTCAACGAGAAATGAACCGATCCACTTCAAATTAAAACTGAGTATTTTTTGTTGAATTTCCTATACAATAACCAACGATCTTTCTGATTGGTTGAAAATTGTCAAATTGGCATTAAAAAAAAACGCTCAATTTTACCCAAAAAAACGATTTTTGTTTCAAAATTACGTCATTTTGTTAATTTTTGATATTTATATTTACTCAAAAATCGTTGGGCATTGTATAGGAAATATCTTGAAGTTCAATAAACTTTTTGATCTTTGTTTCAGCTATGCATTTTGCCGGAATCATGTCAGCACTTGGGGAATTTTTTTTGGCACCTCCAAAGACAGCTTATTACTCCGACATTTTGTAACATTTTTGTAAAAACAAAAAAATTTTAATACAGCTATTTTGGTTAGATATACACATATTTACAGAAAGTAGAGTTGCTGGTCCAACAAATTTCACAGCAAAGTTGTGTTATGATTTTTGACCATTTTTATATTCGAATTTTAATTAAAATATAATAATTTTTGCGTTAAAAACGTTGAATCGATTGTGCGAGTTGCCACATAAGCATATGAGCCTGATTTCTGTTTGTGTGAAATTAGAAGAAGTAGCAATAAAATTTCAATTTTCTCGCCATAATAATTATAACTTAAATAACGTAAATATTATAATGAAATAATTATAGTTTTTGTATTTCTTTTTTTTATAATAAAATATATATAGTACAATAGTAGGACCTTTTAATTTATTCAGCAAACTCAAAACTTTGGAGTCAGTTGAAGACGTTAAACTTAAATCGCAACACGCATGGAGGGTTATTTCTGGATTACTTCGAGGGAAAAAACATATAGTTTGAAGAATAAATTAAGAAGTTTAAAGTTATAAACAAAATCGTTCTGTATTTTCACCACAGTAGTATAAGTTGTTAGAGAAATGCTCTCATATGCATATTTTGTGGGAAAATAAATAGTTAAATCGTTTAAAAATACGTTAAGATGTGTACATTAAACTAGTTGTGGCATGCAATCCCTGTCAATTTCCGTAGCTGAAAATGTTCTACATTATTTTGTCTTTTAGCTAATTCGCAGCTGTGGCTGTAAGTGACACATTCCACGTTGATGAGCTAAATTGGAAATTATTTACATACTTGCGGTTTGCCATTGACGCTGTTGCAATACCTTCTTTTATCAATATGTCTAAAAGCCTTAAGGGAGCGTTTAATTAGAAAATATAAATTTTTTTAAAAATTCTTGTTTGCTTAGTAAGTTTAGCAATATTAAGGAGTTTGCTCGGTCAACCATTAATTTTTGCTTAATCTATTTTGCTTTTCACGCAGACAGTATTGATCTTTATTTACATTTGATTGGATACAATTAATTTTATATTAATTTGCCACTAACTTTGTGTGTAAAACACGGCTATATATTTGTATGATGTTTACCAGCTTATTTGTGTTTTTTTATTTGATGGTGTGAAAGTTTTCTGAGTTCTATGGCATAGTTGGTCTGCTCTTTGTGGTTGAACTAACTACTACTATGGTAGTATATAGTTAGTAAAACATGTTTGTTTAACAAACAGCTAAGCGATTTCAAGACAAAAAATAGTAAGTTATTAATAATTTTTTTAAAAATAATTTACTTTTCTTAACCCTCGACCCAAAGGTTTATAAATGTGTTTATTTGTTTGTGTTTACATTTCTTTTTAAATAACAAACAATAAATAAATTAAAGCCTAAAAAAGAAATTGAAAACTTAAGTAAATTATATTATTTAAAAGTTGGTAAAGAAAGTAGGATACTTTTCGAAGATTTATGCAATCTTACTTACAGATATTTAAATTCCGATGTCGCAACACATATATTGTTGACCTTATGCAGGCAATATAATAGTCGGTGTAAGAACCACGGACAGAGCAGTGCCCCAATAATCCACATAAACATGTCCTAAAAGCATAAATCAACAAACTTTCAATCTAATTAGTACATATATTATTCATGCGATTCAATAAACACTTACAGCTAGGGAATTCGGCCAAATTGATTGCTCTGGTGCGGTTAACCAATGTACTAGTATAATCTAATAATGCATATTGGCACATACTTTTACATAAAAGTATATTCATATACCTTCATATATTTATACATCTGGTTTTCTGTTTATATTATAATTGCCAACAACGTGGCTTAGTATTTTATTCGTTTGTTATAATTAATTAATTGCGTACAGTTCGCTCTAATAAACTTAATTACAAATTTGGGTTAGTGGGTTTTATATTTTGTCGGTTTATAGTTGATAATAGAAGGAAACATACATCAAATCAAATCAAGTTCATTTATAGAGACCAAAAGGAAACAAAAATACAAATTATTTACAAAAGTAGAAAGTTATAATTTAAGACTATACATAGCATCTGTATCTTAAACAAAAGTTTCCGAAAACAGATCTCAATCTAAAGAAAAAAGAAAACAAAAAAATTTAAATAAATGCTTGCTCCCGACATTTTTAAATGTATTCTGAGGGCTACAACTCAGTCCTAAAACTAACTTAAAACTTAAAACTAATTAAAAAACGAAATCTTACAAGCTATAATAGCAAATAAAGCTTATGCTTAAACTAGCCCCTGTGCGAACCAGGTGTTGATTTTATATACAAGTTTGAGCAGAAGGCTTCTGGCTGATTAACATCATTTATTATATCAGCCAGCGATCGTTTTTTCGTGTAAAAAATAATTGTATTGTTTTTTTTCACATTTATAAATAAATAAAATAAATATTTTC
>NW_017537041.1:128747-131096 GCF_001853355.1 Bactrocera latifrons | reverse complement strand
AAAATAAATATTTTCTGTACTAATACCAAGTGGAGACAAATACTTGCTGTTGACCCAAGTATGACTCGACTGCGACAAGATACCATCAGAAATCAATGGATTGTCACAATTCCGAACATGGTCGAAAAACCTTAATATTGTTCTTATTGCATATTTATTAAAAGGGAGTACTTTAAAATTTGAATAGATATATTTATTTGAGTATCTCCTTTTAAAGAGAATGAAGTTTTTGTTTAAACAAAATTTTATGATTTTACATTCAAATATTTCAATTTTTTTCATCAAAGAAGGCGAAAAATGAAACCAAATCGGCAAGGCGTACATTAAAACTGGACGGAGAGCCACTTTATAAATCAAAATTTTGGTTCTTGTGCTCAAACTTGTATTTTTCATTATCATTGATAAGGCATGAAAACGGTTATTACATTTTTTCACCATGTCGTTGGCATGAAAATTGAATTTAAATAAGTTGGTGAAGGTTACTCCAAGATATTTCATTTGATTCTGAAAACGAATATTATGACCATTAAGATTTAGAATCAGGTCTCTACTCTCCTTTACAACCCCTCTAGCTTCTTTACCTGAAGCATTTCTGATGCAGATAGGTACAGTCTTGGCCTCATTTATCTTAACCCCCCAATTTTTGTAGAAATTATTAATTTTTTCTAGATGATTCTCTACCATTCGCAATGCCAAGGTAGATAATTTGTTATGAGCATAAACTAAAGAATCATCAGCATACAGAATACTTAATGAATTATTGTGACTATGTGGAAAATCAAACATAAAGATATTGTAAAGCAAGGGAGCTAGAATAGAGCCTTGTGGAACCCCACAATTGCAAAATCCAAGATCCGAGGAACAATCATTAATAAGCACAGGAAATTTCCTATCTGACAAAAAACTTGAAATAATGTTAATAATACCATGATCAAAACCAATCTGAACAAGCTTAAAAATAAGCCCTCTATGATAAACACGTTCGAATGCTTTTTCGATATCTAATGATACTGCTACAGTACAAAGTTTATTCCTTAAATTTACCAATACATCATTGGAGAACTTAAAAAGTGCATGTTGCGTGGAATGTGCTTTTTGGAAACCAAACTGATAAGACGGAATAAACTTTTCCGAGTGCAAATTATGAATTTTGGAATGAATTATTTTTTCAAGTAGCTTACCAATGTTGGATAGTAAGGAAATAGGTCTAAATTCTTTTGCCTCAACAGAATTACGATTTTTTTTAAAGGTATTATCTTGGCAACTTTCCATTTTAACTGAAAATATCCATTATTTAAGCAGTTATTGAATATAATAATTTTGTTTTTTAATTAAAGAATTCGAAATGCCATCTGGTCCTGCAGATGGCTTTGAATTCCGTGAAATAATTCTGTATTTTAAAATATATTTATTTATCAAAAGCTTATTAGTATTTGTTGGAGGATCAAGCGCTGTAAGACGTGGAGAAAAATCAACAATATTACTACCAAGAATATGATCATGCGCATCCAGGGTTCTTTCCACATGACTCACTGAAGCACAATTAGGAGTTATCTCCGAATAAATACTTTCGTAATAAGATTTGAACACTAGAGCCTTTGCCTTATCCTCATAAATCGCCACATTATTAGCCAACAACACCCAATATTCAAATAAAGGTTCAGTTGAAGTTTTTTTTTGCCAAAGCTGAAACTGATGACAAAAACTGCGCTAAACTTTAAAATAATATTAATTTTATTGTGAATTACTGCATTTTCTAAATTACCTACTTTCTTACATTTCGTAAAGCCCACACATATGTGTATCTTCGTATCAAGTCACGGCCTGTTTGATAATTAATAGCGGGATTCTGTAACCAGTCTCTAGTCTGTATTTGAGACATTTTGTGGTAAAATCTCAATTTGTGACTAGTTACTATTCACTAAACAGTCTCTAGCTTTTGTCTCAAATTATTGCCTCAAATTTGAGACCTGGTAGTTAGCAAGTCACAAAACCAAAAATAACTCTTGTCTGCCATTTTGAATATACTGAATAGAGATCACCATAGATATTAATCGATTTTGTATGCTACTCAAACACGAAAAGGTTAAAAATAAAGAAATTTTACATAAATTTCGTTAATATTATGAAACAAAGTCAACATATATTTTTATTTTTTTTTTATTGATAATTATGTATTTTGACTATGTTATAGAAAATTTAATATCTGTTATCGACATATTTATTTTCATTCAAGTAGAAAAACATCTCTGAATAATGAAATGTAGTAGATATGTGAGACTGTCACTTACAGAATAGCAAAATCGTSTCAAGTCTCAAAAATTGTCTCTGTCAAATTTAGAGACTTGA
>NW_017537041.1:125227-128405 GCF_001853355.1 Bactrocera latifrons | reverse complement strand
TCCCATATTTCCAATTAACTTACCCTTCAGATTGTCCGATTTCATTTTTACATTTAGTACAGACAAGGTAAACGTAACAGCAGTTTGTCATCATAGTATTTGTTGCGTATACGACATGTTGAACACTACATGTTGTGTAGTTATATTAATGTATTATAGTTCATTTTAATGAGGAGGAAAGTATATTTAGCAATATTTACATCAATATTATTTACTGATTTATATTTGAAATAAATATCAATATCTGTAATGAAATCTCATGCTTATCAAGCGCCTAGCTAAATTCACATATTCACTAAATTCAAATCGCCCATAAAAATCAAATTTTATCATTTTATGTTAACGAATTGCTGTGAACATATTGTTAAAATTCATTTTATGTATACTAGAGGCTGGTTATGCTTGTTCATATATTTTTCGGCTTTCTCATTTTGTCTAGCTTACTCATAACGCTTATTGGAAGTTTACTGGCAGCTAAATCATATTTATTTTTACGCTCATTGGCATGATAAATTTTACCATCAAAAATGTCAAACTAAAGTTGCGAGTAGCACTAGCGCTAAGTCCCGAAATATAAAAGACAACTTACGTAATAATAAATATCAAAAGCTTTTTTATTGCATTTAATTTGATTATTTGTGATAAACATAATTCTTAAGATCTGCGGATGCCAAAATTTTATGAATTGCCTACGTTTTCATTTTTAAGCAAATAATTCAACTATATACAGCACCTGTTTGCCATTATGTAAACGCTTCCAAGGTAGTAATAAACATATCATTAGTTGTCGTTATTATACACATACAATCACTAGTTTTCTATGAATTCCTTTTTATTTTCGAATTTATGTCTTTTTCACAGCAGGTGACCTGTCTTATCTGACATGATGCTGTCCAAGCTTATAAAATGCAAATCAAATGAAATAATTTGCCACAATTTGTCTCTGCCTGAGGTTAGTATTTTTGTATGTGCACACACACAAAAGTGGTTAGTACAAAAAAATATTAACTTCTTTTGGTTTATCTTTAAATTATCATGCTACCAACTGCCACCCACTTTTTGAGATGTTTGCACATTTGTAAGTTTGCCACATTTCAATAATGTCAGGCTCCCACTGCGTATACGCAACACCTCTAATCGGATTGTCTTTTGGTGGCGGACAAAAATTGTGTTTTGCGTTATTTAATCTTCGTTTTTGTTTGTGTGTTCTTTTTGCACCATGTTGTGGTTCTACAAATTGTTCTTTTCGTGGTTTCAAATATGCGCATTTTGTGGAGGCAAGAAATTTGACAATTGTTATAAAAATTGCTGGACACTAAGTTGTCTTAGAAAGTTTTAAATAAGTCCAACTTTAATATACTTTAAACTTAATTAATGGTAGTATTGTTTGTTAATTTTTATGAATTTAAGTTATAAATAAATAACAAATTTCTAATCTTCTTCAAAAAAATGTCTAGACAAGATATGATTGGGGCAAATATGCTTGTTTGAATTTAATATTTAATTAAAGCAGCAGAAGCGATTTATTATAGTTTACGATTTTGTAAGATAGCTAAATATGAAATTAATGCCTACAGTGCGGACGTTCAACTGTGTTACTACCGGTATACAAGTGGTAAAAAATTGCCCAATATATCTGCATAGAAATGAAAAGAGCACTTAGTGTGCCAAAATATATTTTTTATTTGTTTGTTAATTTTATTGGCTTATGCATTCGCTTACATAAGATATGTTGTAATCTACAATTCAGTTCGTCATCAGTTCAGTATTGGATTTCACCAGTTCGCTTGCATTAATACTAGCTTTCCTGCTGGGGAAATGAAATTAAAATTGTATGTCTAGCGTGACAAAATGGAAAATGGCTAGCTTAACTGCGGCCTTGGGTATATTAATTCTTATCTTGTACTACGTGCATACAATATATGCTGTCGTCTCTGTCTGAACCAAGCAAAACTTAGATTATGAGGAAAAGTGGTGTTGCGTACATGATTTTATAGACATTGATAAATCAATGAAAAAGGAGTTGACTATATATAATGGAAGTTAGCGCTGTAAAAATTTATGTGAGTACATTTCCGAAAGTTTCATTTTGTGCTTAGATACTCGCAACTCAGTTTAAAAATGTGCTTGACAATAAAATATAAAAAGAATGGTTTGTTGTAATATTTTCGAAATTATCTCTTAGCAGCATTACTCGCTTATAGAACCATAGAAGACCGATTTTTTTATATAAAATAGTTTATAATTTATTAATTTATCAATATCCAGTTGCTTAATCAAAACGTATTTGCTTTAACTTGTCGATATATAGTTCATAATATAATATTATTTTTTGCCTTTGAGCCATCCGAGAAACTTTCGGAAATTAAATCTCTTAAGAATAGTATAGTATTAATTGAGGGAGCTAACGAAAACTAATTCAAACAATAACATTTGATAACACTTGCAAACACAGTCTACTACAATACGTATGTTTTCAATATTTCTAATTTATTACTCTCTAGAGAGTTATTTTCAATACCGAAAAGTTATTAAAACACATTACTATCAGTATAAGCCATTCGTATATGTATATTTTCTATATTTCTTTTTAGTTCTTTTGAAACACTTTGTAAATACCTTAAAACTATTTACTTTAGTAATATATTCAGCTCTGTTCGCCACTGAAACAACCACACTGACCACAGTAAAAACAAAGTTTCGTGATATTTGAGCGTGCCAAACATGCTATGTAAGAAGTAGTCAGCAAGCTTTCATACTGTGGTTGCGATTGACCACTTTAACAACTAAGCAAAAAGTGCATTCAACTCCTTTGCATTTTTTCTGACACCGTGTGGTTAAACAAATAACCACTATTAAGTGGATTAAAATATTGAATTGAATATTGTAGCAAAATAGTATTACTTTTTCTACTACTATTTCTAAATTGGTTTGGTGTGAAAATATTTCTATAAATTTTTCGAAAGTTTGTTACTTACTTGTTTAATCCCATCGGCTTTGTTGTAGTAAAATAAAACCCTTCAATGAGTGCTTGAATGAGGGATTATATGTTACTAATTGTGTTTTTGAAAATGAAGTTTCCAAATAGCTCGATTTTCAAAGTAATGCTTTTATATAAGCTTGAACAATATTAACTGAACTCAATAAAAAATGTAATACTTTATTATTATTATTATTG
>NW_017537041.1:116703-125197 GCF_001853355.1 Bactrocera latifrons | reverse complement strand
ACGTGGTGATTTTGGCTCTGGATGTCCAGACCAGAAAACAATGTTTTGCGAAAAACGCGTTTAAAGTTCAACAACTCCGAGAGAGAGAACTCCGAGGCGCTCTAGGAAACTCCTTATAACTCCCGAAATATTTTGAATTTTCTGAAATTTTCACAGTATATGCTCAAGACATTGTACTTTCAAACTAAGTAAAAAAAAAAAAATTCGATTTTCTGAACCCAAGTTACGAGGCTAATACCTTAACGGCAACATTGAGTTCGGACGAGTATATTAACAAAACAAATAAGATGTAATTTTTTTCTGTGAGTGTTTGAAATTCCCTTGTAATATTAGTAGTATGTTCAGAGGTGAAAATTGCAGTAAAAGATAAATGTCTGGAATCATTTCGTTGAAAATTTCTAATCGAAGAAATAAAACAATGTATTTGTAAGATTGTAATAATTTAGAAATATTTACTTTAGAGGGGTATAAGAAATCTTTTGATTGCTGTTATAAAATAAAATAAAAATATCATTACGTGCAATATTGTTATACTAACAGTTAATACTTCTTCGATAAATTGAGAGTTTCAAACTATTACTCATGCCATCATCATCTTTACACAAATTATATTCTACAAAACTGTGCTTGTATTCAATGTTATTCTTTGATATCAACTTTCCTCGACTCTCTTATGATTAATTTGTCCGTGAGTATTTTCTAACTACTCAAAAGAAGAATTTCATTTTCTCAAATGTCAATGTTTTTGGGACAGGCTATATTTCTCTTTGTATCTATAGAAAAGTTAAGCGTCAAAGGCAGTAATCAGCTACAAAATTGTAAAGAAAAGTATACCTTTTATTATTGCTAAAGACGATTTGGCTTTAGTTCACGGATTTTGTAAAGTAATCACA
Source organism: Bactrocera latifrons (assembly GCF_001853355.1). Lineage (NCBI taxonomy): Eukaryota > Metazoa > Arthropoda > Insecta > Diptera > Tephritidae > Bactrocera > Bactrocera latifrons. The sequence goes on along the minus strand of NW_017537041.1, from coordinate 124,304 downwards.
AACACAAATTGATACGATTTTATTTGTTAGTTGTGGCACGACATTTTTAAAGAAATTTTACTCAAAATGGCAATGGATTTTTTTAAAGTAAGGCCTTTTAAAAGTAAAGAAACTTTTTGTTAAAAGTGAATACGTCCGAAAGTGGAGTGACATCATTTGAGTGCAGCTAAAAGTGCAGTGAACACATTTTTAACTAAAATTTACAAATTTTTACCATACAAATTAGTTTACTATATATAATTATAATTGTACATATCAAGGAATAAAATCGACAAGTCTTAAAATTTAATTAATTTATAAAATGCATTAAGTATGATATATTTTCTTCAATTCTTCAACATAATTTAGAAGATTTTGCAGATGTTATCGAAATATTATTTCAAAGGTATGGTACCAAAGGGTGTTAATAAATTTTCTCCTTGTAAAGCACACTTAAGAAGAATCTTGTAAATACGTATATGTAATGCGTACCAACGGACAGAATATAAGTGCAATATGATTCCATGTGTGTGTTCATAAAAAAACACAATGTGCAAGAATTTGAAAACTCACCTTGCATTGCACTTTTATTTTACCGATTACTAAAAATCTATGCTACATTGCTACACCATGAGCTACTTTGACTAAAATACGCGGTGTGTTCAAAAGGTATCGCTTATTTTGTGTTTTTTTCAAAAATTATTTATTTATTCATGAATATCTATTTTGTCCCCTCCAAAGTAATCCTCATGAGATATTATACACTTGTGCCAACGGTTTTTCCAAACTTTCTAAGGACTTCAAAAAATCATTTTTTTTATCTTCTTCAGCTCCTGCTTCGATGCCGTCTTTATCTCGTCAAGATCGTCGTCCTTTCATGAGCCTCTTTAGTTTAGGAAACAAGAAAAAGTCACAGGGGTTCAGATCTGGGGAATACGGTGACTGCGGCATCATTAGTGTGTTGTTTTTTGGCCAAAAAGTCGCGCACAAGCTACGATGTGTGAGCAGGGGCGTTATCGTATTGCAAAAGCCAATTTTTGTCACATCTTCTCGGCCTTCTGAGAACATTTTATACCACCGATAAACGTTGCTTCGGTCCAAGGCAGCTTCTCCGTATGCCACAGTCAACATTCGGAATGCAACCGCGCACTTAATTTCGTTTTTCACACAAAATTTGATACTGATTCTTCGATCCATTTTGTTGAATAGGTAAAAATCGAAGACGATCCAAAACACGTGCAAGCAAAGCAGCTGCCAACAATTAAATGAGCATACAAAATGGCCGAGCTTGTCAAGACAGACAGCTTGAGAGACATGTGTACCAACATAACGTCACAAAAAATTCGAAATTCGAACATACGTAACCCGCGAAAATTCAAAATTCACGATACTTTTTGAACACACCTCGTAATTCAACTTCTTGGCAAAAATAGAATACAACTTAAGAGGGCGAATAGTTCTACAGAAACATATATACATGTCTATTCCATGCTTAAAGCCTCTATTAATAAGAAGAAGTAGAAGGTAAAAGAAATCTAGAGCTTTCATACATATACGAGTATACAAAAAATAGTAAGAGCTTGTCCAAAATATATTCTTCGTGGAAACCTCTTCTATCTCATTCTTAAAAGAAGTTTCGTAACTAATATGTATTAGTATTGAAAATATATATTTGTTTGCACTAATAGCTCTTTAAAGTTCAAAGAAGGTAATATGTAAGTTTTTTATTAATTTTTTAGAAGTAAATGTGGACCCTAGCGACGATAAACAACACCAAATTATTTAATACGATTATGCATTGTAGACGCTTCATACCAGTTTGAGTTAAATATTTACATTTAAATTGAATGCATTTGTACTCTAGTCTTTTGCGGAATCTCATATTAAAATTCGGTGTTTACAAATACGAAACAGATATCGCCTGTCATCCTAAATCCCCTCAAGAACTACGTGAGCTACAGTATAGAAACTTTTTGTTATTAGCTGAGTTGCAGGTAAAGTGGATTTGTTATTTGTGTCAGTTATTATCCTCACTGTTATGCACACAAATTGCGTAAATTGCGTTTTGTGCGCCACAATTTAGACAGCCAATGTAGTTTGTATAATTACATTAACAGGATATGTGCATTCATTAGTCATTTGATATAGGTTTCTACGAGTAAATAAGAGGCATTCGCTAAATAGTTCTATTTACCCCATGCCACTAACAACGCAGTAATTAATTCTGTTGAGGCACAAGATTTAATACCTTTTTAATTAGATTTTACAGTGTGCTGTTCCACCCTTTTGTATGGTAAACACATTTGCTGACATACGGATCGAACATCTATGTATCTACAGGTGTTTTATGGTTGTTTAAATGCTGATTTGCTTTAGTGTTAAATTCATATGAGGTTTGCCTCCATAGGATTATAGAAAACTATTTTAGCTGCGAGGCATAAAACAAATTACGAATATTTGCTTACGACTACAATTCCTTAATCAAAATAGTGAAATATCGAATTTAATTAAAAATTGTAAACTAAAAGCATAAGAGGGCTTATATTGAAAGTAATCCACAAGAACAATTTATACATAAATAAATAAACTGTTAACCACGTCAACGCCTAGAATTTATTAATTAAATCACTGCTTAATAAAGGTATATGTACATAAGAAGATTTTATTTTATCAATCTTTCAGTAAATTCCTTTTTCAATTGTCTGGAATTCCAACCCGTCTGCGAAAGTATTCATTTATATTACAAGAGAAACTTCGGTGCATTTGTGATGAAGGTGCGTCCCAAGAGAATTGCGATATTCAATGAATATTGCCCACTCTGGCGTATGAGCAACATGCTGCGCACCGCCTTTATTGCTCATTTGTATAATTTAAATCCAAATGCATTCATGGATATATTAGACCGTGATGACTTATTGATTTAGAAAATTTTTGAAATCAGTAGTAATTGTATGTGGCAGACAATCAAGCCGCCTGACACAAATTTAACACCTCTGACTCCAAAGCAACAACATCTGGAAAAACACATACTAACTCACAACAATAACTAAAGTTACTTTGACCTCAGGTGTTTATGCTCAAAATTGATTTTTGTGGCTTTGATCTGAAATTGCGTTTTGTGCAAGTAAAGTGTCTATATGAAAACGTCATATTTATATGATGCGTCATTTGCGCCTTGATGTAACTTTAAAGCATTCGGTAAAGAAGTCATGTCATAAAAATATATTTATGTGAATTATGTTAGAGTGCTTATTTAAAAGTGAATTGAATTTAATTACCCCCTTTGCATATTTTTTTACTTGAGTTGTGCAACTATGCTTAAGCTAAGCAGACAATGTTGCGATATTGTATATGATATTAAGTAGCATGCCTTGTTAAATTTTCTGTTCTAAAACTTTTACATTTGAGATGCACTAAAGTAAGTTTCTTTAAAAAAAATAAAATTATAACGGTTCTCATATCGCTAAAATATTATCCAAGTATTCAACATAAGTCTGCTTTGGTGGGCTGGAACAGCGATGAGGATTGTGAAAATATTCCTCAAGTTCTATATGGACCTTTGTGGTTGAGACGGTGACTAATTGAAAAAAAAAACCTCTGTATTTGTAGTACAGTTTCATTCTGATATGAAGTACGTAAAATTGAGCCGCGGCATAAAAAAAAAATAATAGTCTTTGACAATTCCACAATGGCTATAAACATAACAGTAACAAAATATGATTTATAACATTTTCACACAGATTAATGTTTTATCAAATTTACCGGGGCGCATATAAACGATACTGCAGCAGTCTGAATACATTTGTTACTTGACTGAGGTTGGGTCTTTTTACTGCCTGCAGAAGCTTGGCTTTGATGTTACATATTCTATGCAGTCGCGTGAGTTAAATTTCGATTCCTTCGATGCCTTTATAAACAATAACTGATACATATTCTGAATGTATGCCGGGCCCTTTTCCAGTTGGAATTTTTTCTGTGCTTTATCTATTCTTCCTTTTTCCTAATATTTAACAGTTTATTTGCCACTTTGCGTGTATTTATTGCGTTATTCCTCTTACCCTTTTTTGCTTGTGAAAGGTCAGCAACTCCGAAATAATTGTTCATCTGTAAAAAGAAACGAAAATGTGCAAAACTGATTTAATTTTCATTTTAATAAGTATTAAAAATATTACTTTCTATGAAAAAAAAAAAAATAACAAAGTTGGTTTTAGGCAGCTATTACAGTTGAAAAATTCTATATTTCATACAGTGACGAACTTCAAATATGTGTATTTGAGTGAATATGTTCCTGAAATTTCTTACAATTTTTTTAGTATAACTGTTATTCATATAACAGTGGGAACTCGAAATTATATTTTATGCATATGTTATATTTACATGCATATGTTAGCCATTACATTTAATTAACGCATCCTTCGGATTGCTCATTCCGCATTCGTGAATACCGTTATATTGGAAGTTTTTGGAATGTTAATTAACTAAGAATGTATTAATGAAATAACGTGCAAATGTTGGCTTAAAATTTATCTGTTTCTGTTTCTGTTTCTGTTTCTGTTGTCCAAGCGTTTGTTCTTATATCAGATGTATATTTATGCATTCTGAAATAAATTAAATACCACTTCTTACATGAACATCGGCACGGCATGGAATAAAGTTCTGTAAGCCCTAATTGAATTAATTAATTAATTAGTCAAGTTAATTTAGCATTCTGCTTAGCCTTAGACTTGCTCTCATGTATGCAATCAATTATCAGCTTAGTCGTTTTGATTTCAAAATAAATGTACATCCTAATGCACACGTATTAACTTAATTGCCTAACCCAAATCGCACAGTGCTAATAAACGTTTTTTCATGTGTTTTCATACGGTCAGTGGTCACGTAATGGCTAAAAAATTGGGCAAAGAAGTTAGTTAAGAGCAAAAATTCTCAATAGCCAGTTTAAGGTAAATACCAAAGATCCATTTATTAAACCACTGAAGTTAAGTGACACTTGTAGGCAACAAGCTAATGGCGCAGTACACCGACTGTAATTTCTGGGAATTTCTTCTTCTTGAAAAATCCGTTTATTATTGGTTTGGTCGGTCCTGTCTATCAATAAAACTTTTGCTCATAGTATCTATTTATTATATTATTCAACAACTTTTACAGTACAGTACAGTTTAAACTACAGTAAACTACCTAAAAAATTTATTTTTCATGTGTTGATCTGCAAGCAGTGATTGTGAGCATTGCTTTTCAATAGAACTGCACCAAAACTGCACTAAGGACGATTAATAGCGGATTTAGTTTTAAAGAGTAATTCAGCAAGCTTCGACATGCATCCAAGTATCCAAGTGGTTAGTGTTTTTTTTAAGTTACCATAAAATTTCTCAAGTGATTGTGCTCATTTAAATTAATTTGTTAATAGTTATTATTAATTGGTGGGCAGTCAAATACAGATATCACAATTGTGTTATTCAGGCGCAGTGTTCGATATGGTTGGGAGAAGAAAGCGATAAAAGTGCAGATGACGATGAAGGGGATCCAGAAGCTCAACAATCAAAGTCCGCGGGCCCAGCGGTCATACAACCGTCATCGAACGCTATACCTAAATCCCACCCCAGGAGAGTAATTGGGAAAATGCACCCTTTCCGAACACACAGCTTCCTATAAGTTATTGTTGAGAAAATCAAATAAGGATGAAGATACCTTTAGAATACTTAAATATTTATTTTCCGGAATACCACTATGATATAAAACGATTTTACGGGTGTGCAATCATAATCGGCTGCCTTGGCTACCCTGCTATAAGAATGTACTGGTCAAATGAATGCAAAATTCCTTTAATTCAATGTCTCGAGACAAATTTCTCCAATTACGTTCAGACATTCTGTTCCAGATTCCACTAACAAATTTTGGAGAGTTCAATCCATCATAGACACGATGAGGGAGCCTGCAATTAATTGGCAGCTGATATCACAAACTACTCGATTGACGAGCAAATGATACCATTCACTGGAAGATGCCCTACTCGGCAAGTAATCAGATCAAAACCCCGGCCTATTGGATTAAAAAATCTTGTATACGCAACTTCTACGGGCATTGTAGTAGATTTTGAAGTCTTCCAAGGGGCAGGGACATTTGAAGACTGCGGTCTTGGACATGGGCCATCTATAATTATGCGACTAATAAAAAACTTACCGAAAGGCAGCCAAATATATTTCGACAGGTTTTTTACTACAATACCATTCGTAGAATCGCTTCACCAAATGGATTATCCTGCAACAGGTACAATAATGGCAAACAGGATACCTAAATGTGTTAAATTCCCTCGGGATAAAGATATGAATCGAGGTGATATATGCCAGATTATAAATAATAATAACGTAGCTCTTTTTGAAATGGAAGGATACAAAAGCGGTTATAGTAGCTTCAAGTAAATGTGGAAAGAACCCCGTTGGTGAAGTTGAGAGGTGGAATAGAAATTTGAAGCGCCGGTTGCCCGTTTAAATACCTTCAGTAATTGAAAACTATAACCTGTGTATGGGAGGGATTGATTTGTGTGATCAAATGCTCGAATATTACAGAATTACAATGAAGACGAAGAAATGGACTGTCAAGGTGTTTTTTCACTTTCTTGATCTGGCAATCTATAATTCATGGATGGAATAGAGAGGAGACTACAAGATCTCCGGACTACTAAAGTCGAAAGTCAAATCATTTCTAACATTCAAAATTGAGCTTGGCACTGTAGTAGCAGCTTACTTCGAATCTCCTGATCAGATTGAACCCTTTAAATTGCCTGAAGACTTTTACGGAACAAAATATCCACCTCATGATGCACCTGATGACATACGTTATGATCGCTATGACCACTGGCTTTCAATTTTAGATGATCTGCTGAGGTTTTGTCGCAATAATTGCGGAAGTCGATCGAGAAGAAGATGCCAAAAATGTAAGGTTACCCTTTGTGTGCCAAAAAATAAGGACTGTTTTGAAAAGTACCATATACGTAACTGACTAAAGTATACACAATTGCTTTCTATTTCTTAGTAACATAACTTTCTTTTCTTTTATTCAAACAATTAAAGTTAAAATGACTTTTAAAAATAGTGAAGTATCAGAAAATTTTTGAGTTAAATAAAAAATTTGAAAAATGATCCTGTATTATTTTTGAGGGGCTATTTTACAGCTTATAATCTAGATACCACAAATGTGCGATGTCCTGTTTTTAAAAACGGCCACTTTGGAAGCGTTTTTCAGATTAATTTTGGCATATATTTACAAAAAAAAAAAAAAAAAAAAATTGTATTCCAACGTCTAATGCGAAATTATTAAGAAAAATATCCCTAGGTCTGAGAGGGCTAAAGGAGATCCATTTCAAGGTCTCGTACTCTTTTGAATAAAGCACATAGAAACAAAAATTTAATGCGTAATCATTCGAAGGGATATTCTTTGTCATTTATTTTGAAAATGGTGGCCGCGGCTATGTTTCAGATGGTCCATACGTTGAGTTCAAGGTTGATGACTCGTTCGAAAATTTCGACTGATTACTGGCAAATGACACTGGCAAATGACACGGATCTCAACTTTAGTAGTACACTTTGTCACGTATTAAGCGTGATTTGTCAAAAAAAAAAAAA
>NW_017537041.1:56419-115958 GCF_001853355.1 Bactrocera latifrons | reverse complement strand
GTTGTGCGGTGGAAATGGAAACTGTATCGGGTCCATAAACTGCACAAATTTTATTGGCGGCTTGAGATGCATTTTTGCCTTTATCGTAGTAGAACTGTAAAATATGCCGTATTTTCTCTTTATTTTGCTCCATGTTTGCGACGCTGTAACTCACGAACGACTTAAAAGAAACGAATCAATCAAACACGTGTTAGCGCGTCAAATGGGCTTTCCAAAAAGGTATAGCATGACCCGATGCGACGAATAAAACTAGAACTACGCGCTCTCAACGCCAACTAGCGAAAATACCTAAAGACAACCTAATATGTAAATACCTTTAACTATAACACATAATGCTCTTGGAGTCTACTGGCAGTGATGTCAAGGCCGAGAAGTTGGTTGTGCTCTGCTTTGCTACATTTCCCATTTTTCATTTCTTCACACATCAAACACATTCAAACTTGCAGCTTCACTTGGATGAAAAACTGAATGAGAAACGTTTTTGATTTTTTACGATTTCATGGCTCTGCAAATGACTACGTAAGGGAAAGTTATAAAATGGTGACAAATTTAACACTTTTTATGAATGAATGCCTTTTAGATGAATTTTCTATTTCCTTTCGTATAAAGTGGATGGCTTACATACATTTTATAACAGGACATAGGATTATATTCAATGATTTTGTACAAATATAGTGAATTGGGTATAAACATAAATATTTTTGGGTCGCTACAATTTTAGCGAATCGTACGTAAGTTGAGAAAAATAACAAGTAAGCGTAACTATTTGAGCGAGAGACTGAAATCAAAAGTTCAAATTTTTATTCTTATTTTATATCCTTCTTGAAAGAGCACAAACATTTTTCATTAGTATTCCACCTATTCTCCATAAAAATAAAGTCAAACAAGAAAAAGTTTTATTTCGGCTGCATCAAAGTTGCGATATAATACCCTTCACATTTTCAAGTTTTCTTAACAATAATTCAATTTTGATTGGCGAGTCTGTACGGCAGCTTTATGCTATAATTGTTTATCTGAACAATGTATTCGGAAAATATACAGGCGAACAGACAGACTTTCTGATAAGATGAGTATTTATTTTATACAGTCTCATACGTTTCCTTCAGGGTGTAACATCAACTTCGTTGCAAACTTAATATACATTGTTCAGGGTACAAAAAGTTTTGTCTTTTTGGTACAAAAAGGTTACGTAAACTAAAATAAACTTTCTTTTACTAACAAAATTTTAAAAGTTTGCAAAAATATGCCGACGTACGCATATTTGAAGCTAAAATTGAACAACAAAAGACATGCACATCTAAAAGGGTATTCACAAGCAACTTGAGCACAAGCATATCCTTACTAATATCTGCCAGTCTATAAATTTACTTATATTCTATGACCAAGCAAAGAATGTATAGAGCTCATTCAGGCATATACACATTTGTCGTTAATATGTATAGGCTGCCTTCGAATTCTTCTTTTTTACTGGCGTACACACTGCTTACGCGATTATAGCCGAGTTAACAACAGCACGCCAGTCGTTTCTTCTTTTCGCTACGTGGCGCCAATTAGATATTCCAAGTGAAGCCAGGTGCTTCCCCACTTGGTCCTTCCAACGGAGTGGAGGTCTTCCTCTTCCTCTGCTTCCCCCGGCGGGTACTGCGTCGAATACTTTCAGAGCTGGAGTGTTTTCGTCCATTCGGACGACATGATCTAGCCAGCGTAACCGCTGTCTTTTAATTCGCTGAACTATGTCAATGGCGTCRAATATCTTGTACAGTTCATCGTTCCATCGAATGCGATATTCGCCGTGGCCAACGCGCAAAGGACCATAAATCTTTCGCAGAACTTTTCTCTCGAAAAACTCTCGATATCAATATCACCGGCATACGTCAGCAGCTGTAAACTCTTATAGAAGATGGTACCTTCTCTATTTAGTTCTGCAGCTCGAACTATTTTCTCCAGCAGCAGGTTAAAGAAGTCGCACGATAGGGAATCGCCTTGTCTGAAACCTCGTTTGGTTTCGAACGGCTTGGAGAGCTCCTTCCCGATTCTAACGGAGCTTTTGGTGTTGCTCAACGTCAGCTTACACAGCCCTATTAGTTTTGTGGGGATACCAAATGCAGACATCGCGTCATAAAGGCAGCTCCGTTTCGTGCTGGCGAAAGCAGCTTTGAAATCGACGAAGGGGTGGTGAGTGTCGATTCTCCTTTTACGGGTCTTTTCCAAGATTTGGCACATGGTGAATATCTCGTCAGTTGTTGATTTGCCAGGTCTAAAGCCACACTGATAAGGTTCAATCAGTTTGTTGGCGGTGGGCTTTAAGCTCTCACACAATACGCTCGATAGAACCTTATATGCGATATTTAGCCCGCAATCCAGCGGCCCCCGCCGCTTTGTTGTTCTTGCTATTCCAACTTCTTCCTCGTCGGGTTTCGACCTCTTTCTTTTTCTGTCTGCAAATGCGTTTCGCTTCCCTCTTCTACTCTTTGACATGTTATCTTTTAAAATGTACTCATGAGCGCGCTTTTACAAAAATAAAACGTGCATATATAAGTTTGCACTGCATGCGTCAACATATGTTCTTTTATCTTTTAAGCTTTGCTACATGCTTGTCAACTCAATCACCTTCCACTTGACTCATGTTGTCATTTTGCCGCATGCTCATAATTTCTCTCTTCCTGCTTGAGTTACTCGTTAAAATAGTTGTGTGTATGCAGAATGGGGTTGTGCCATAATTTAAAAACCTATCTTATACTTACATATACACTCATCTGCGACAAAAGCATAATATTGCAGTATATACTAATAGTTAGAGTGACAAGATAGTGTCATTTTTGTAACACACTGAGCGGGAAGTTTAATGTAATTAAAATATGTCAAAATTTAGCACCAGTTCATGGAAATTTTTCTTTATATATGCAGTATATGGACTCTTTACTATAATAGTAAGAGCTTAAACACAAGTTCAAATAGTCAAAGAACAGCTCTTATAGTCTATTTTTCCTGCCAGTTATGCCAAGGGCGAGAAGTTGGCTCTGCTCTGCTTTGCTACATTCCATTTTTCACACTACAAATACTTGCAAAATTTGTTAAAAAAGAATTTCATCTTTACTTCACTGTAAAGGAAGGTGAAAAGGATTTTTGATTTTTTGCTATTTCATGCCTCTGCAAAAGTTAAGGGAAGTTATGAAATTGCGACGAGTCAAATACTTTATATGAATTATATGAGTAATGTTATACTTTTTGACGAGTTTTTACAATATTTTATGCCTTTAAAGAGCAAAGAAATCCCTCAGAATGCGTGCTTGATTTCTCATTAATATGAATTGTATAATTCTTGCACAAACTGAAATCAAAACTAAAAATTCTTCTTTTTATTAGATCCTTCATTGAAGAACACAAAAATTTTTCATTCGTATTCTAGTGGGTATAAAGTTGAAGTCAAAACAGAAAAAACTTATTTCGGCTGCATCGAAGCTGCCATAAAATATCCCTCACAGGTTCAAGTTTTCTTTATAAGATTAAGATTTCGATCGGCGGGTATAAAAAGTGTTGTTTGTTTCGTACAAAAGAGTAAAATAAACTAAAAAAACCTTTCTCTTACTAACAAATTTTAAAATAATATTACGGAAATGCAAACGTCTATAAGCATATACTGATGTGCGCACATTTACAGTTTAAATTGAACAAGAAAAGCCATTCAACAACAAGTCATCAAAAAGGGAATTAAAAAACAACTTAAGGGGTTACATGGGTTTCACAGTTTCAAAAAAAAATCAATATTTTTGTCTTATTAAATTCCATGACATCTCTAGAATATTGTCCTAAATTTTCAAGTTGATCCGACTAATAGTTTCGGAGATACAACCTTGAAAAGGTAGACGCCCGAGCTCAGGTATAGGCTGAGGGCGCAGTAGGTAAAAATTTAAACGCGTTTTTCTCAAAAATATGTTTTTAAAGTCTGTTGTCAAGATTTCTCGCGAACTACTTAACCGAGCTTGATGAAATTTTACACAGGTCTTCGAGATATCATTTAAATCAGAACAAGTAATAGTCCGAACGTGCCAAGTCTGGAGAATATGGACAACACAAATGTTTATTAGTTACAATCGGCCTTCAGAGTAACTTTGGATGATTTATCATTTTCAGACTATAAGCTCTTGCGCTTTACGCATAACTTCTTGTTCCTGACCAACGCTTGTTGAGCTCATAGATCTAGCGCCCGAGTGCCCGAAGCCAGGAGAATGCCTGCTTGTTCCCATCCTAATGTGATTTGGGAATAATGGCCTTTCTAGCGAACTTATCGGCTTTACAGTTTCGGACGATTCCGCCGTGACCAGGCCTTCGGACAAGTTTAATATGGATGTAACTTGATAGCACAAATGATGTGATCATTCACCACTTGTCGGTGTGGATGCTTGCCTCCCTAAACGAATTCGCACATGATTGATTACACCTGCTACTACCTTAATAGATACCACTTCTACTTGAAGAACACTACAGTGGTAAGTTAGTTTATAAAAAAGACATCCATGAAAAATATAGAAAAACTGAATCGAATCAAATGTGTTTTCTGAATAGTTCAAATTTGTAAAACTATTATATTAGGGTTACTAAGAATACAAAGAATATACGAATTCTACTGTTCTAACAAATATATTTTACACTCAACTTTCAGATCTTCTTTAACTTTAGTCATTACCCTTTTTACTTACCTTGATTCGGCGGATGGTTTGCAGCACTCTGCATCTATAAAAGGAATAAAAGTGCAACGTTTGATGTAGTAGCCAGCAGACACACAAAAGCAATTAATATCAAATATAATCTTTTATTTGTTTTATTTGTCATCTCAAATGACATCTATGCTAAAATGAAAGAATAATATCTTTTAAGGAATATAATATTTTGTACATGAGATTAAGAGCTTACTTTTTCGGCCGCATCACTTGCCAATGGGTCCAAGTGATGATCATTGATTTTAATTCATCAAAAGTCGTTTTTATTCTTATTAAAACTTATACAGTGAATTTGTCACATTAGATAGAGTTGAGTAAATAACTTCTGTTCTTAAGTTCATTTGATTTTGATGCTCTAAAATAACAAAATAGCCTTTTTTAATAACATGGTAAAAAACTGTGAGTTCTTTATAAAAACAAATACACCATTTGCATAAAAATAATCGTCATAAAACTTTATAGCATATGCATTACAGGTACTTTTGTTAATCATGTGCATTAATATTATCAATTCGCAGAAGCTGTTACTCTTACTACTGTTACTTTGTATATGTTTCAATAATGTTCAGGCATTAACCGGTTTGAATATGAAAAAATTTCGCTTATTTGCATGAGAAATTCTGATCACTTACAACTGAACGACTGTGAGCAGTCGAGTACAACTAATTTCTTTATTAACAGTTGCTATCGTTTTCAGCCAAAACTAACGTCTATGGGGATGCTTCGCCTCACTACTGACAGATAAGCTACAGATTATTTACAGATTTTGTGAATTGTGTAGAGTGAAGGGTGCCATCAGCGTGAAATATTCCGAGAAATGTTCAAATGATGTAAGGAAGCTACCATTAAGCTCAATTTGCAGAATATTTTTCTTATTATTTAGATTGTTAGTTAAATGGTATAAGAATTTACATAGAATATTTCATTTTTTACGAAAATTTCTTTAAGTACTTTACAATCCGCTCTAACTATTCTAGGTATTCTTAAAATACGTGAAAATTTAATCTGGTCACTCTAGTCACGCGGCGACGCAATCTCGATGAAGCATAAATGCCGAAATAATGGCACTGCTTTATCCACTAGTTTTGGTAGTTGTGTGTGCGCCTCAAGGATATGCATTAGCAAAGTATTTGTAGAGTCTAATAATTGCCAGTTTTGCTCAAAATCGAAGAAGCATGTGAAGGTGACCAGAAGTGATTTTTCTTAATTCATTTAATCCTAACACATATTTTCTTTATGGAGCGAAATGAACAGGACTTATGTATGTATATACATGTGCATGTACATATGTACACACAAGTTACTTTTATTCAAACAAACTAATTACAATTTATTTAATTTACCAATATATTTTAACTACAATTAAATTTTTCTGTGTCACCTTATTATTGCAGAAGCACGAGTACGAATTTACACATGTCAATGTTCTCACTTGCTCAACTCAGCATGCAAAAAACCAACAAACATAACCGACATGATTTGATAAACAGCGAAGGCAGCCGCTATTCGTGTCTATTGAATGTAAACAAGTTGTGTAGCCGAGCACGAATTAGTGCATTCAGTAAAGCGTAAGAGAAAATTCAAAGAATTATTGAAAATTGGGCATTGTGTAAAATAAAATAGTGAAATACGAAAAAGTATAAGCTTGAGAAAATGTAAAAACGATAAAAAGAATGTTTAAATTGTGGTGATTTGAATAAATATGACTTACAAGAGAAAAAAATAAATGAGTAAACATACATAAGTGAAGTTCAAGATGAAATCGAAAAGTTGAAATGCAGAATATGTGTGTGGAAAGATGACAAATAAAACTAAAACGTGAAAAATTTTAGTAAAAATCTAACAAACGAAATAATATTTACCGAAGGTAAGTAAGAAAAATTATTGCGTATATTTGCTAGTAAAGTTATAGTACAAAGAATAAAAAATAATATTTCGTTCTGCCTGACTTATCCGTGAAATAATGTCAAATTATTTTTTTGTAATAATAATGTTCATATCTCTGAAGTATTCTGATGTTAGTATTTTCATGCCCAAGAGTGAGTCCTACAGTCATACTATAGTCTTAAAACTATTTACAGAAATCGTCAAAAAAAGAGATTTGGTTCTACAGAACATAATATCAGGGGATACATAACTTAGCCAGTCATACCAGCCGCGGTCATAGACAAAATGCTTCCTTGTAGAGGAGTTTTCAACTTGCTCATCTGACTAGTTCTTACTCTAGAGATACAGAAAGTTTACAGAAATAATATAGCAAAAACGAAATTTTATTTAAAATTTAGTTTTGCGATCTTAAGGTGGTATTGCACTCTATAAATCAAATTTTGGGCAGTTTTTTAACCAAAAATATTTTTAGTATCCATTTTTTATGGTGTTTTTATTGATATCTTAAGAATACAGAAAAACAAATTTACCAAAAAAATATTAAAAATTATAATAATTAGCGGGTGGGGGAGAGACAGTTTAAAAAAATTTTAAACGAATTTTTTTTTTTTTTGAAAAATGGCGACTGCCTGTAAATAAAAATAATTTTTTACGTTTTTTTTTTTAAATTCCTGATTTTTGTTTTAATATTAAAAACAAGGGATTAAGGATTATATAAAGATAATGGATAAAGGATTATATAAAGAAGGTTCACGCAAAATTTCAAGTAAATCGGTTGCGTAGAACTTGAGATAATGCCGGTACAGTGTGGAAAAAAGTAGTTTCGAGAAAAACGCGTTTAAAAAGTGAGTCTACCTAACTACCGGGCTAGGTACTGCGTCACTAAAGTAACTGTAGCTCTTAAAATAATTTAAATTTTTAAAAATCCTTTGGAGGATATTTATATTAAATATATGAAAAAAATCGAATTTTTCAAAATTCAAGAGTAGAATACCCCCTTAAAGTAAACGATAATTTTATTTAAGATACTGAGATTTTGCCTCATAAAGTTTTAGGCTGCTGTTGGGACTGGTTTGTTTCGCATCTGACCAGAAATTTCGTTTACTCTATGATTTACTTTGTATTTAGCTAAAGGTCATTCTGATTCTGTTCTTTGTTTTTTAAGTTCTTTGATACACGCCTAACCACCTTAATCATGCGGGAGTACTAAGGCTAAGCAAGTAGTGCAACAGTGAAGCCCGGATGGTACTCGCCAATATTATTCTAATATGAAAATCGGAAGCCATTTATTTGTTGTAGTGATATAATTCCAAATATTTAGATATATCAACAAAAATACTCAAATTTATTTCCTCTTCAATTCGATATGACAAATTTCATTTTCATTTGTGGCTGCATAAAAATAAATAATACTTTGCAATTGACCAGAAATTCTTCACAAATATCTAATAATGGTAGGTTTTTTTTATATTTAAATCAAAATCAAAATGAGTTGCCTCCTACACTTAAAAGAGTACGAGTATTCGTGTATAAAATTATTTATTAAGAGCTGCACAAATGGACCAATACATTGATCGCAAAGCTCAAGCAAAGCCGATAAACTGAACGAAAAGCAACATTTTCGCGGATTTCTTGTGACGCACAAATGCCGTTGGAATGACTGGGTTTAATGAAGGATTAACAACGTCTGAATGATTTTTCATCAATTTAACTCTATATATACGAACTTGTTGTACGAAAATATATACATGAGTAATTATGCAACTTAATATGTACAATGCGTAGGCACGTTTCAGCTGGTTTTCAGTCTGTCACAGAAATTCCGATGCGAGCGAGTAAATGAGTGAATATCTTTAGCACTCTTTTGGTCACCTTGATTCTGCCGATGGCTTACAGCCAGACGCTGTAATTTAATTCAGAAATTTTTTCCGTACATAAGCCACCGGGATGTGTGCTTGTATGCCAATTAAAAAACATTAACTCAATTCGTCACATAATTAATTCTATAACCCATATACACGCATGTACTATATATTATATTATATCACTTATATGCAAGATGCATAATTCTTCGCTAAAAATTCCCGGAAGCTCTTAGTCATTACTTTATGTGTTTTTAACGTTAATTGATAGCCAGACATTTAACTGCTTGGAAGATTATGTATTTTCATGATTATGAATTGTTCATAAAATTTTTTTTTAAGACTCATTCCCAGCTCTTGACCGATGCTACGGCTGCTACTAGGCCGGTCTCTTTCGACCAATTCAGCGATTTTATCGCAATTTTCGACCATAGACCTTCCGGAGCGTGGCGCAGCTTCGACCACCTCTACACGGTGGAAATGGAAACTGTATCGGGTCCATAAACTGCACAAATTTTATTGGCGGCTTGAAATGCATTTTTGCCTTTATCGTAGTAATACTGTAAAATATGCCGTATGTTCTCTTTATTTTGCTCCACGTTTGCGATGCTATAACTCACGAACGACTTAAAAGAAACGACAATCAATCAAATACGTGTTAGCGCCTGAAATGAGCTTTTCAAAAAGGTATAGCATGACTCGATGCGACGAATAAAACTAGAACTACGCGCTCTCAGCGCCAACTAGCGAAAATAAAGCAAGCCTTTTTTGACAACCTAATATATATGGGCCGATGGATTGCCGGCCGAGCTATTCAAACACGGCGGCGAAGAACTGATAAGGAGCATGCATCAGCTTCTATGTAAAATATCGTCGGACGAAAGCATGCCCAACGATTGGAATTTAAGTGTGATATGCGCAATCCTCAAGAAAGGAGACCCCACAATCTGCGCCAACTACCGTGGGATAAGCCTCAACATTGAATATAAGGTTCTATCGAGCGGATTGTGTGAAAGATTAAAGCCCACCGTCAACAAGCTGATTGGACCTTATCAGACCTGGAAAATCAACAACCGACCAGATATTCACCATGCGCCAAATCTTGGAAAAGACCCGTGAAAGGAGAATCGACACTCACCACCTCTTCGTCGATTTCAAAGCTGCTTTCGACAGCACGAAAAGGAGATGCCTTTATGCCGCGATGTGTGAATTTGGTATCTCTGCAAAACTTATACGGCTGTGTAAGCTGACGTTGAGCAGCACCAAAAGCTCCGTCAGAATCGGTAAGGACGTCTCCGAGTCATTCGATACCAAACGAGGTTTCAGACAAGGCGATTCCTTATCGTGCGACCTTTTCAACCTGCTTCTGGAGAAAATAGTTCGAGCTGCAGAACTAAATAGAGAAGGTAACATCTTCTATAAGAGTGTACAGCTGCTGACGTATGCCGATGATATTGATATCATTGGCCTCAACACCCGCGCCGTTAGTTATGTTTTCTCCAGACTGGACAAGGAAGCAACACAAATGGGTCTGGCAGTGAACGAGGGCAAGACGAAATATCTCCTATCATCAAACAAACACAGTCATAACTTTGAAGTCGTAGATAATTTCGTCTATCTTGGATCCAGCATAAACACCAGCAATAATGTCAGCCTGGAAATCCAATGCAGGATAACTCTTGCCAACAGGTGCTACTTCGGACTGAGTAGGCAGTTTAGAAGCAAAGTCCTCTCTCGACAAACAGAAACCAAACTCTATAAGTCACTCATAATTCCCGTCCTGCTATATGGTGCAGAGGCTTGGACGATGTCAACAATGGATGAGTCGACGTTGCGAGTTTTCGAGAGAAAAGTTCTGCGAAAGATTTATGGTCCTTTGCGCGTTGGCCATGGCGAATACCGCATTCGATGGAACGATGAGCTGTATAAGATATTTTATGCCATTGACATGCGAGTAGTTCAGGGAATTAAAAGACAGCGGCTACGCTGGCTAGGTCATGTTGTCCGAATGTACGAAAACACACCAGCTCTGAAAGTATTCGACGCAGTACCCGCCGGGGAAGCGAAGGAAGAGGAAGACCTCCAGTCCGTTGGAAGGACCGAGTGGAGAAGGACCTGGCTACGCTTGGAATATCCAATTGGCGCCACGTAGCGAAAAGAAGAAACGACTGGCGCGTGGTTGTTAACTCGGCTATAATAGCGTAAGCGGTGACTACGCCAATCAAGAAGAAGAAGAATATATATGCGTGTATGTTGTTGTTAAAGTTAATCGCCACTTTTATTGTCAGTCATTTGCACGCTCATTTCTTAGTTAACAACTGATTGTATTTAACGCAGCATTCAAACACGCTGACAAATCTGACGTAATCCACTTTATCTCTATAAAGGAAAACAGAATTTGAACGGTATTAAATTCAGCTGACATGCTCCCAAGATCAAAGTTCTTTGTTGCGATTGGTCTTAGTGTTAATTGTATAGATATGGGTATACATTTGTTATTGGAGTCAATTAATTCTTAATACCATTACAATGTTTAGCTATTGGACTTTGAACAAACGACATATAAATTTATTATTCCTATTAAAGCATAATCCAATCGTATTTCGTACACCGATATATAAACTTTCATCAATAGACTTCTCAATACTATATATTTATTTGGTACAAGGGGGGTCACTTAAAAAGTTAAGTAAAAATGAAAACAATGGATATAAGTTCTGCTAGAAAAAGTTTTCTCTTTTGTGCAATGAGGGTTAGGTCGAGTCGGTTGGATTTGTTTTACATACCTTCACATATCGAAATGTCCATATTTTGGTATTAACAGCCGTTATTCCTTCCCGTGATTCATTAGCTCATCGTCTACTATTTTAACTTAGTTTTCGAAGCCATTCAAGTACTCCCTTCTCATAGATGAAGCAAGTTTGCGAAATGAAAACCATATTCGAAGAATTTTTGCTGAGCTACTCATAGAGTACTTGCCATCGCCAAGCTTTTGTTGAAAATAGTCATAGCTATTCCATTGCAATTTTTTTTATTATTATTATATATCGATTTAATTAAATGTTTTAAAGGTTTTTCAACCTCAGTTTAATTACAGTTACCACAACAGTTACCTGCTATCTACCTTTTTATCATCTGTTATGACTATCCCTTTTTTTTAAATTTTCAGTAAAATTTATTGTTCAATAAATCGTTTACAATTCCCCAATAATATTGTGAAAATATACAAGTGGTTTTACATGAGTCTCTTCCTTGCCTGTTTGATAACTCGTGGGCGATATGGATGCAAGTGCCGCTTCATTTAAATTTTTGCGTTACTCGTTTGGAGTTGCAAGTCTCAATTAGCCGCTGGTTCGCACTCTATGCTCACCTTTATGGGTTTCGTACAGTTTTGTTGTACAGTTCAGTGAATTTTGTATTATCACTTTGTTTTCGAATCCGAAATATTGACGATTGCTTTCTAACTTTATTGGCCTTATTGTTGACCTTATTCGAAATTTTACGGCTGAGTTTATTTGTTTGTCTTTAATAGCGAGGGAACTGTAGTAACTCGACTTTTCTTACACCAATATTATTTACGTATGAAATGCCTTATTTTTGCATTAAACGGAAGTTTGGGAAGATGCTCATATATACAGTCATTTGGTAGCAATATGTGTCATTCCCGACCAGGCATACGAAAAAATAGTAAAATTCTATCTTATCTACCCTGCTTCGAAAAAAGCCTTTCTTTGTCATATTTTTTCAATAATAAATGCTACTATACTATTCTACTTCTCAGTTTCTTTCATGAAATGGATTTAAATGTTTTTAATTTAAATATTTTTACCAATTACATCGGCCTGGATAATAATTGCTACATCTATCGAATACCCAGCGGATTAATTACTATTTTAGTTACGATTTAGTTTTTTTTTTTTTTTTAATTCTCTCTAAAAGAGATCTTCAATTGAGCTACTAGTTTAAGCACGTCGCTGCCTTTTGTGTTTGGTTTACAGCTTCCCTTCTTTTTTCTTGAACAACTAGAATACTTGTTAAATTCGATTGAATATTCAATTTGAATAGGTTCAATTAAAATAAAACAAATTAAAATAATTTTCGCTAAATATCAAAGGGTGTCCGCCGCTTTACACTCGGTCAATACATAGAGTCACGAGTTTACCGTGCTGGAATAAAGTTGGGCGGTTGAGTGGACACAACGCTGATTGCGAAGCGTGACGTTTTCACTGGGGAATGGTTATTCAAATAAATGACAATTGTCACGCGTAAATCTGTTACGGTTATTTGCTATGCACTTGAAGTGAACGATACAGCAGTTTCTGTTATGCAATTACAAGTTGAGTGCGGCTAAATTAAACATACATACATAACACTATTTTCACTTGTTCCCTGCTTACAAATAAATATCTAAGGGAGAAAATTCGACAGTTTTATATGGCCTTCAAAAGCTGCTCTAATATATTTTTCTGAATTTTAGGAAGGTCGGTTCGGGGAACTAGCCTGAAGTTGCATCACTCATTCTTTATCAGCAAAATTCCTCACAATATTTCTCCTCAACTTTTGCTTTGATTTTCATTCAAATTGCGTACTCTCTCCACTCTATACGCACAACCGAGTAATAATTTTGAGTTCCAAAAACTTTTTTAGACTTTATAAGTGATTGGCGGCTTCTGCGGTTAATTGAAGTTGAAAACTCATAAGCAATACATTCGCGGATAAATACCAATATAAATGGATTATTGAAAGTTTTATATAAATGTCAATAATGAATAAGCAAGTTGTGCCAACATAATATTGCCTTTGTGTTAATACTTGCTAATAACTTTCAGAATTCATTGCATTTGATTTTCGTTTGTACATTCATGTGTATATGAAATATATTACTTCAAACTGAAATGACAACTGCCTCTGCTCGGATTTAGAATTCAAATAAATATTTTCATAGAAAAAGTCTGACGATAATCTTTTAGAAATCGCAAAGGCGCAAGAGCCCTGAATTATGCCTTAGAATCCTATAAAATTGAGTTCAAACAAAAAACAAAAGTTAATAATAAATACACACATTTTGTTATCCTGTGATTATAATTTTTGAAAAGTAATTTAATTAGTTCTTTAATCACGAACCAGAGAATGCTGTTACCATTACGGAAAGAATACACGCAGAAAGTAAAGTGCTTACAGAGTGGTTTTGACAGTAATTTACAAGTATAATCAGAATTTCTTAACTGTTTTTTCTTGAAATATTTAAAATTCCAGAAAGAATTCAACTTTTATCAATCAATGTTCTTTGGAACGTTATTTACCATTCCGTTTGCTTACTTTGATTCGGGTGCTCAAGTATACACTTTTCCTAAAAACATATTCATGTTATTTTATTTTGGCAGATTACTTATTGTAAGCATATGCATTCTTATGTAATATTTTCTCTTTCTAAAATTTTCGTTTCATGTTTTAATCATATATAATAATTCAGCCTCGGATTATTTGTTAACTCTATTATGCTAATTTACATGTTACATGCGCCCGCTCAAGATGAGAGAGATATTGAATGGAAACGCAGACTTTTTAAATTTATAAATTTGTGTATTTCCAATAGAATATGAAAGCATTGATAGAAATTAGATGTAATAATTTCAGAGTAAATGAAGCGTTCACAAAATGAAATAAGAATAAAATATGTGAAGAACAATCTTAGTTCCTAAGCAAACTGCATAGTTAGTGAAATTAGGTCTCCAAAAAAGGCGTTCAAATGATCTCAAAATTTAGAGAATGTTCTGTTTATATGCGGCAACAATTTGTTTGCTGCTTTCAAAGCTATATTGATGAATATAGGAAGCACTTTAGTTTAAATATATGAAACGTGGAAGCAAATGAATAATATAAACTTGGTAGCAATAAAAAATTGAAACGAAGTTTCAACTCAAATAAGTTGTGAACTGTGTGAGCAAGGCTAGAAGAAATATAAAACCTGATCGGCGTGCAATCCCTTTTCTAACGAGAGCTTAAGTGGGTTCAATGAACTGAAGAGTCTTTTAAATGTCAGAAATAATAGTAACACATGCTTATGTTAGTACCACACTAGCTAAAAAAAAAAGAAAATGAAAAATGTTTTTTTTTTTATAGTTACCAGCACTTTAGTGCACGATTGCACTAGCCTGTTGTTCAAAAAGGCTCTACAGTTTCAGTTTAATAGTGACGTGGTGCAACATTGTGTTAAAAATGGTGGTATTACAGAGATAGAGAGTTAAGCCAAATATTCGGAGAAGTGTTGTACATATGTGTCTACTTAGGAGAGTGTAAAGCACAACGCTACGTTGCAGTGAGGCGATTAGGATTAAACACATGTGATGATATACAAGTATATGTGCATACTAGCTCTCGGCGCTGCGGAAATGGAATGGATCGACAGTTTTATTGGTTTGACGGTTGTGCCAACAGGATATTTCATTCACTTGATTGAAAACTGTTTTTCAGGCGTTTGCGCCTTTACTTTTAGATTTGGGCATATTCTGTGTATCAATGATGCAATGAAGTTCCCCGTAGAAAAAATTAATTAGGCGGTGAAATGATGTAAGTTTAGAAGTAGAATTTCTTGACTAATATCTAAAAAAAAAACTAGTCAAATGGGTATGCATTTTATTTAAACAGATTTTTAGAAAGCTAATTCCAATGAAAAGCATAGGTAAGAATGCGCATCGGTATTTATTTTAGTAAAAGTATGCAGATTTGAATATTTGTGTTGAACTAGACTTCTGAAATCACGAAAAGATATAAAGATATTGACTTCTTGTGGAGAAAAAATATAACAAAACTACTAAATGGCCGTTTATACTAGATATAATCTTCCGATGTGACATCTACGTTATCATAAATTTTGTAATTTTTTCGATACTGATCAAAGTTACAATATCAGCGTTATTACCCTCGCTTCGCTTTATTTCCTTGCGCCGGATGCTTGTTTGGCACGCAAACATGAAAGCGAATCCGCAAGTATGCCTCCGTCGAAGAATAAATAAATAAGTCAAATAAATTGTCAAAAAAGAAAATGAACAATTGACAAGTTTAACTATTGTATGTGTACGGTGTTTGTTGATAGTACTGCAAAAATCTGCACATTTAAAAAAATTACAAAAAAAAAAAAACAAAAAAGTGGGTGATCTGTTGGTTAAAGTGTATACAAATAATCTCTGGTTTAATTTCTCCAAATTTCTGGTATATTGTCCCCAAATATGTTGTGAATAATTTCTAAAGTTAAAGTTAGTACCCGCCGGGGGAAGCAGAGGAAGAGGAAGACCTCCACTCCGTTGGAAGGACCAAGTGGAGAAGGACCTGGCTACGCTTGGAATATCCAATTGGCGCCACGTAGCGAAAAGAAGAAACGACTGGCGCGCTGTTGTTAACTCGGCTATAATCGCGTAAGCGGTGACTACGCCAATCAAGAAGAAGAAGAATTTCTAAAGTTCGAAAAATAGCATTAATATATGAAAGATAAAACCAAAACTATTTAAGTTATTCTTGACAAAATAAACTTTACCGATTGAAATGCATATGTACCAATTTCTTCTACACTTTGACGTATCTAATGATAGCTTTCATTAATTATATAGACCACCATATTTTCTGCTATTTACCTTTACTATCCAAGTGACTCGATTTAAGTAATCTTGCATTCATCCGCAAGTATTCATAATGTGTTTTGCTCATTTACAGCTGAACGCTTGGCTGCCCTCGAGCATAAATAATTCCGGCGTAAAAAGTTGTTAGAGCTTTCGGCAAACACCACACTTCAGCGCGAGGCTAACGCTTTTTATATGCATAAGTCATCCCTAGATTATTTACTGATTTGCTGTGAAGAGAGAAATCAACATGACAATTATGCGAACAGTGTGCAGCGATGCTGACCATAAGCTCCATTGACATAAATAGGTATATAGCTATATGTATATGTATATATATATATATAGATAAGTGTATATATAAAAGTGGCTTCGGCAGCTGTGCAAATGTTCTGAAGTAAGTAATAAGTACTCTAGCAATTGAATCAATATACTTATTTGTAAGGCTTTGATTTATACATGGAGAAGGTATGTAGAAATGTGCAAAAAGAAGGTTTTCTCTTCATTAGTTGCATACATTTTTTAAATATTGTGCATTGGTTAAAAGTTATTGTGTCATCAGAAATTAATCTGAGTGATTTTGCTAAAGTGTTCCATTCTATAACATATCCTTACAATATTACTTTCTCCTTCGAAATATTTTCAAAAGTTCTACACTATTTGCCGAGGACACTTCCTTATTTTGTTTCGTCACTGGCCACACTTAAGCCTTCATTACGCCTATTGTGTTTGGTTGTTCGATATTTTAGTCACTTACATATGTACGAGTATGACGCAATTAAAAAACGTTAATTGTCAGGTGTTGATGGCGGTAAACATATCTTTAGACAACGGAGGCGCAGGTATATCCTACTGATGCGTGAAAACTATTATCTTGACCACAGAACGCTACCACTGATTCTACATTGAAAGAAATATATGAACTTGGAGACCAACGATAGGGGTAATCCCGTTCTCTTCGGTAAAAAAGAGCTTAATATAAAAAGTGTGTCACTTTTCTGAAAACCAAAGAGATTGATGGCTGGTTGTTTGGCGAAATCTTAAATGGCTGACGAAATGTTCAGTTTATAGAAGTATACTTTCATGATTTAAAAAAAAATATATATATTCACTAGCTAAGCGTCTACAAATATTCGCAGATACTAACATTTTTAACTCGAAGTGCCATCTACCCATGATACTACATGACCACTCTACTTGATGAAATGAAACCACTTTTCTTCTTACCAAATACAGTTTTTTCCTAGAGAGTCCATTGCTACATTGTGAAAATAATGCTGTGGTAAGTTTTGCTTTAAAATTTTGTCCCATTTTAACCAAATCAAATAAGTTTTTCGGTTGCAAATATAAGTCTGTGTAATAAAACTGAATTTAAACGATTTTAATATAAGTTCTTAGATAAATCTCACAGATCTCGCTGGGTTTCCTCGGTTTTCACTGCCTCTTCCCATCTCTCGCTGCGCTTGGATTTTGTAAATTTGCCTCCTACTATAAAAAGGTCTCTTCTACCTCCCACATGCTTTCACTTGTTGTCCCTAAGCAGCTCTTATTGCTGTTATCGGTTTTTATTGCCTCTCCCCGGCTCTCTGAGCTTCTCGCTGGCTTTATGCATATTTTCCGATCCTCGCTTTCCTGCCTTACATAGCTGTCGTTGACCTGCCTCAGTTTTCGTTAGTTTTTGCTTTCTCTCTGTAACTCTCTCTAAAGAAAAAATTCATTGAATTATCAGATTTGATAGATACATTCGCATACTAGCAACTAGTCGCTGTCACTGCAAATTTATGTGCAAGTAATTACCTAAGTTGGACATTTGTTTGTGGCTACACTCACATCTTTCTGGAAATAGACCTGCCTTGGAATTGTGGTGTGAATTTCATATGCTGGTTTGTGGGGGGGATAAAAGAATCTGAGATCTAATGAGAGATATAAATTTTTTTGTCATCGTGAAAAAATTTCTAACACTCTTTCGAGTAACAAGATGTGACTTTAATGTAAATACCAGTAAATATTTGTTTTCTTTGTAAAAACTATAATTTTCGTGTAAATGCGGATATCTTTCTAAATTAGCCTCACAGGTGATTCCCTCGAAGTCATCTAAACGAGACCATCGATCTAGAAAAAAAACTTTTAGAAGGATTTTCGGATCTATCCGGTTGAAATTGTACCAAAAAACTTGTAGAAGTAATAGAATACACTTACAACAAAGGATTTCCTAAATTGAAGAAAACAAAGTGTGATAAGTATCAGGCTAGTCCGTATACCTTGTTGTAGTACATGCAAACGTAAGGCACAATGGCTATAGAGTGAAGTGGTTTTCAAAATAAAGGAAATTTCAAAGAGAGAAAAAACCGTGACTGAATCACCTTAACTTCCCATTTGTCACCAAAATAACGTAGGAGGTCAAAAAAAAAAAAAAAAAAAAAAAAAAAAAAAAAAAAAAAAAAAAAAAAAAAAAAAAAAAAAAAAAAAAAAAAAAAAAAAAAAAAAAACCGCGTTTGGTTTGCAACCTGACACCTAACACCTAACTCAATAGTACACATATGTTCCACATTCTAATAGTCGGCCACGCCGTAATATACATCTTCGTTTATCTGAGTATTTGTAAGTCCTTCATTTGAAGAGTACTCAACGTCGGCACGGCACGCTTGCACACGCCTGAACACGTTTGCTACATTTTTACACCTGCAAGTTACGAAACCACTTATTCATTTCACAATTTTACTGCAACATTCGTTATTTTCACTTTTATTGCTGAGAAGGGCAAAAATTAAACGTAGATCATGTAATGATAATTTTATTGAACTTGATAATACTTTCTAAGAGGTTACGTCCACCTATTTACAATAATTCATTAGAAAAAGAATACAAATTTTAGAAAATTTTTTTTATTATTCCAAAGTACGTAAAAAGGCTTTGTGAAATATTTAAATGTGAAATGAGAACACATGAGTACATAAATATAAGGGTTTGCGGGGTCAGTTATCCAAATGAGCACAAAGATGCCTATCGTTGCCCACACCGTTTCCCAAACAATTGTCTATGGTTGCGTTAGTACAGTCGATGTTGTTGTTGTTGGTTCAACTGGGCGGGCAGATTCCCGGCAGTATTGCCACTGTTGGGTGTGTAATGAAAGATATCATCAGCGCGACCATAATGTGCGCTATTGAACTCAGTGTGGGTGCGACGCTCTGATTATGCAGCATATTTCGGTTACTCTTGTAGTCCTCCTATTTTACGATTTGTATTTGGCTACAGAGTAATGCAAAAATATGCCTAAGGTCGATTGTGTGCCTCTCGTCGGGTCTGCGCTGTGACCAGAATTGATAATTACGATAAATTGCGTTAGTATGTGTGAACGGCCGACTTTCCTTTGGTTTCTATTATCCAATTTTATTTTCCTGTGAAGAAAAGGTATGGAAGAAAACTGTAAATAAAATTAATGTTCTGTTAAGAAGCATAAAATCGTGCTATTACAAATCTTTTTTTTTTCGAAAATACGCAATAAACTTGTATTGACTGTCACTATCATGTTAAATATTGAAATAAGCGATGAAAATAAATTACGCTGGACATTAAAGGGACATGTTCATTTATATTCAGTATTATGAAATTTAGGGAGGCGGTGGTGATTAACATTTTTAATCCAAATTGATTAATTTCTATACTTATATTGTTGTTGTGCTGTTTTACATATTCATAGGCTGAAAATCATTGAAAGAAATCATGTTACAATGATTTAATATTTCGATACCGGTTAAGTAGTACAAAACGAAGCCTAAAAAACAACCATTTCTTTCTGACTTTGACTTCTGATCTTTCGACAAGTTTGAGCCTTGAAATCATATCAACAGTGATCCTAGACACCATAGAAACGTTTAAGTGCATCTTTGGCAGGTTTTTACTTCAGGAAAAAATTAATACAGCTAGTGTGTGTAGGGGTCTCTGGGGGCAAAGATGTCTGTACAGACCAAAGGGAGAGATACCAGACCACAAATAAGAGAGCGAGGGTTAAAAAAAACTGTTGTGATAACAGAAAAGAGCACAATATATCACAGGTCGAGGTGTAATATATTTTAAAAATAATGTTTTGAAATTTTTTTTAGGATTTTTCCAAACTAGAGTTGGTAGTGCAACCTTCATTATGAAAGTACTTCGTTGTAAATTTAAGCTGGGCGATATTTGGAATATTTGACAAGTAAGTACCTCGGAATTCTGTTGCCTAAATTATTCTGAACACACGTGGTATAGTCTTCCAATTTCCGGTGCCTGGGTAGTAGCAATATGGAAGTAGAGAAAGGAGAGATAAATAATTAAATTATTGTCTATGCTGTGGAAAATTGAACGAGCTGCGGGTTTTATTGTGTTTTTTGGTGTCTGCTGTTGATGCACATTTGAGTCAAATGATTGACATTTTACGAGTCTTTCTCATAAATGGGTGTTAATATAATTGTTTGCTGCTTCGATGTCTTCCTCAGTTTAGCTCAGCTGTCATTCCGACATAATAATTTCAATAATTCCAATTAGCCAGCTTTTTATCATTGGTCACTTTTGCTCCGATGACAGCTGAGCTTTTTGCTCTTTCTTGCGCTCTCATCATAGTCATAACGTAGCATGTAATTTGTTGTTTGTATGGAATTGCGCTAGAATTACTTATTTAAGAAAATATACTTACATAACTTTGTATATATTATTTTCAATTTCGAGTAATTTTATATCGCGAGTCATTTATTAAAACATATTTTGTGATGTTAGATTGCTAAATTGAACTTTATATTATATATTAGAACATTAATCAAACCGAGCATATGAAGGCGATTAATTCATTTCTAGCAATCTGTAGGCCAGCGTACACATACGAATATTATCAAGTCAACAAGCAATACAAAATTATTTTCCAAAAGTAAGAAATATAAAAAGTTATCACAAAGAAATAGTAATGCCAACATTCGGCACATAATATAACGTTTCTTCCGATTTCGTTCAGAGCCACAAATGAATATATGTAAACTTGAATTTAATTTAAATATCCCAGCAAAGTAAATTCTGTTGTACTTTTCATGTATTTCTTATGTTCTTTGCTACTGTTGTTGCATAGATAAATAAAGGTAGACGCGAATCTCCCCAAAGCGATATGAGGTGAAATATTAAAAAGAATTTTCTGCGAAATCTGGCATACGAAACATTTTTAATTACACATCTTTGAATTTCATTGCTTTCCACCTTCCTTTTGCTTAAATTTTTTCAAAAATTGTTTGTACAGTTATATGCGTAATATTTAAAATTCTGGGTATAGTGGAGACGTTTTGGTAGAATAATAAACCTTTGTAAGTTTGTGGCTACTTGCTTTTTCGTATTTTTGTTGAAATGAGATATATAATGAAATTCCTTTTTTCCATGTTACGTATATAGTTCATTGTGTCGCAGACTTATGGCTTAAGTAGTATAAGTATTTGCTTTCAATTCGGAGAAAAATATAAAATGTGTTCTACTGGGCCGTAAAGAAATGTTGTGGAAATATTCTTAATGAAAAACAGAGTTTGCCAATGTCCAGTGCCAAGTGAGTGTTTAAAACTGACCGATTCACCAAGGTTCAAATAAACGAAACGATGCAAAAATGCATAAATTGAGCTTTTAATTTCATACGAATTTTTCAGTATTTGGTCCATCGTGACCATCAGGGAAAACTTATTATGAAAAAGCTGTACTGTTGTACAGTTGCTCCGTCATACATGGCAACTATTTTAGAAGTGAATAGAGCACAATTAAAGTTGTAATTGATAACATAATAGCATTTTGGAAGAGAGTCTGCTTCTGCCAAATTATTAAACATTATGGTGAGATTAAGGCATTTTGTTGTTCAGCGCAGTGATCCGTTGCATCTATTAATAAATTTGTTGGACTCACAAATATACGGTTCCACATATCGTTACCTAAAATGCAAAATAACGGAAACTGAGTGTTTCATTGATTACGACCCACTATTTCAAATTACATACATATAAGTACATATCTACAACATTTTAAGGGTCTGCTATCAAATATAACCCAGTTTTAACCGATATTTAAATTTTGTTTAACTCATGTTCCATTTTATAATGTGTTTAATTCTTTCTCCTATAAATTTCCGAGAATGTTGTTACGTTATTTTGCATTTTAGCTGACGATATGCAACCTAGATTCACTATTTTATACTATACAGAAGCATACACCAACGTATAACAGGCTGCCAACACATACACTAATTAACATAATAGTAGCAAGCAAATGGTGTGCTGAGCACTTACTTAGTAATTGCAACTAGATTCAAAATTTTTAGGACGCATAATGAACTGACCTTTGGAGCTACTGAAATTTTATTATTGTTGCACGAAATATGGAAATTTTGAGCTAACTCATTTAACAATTCTGTTAAATGCAATGTCAATTATAAGCGCACAATAAATTAAGCAGTTGTGGTGGTACTAAATGACTTATTCTGTATAATAACATAATTGAGAATAACACATACGATGTGAGTTCAAAAAGTATCGCGTATTTTGTGTTTTTTCAAAAATTATTTATTTATTCATGATATTATACACTTGTGCCAACGGGTTTTCCAATCTTCGAACACTTCAAATAATAATTTTTTTTTTATCTTCTTCAGCTCCTCCTTCGATGCCGTCTTTATTTCGTCAAGAGAAGCGTAACGTCGTCCTTTCATGGGCCTCTTCAGTTTAGGGAGCAAGAAAAAGTCACAGGGGGACAGATCTGGGGAATACGGTGGCTGCGGCATCATTAGTGTGTTGTTTTTGGCCAAAAAGTCGCACACAAGCAACGACGTGTGAGCAGTGGCGTTATCGTGGTGCAAAAGCCTATTTTTGTCACATCTTCTCGGCCTTCTGAGAACATTTTGTACCACCGATAAACGTTGCTTCGGTCCAAGGTAGCTTCTCCGTATGCTGCGGTCAACATTCGGAATGCATCCGCGCACTTAATGAAAGCAGTATCCCAAACTGTACATTATCCACTCTTAAATAATTTACTACCGTAGGCAATCTAATTGGCGGTCAGCATTTTGTAAATATTAATCGTTATTTTCAGCCGTATTCGAATATTCGTATTTTTGGAATTTTACATTTTTTAAATACAATACAAAAACGCCATTGTGGAAGGATTGCTATCTGTGTTTTCAAATATATTGGATATATTTTGATCTAGTTTATCATAGCCAACCAATGCAACTACTTATACCGGCAACTACTTACAAACCAGTTTCTTTTTCCAAGCAAGCTTTTGATGCTAAACATTCGAATTATGTTATTCGTCTCTAAAGTATCTCATAAGATAATCAAATACATACACTCTGCTCTATTTCATAATGTCACATTTAATTATACGCTTGTGGGCGTATGCTTTTGAGTGGTAGTCGCAAATGCTGTTGCAGCGGGAGCACCAATTAGTAGGTCACCAAGTATTCATTAAATATACATAAGGTGGTGAAATACTCGGTTGTTTAGTGGTGAAGTTGCCACAGATCGTCGGCACTAGAATACTCTGGTTAAGGTTGCTCATTGAAGGTGGTAGTGCGTGCAAGAGCCAACTCGAATACTTAGTGTATAGTGCACATTATATACAATACATAGTTGAACACTAACATCTGTGTCCATACATGCATATACATTTGTGTCTTAACGCTTTCGCATAGAGGCGCATCGTTAAGGCACAAGTCGGCTAGGAGTTGTTCTATGTGAGCTCAGCAGAAAATGGCTCAAAGTGTTTAGTTAACATCCAAAAAATTTGTTGAGATATAACCTTTAATATCCTTTTTAAAGTTAAACAAATGCCTGGCTGTTCTCAAAGAGTAAAAAATACTACATTGCTCATGTAATCAACTGGAAACGACACAATTCATATATCCCGCTGTTTGCTCAGTGAATGCATTAACTAATTAATCAGTTATTTAGTAGTGATAGCAAATGAAATTCACTTCCACAAGTGGCAGCAGTCTTTGTTTAAATTTTCAATGGACATTAATTAATAAATTACTAAATTAAAAAGCAGTATAATATTTTATTCCCGTTTCATTAATTAAAAGTTTTATAACATACTCACAATCATATCTTATAGTAGAATTCGTAACGCATTCTCCAATTAATCATCCGTTTTGTTATATGGAGCAAATGAAATAACAAATACACATTGTACATATGTATTGCGTGCGGTATTCGCAATTACATATGTATATACTATATATTGGTGGTCCAAAAATGCATTAAAATGTACAAAGTACGCAAAAATTTTGTGGCTAAAAAAATTTATCCTCTAAAGATATATAGTAATTTTGTGTAATTGTATGCAAACACAAAGGTAAAAATAAGTTTATTTAAAGAAAATTTCTAGCGAAAATTTATAAACCTATCCTATTATTTGTAAACAGCTTGGTTAGTTCTCAAGGTTACGTATACGTAATGGAGAACCTATAAGATGGTCGTTATAAATAATTGCTCGTTTAATTCTTTACTGCACTTTCTTTCGTTGACAAAGGGATATTTTTAAAAGAAATGTTTCTAAGGCAATTTTTTTGTTGAGAAATTATATTATGTTGATATGTTCTACCGGTTCAAGTTGGCGCCAAATTCCGATGTAATAATTATCCGAATTCATTCACTCTTAATGCGGTTCTAGGAAATCGTTTACGTGCTATAATTTAGTGAAAAACTGCATGGCTATATATAATATCTTTTCGCCTCAAAAAATATGTTATTTTCGTAAAAAGACTCTACTATTATTTAAAAGTGCGAAATCTGTTTTGTTTTCTGACACTGCATTATATTTTTTTAAGCTGACAAATTCTGTTTTAATATATATAGCGATTTATGTTTTTCGAGCATTTAATTATTAATATCAAAAAAAAACAAAAAAAAAACAAAAAAAAAAAAATCTTTACACAAGGTCATTACACATATTTTGCTCGTTCGATTTATGTTTTCCAAGCATTTAATTATTATTCTCCATATCTTTCGTTATGGAATTTATTTTCATTTATTATTAGATTTAATTTGCATGTGCTCACTGGACAGCTTGCCTCTATTATCACATGCATATTAATTTATGTAGAACACACACTGAAATATTGGATATGAAGTACAATTATTAAAAAAAAAAATCTTTTCAATAATGAACTTAAATGCAGTTTCTATTCACACAATTAAGAATCGTTCAAAACTTCGGTCAAATGCCATCAATTAAAATAAAATTTATTTTCAATTTAAATACCAAAAACTAAATTGTGATAAAATAGTGTAAGTACTAACTAGTATGCTCAGAAGAAAAGTATCTGAAATGAATTGTAGAAGCCTGATAATTGTAATAATGATAAATGCTATGAATAAGTACAAACTTGTACGAGTATATATTTAGAGGAAAATAACAACGGTGTTTTCTGCTTCTAGCAACATTATCGCAACTTATTTCTAGCTTGCCTTCGACTAATACTGATTTC
This sequence comes from Bactrocera latifrons, assembly GCF_001853355.1. Taxonomy (NCBI): domain Eukaryota; kingdom Metazoa; phylum Arthropoda; class Insecta; order Diptera; family Tephritidae; genus Bactrocera; species Bactrocera latifrons. The sequence continues at coordinate 90,388 of NW_017537041.1, read as the reverse complement.
AACAGTGTACTGAAGCAAATAACCAAAAAGTGTTTTGCGTTCATATCTTATCGCAATTATATATATAATATGTATATATATATAAATATAGGTTGAATAACGATCATAATGATTAACTGCGAATCCCTTTATTTAGTAATTATTAGAAATATATTTGCAAAAACATTCAACTGTAAGCACTGGGTACAAATATTCAGCTCCTGGGCTTTGCTCAGTTCTAGTTCCGTTCCGACAATTTTTAGTCATAAGGTGCACTATTCCTGCAAAAATTTATTTTGATATGTTAATACATCTTGTAGTTGTATACTGGAAAGTGAAAGTTTTATATGAAATTTAAAATTGTGTTATATGGGAAGTAGGCGTGGCTGCACGCCATTCTTCTCGTCGCAACTTTTTTGCTTACTAAATCACTACACTTCAATTTAACTACAAAAACAATGCATAAGTAGTTGTAAAGTGTCTTAAGGGACTATACCAGTGTGAAGCATAAAAATTTAGGCGATTTTCGTAAATTTTTTTAAGAGAAAGTACGCCATTCAATATTTCGAACTCCTTGAACGTAATAAGGTATATTTTCAGCTATATTTTAAGATTTTTTTTTACAAAAATGTTGAAAAATAACGGAGTTATGGGCTGTTTTCGGAGGTGCCAAAAAAAGTGCCCCAACTGCTGGCAAGATTCCGGCCGAATGAGTAGCTGAAACAAAAAATTTTGAAAAGGCTTTTAAACTTAAATATATTTCCTACAATGACCTATGATCTTTGTAAAATATCAAAAATTTACAGAATTGCCTAATTTTGAAAAAAAAAAAAATCATAATTTTTTAGGTAAAAAATGGTCAAATTGACTATTTTCAACCACTCAAGAAGAGTGTTGGTCATTGTATAGTAAATGTATTTAAAAATACTCAGTTTTAATTTGAAGTCGAATGGACAATTTCTCGTTCAGTTGTGACACCAGCAATTTTGAAAAATGTCATTTCGAGAAAAACGCGTTTAAAGTTTTACGTGCTCCGGGCGGCCTAAAAACTGTTATGCCTTCACTGCTGCAAAAATTTATTTCACTATTTATTTTTAATAAATTGAATTTGCTTTTTAAACTATTTTAGCATTTATTTATGTTTTTCTTAAACCATAGTAATGTGTAACTTTCACTAAATTAGTTGAATTTAAATACTCGTATAACGTTTATTCATATACACACATCTACTAAAACAACTTTTAAATTTTCTATTATTTTTCACAGTTTAGTATAACATTTCAACTTAAAATAAATTTTTCTGCAATTCATTTACAGAACTCTCACGTCATTTACCGTCATATTGCCAAGTCAACACTCGAGCCGAAAAATTGTCTGATAGCTTTTTTTTACCGTAAATAGTGAAGTGATTACGAACTTTTCATTAGTGTGATATAAATCTTACCGTTAACTAGTCCTCGCTCATCCGCTTAGTGAGACAAGCGAAAAGAAACTAAATAACGTAATAAAAACTGAATTAAGCTAAAGACTATTTGTGTTAAAGAGTATTTATCGGATGCACAATATTTCCACATTTGCTTTAGGACGAAGAGCGCTTGAATGGCATCTGCACAGAGGAAGTCTACACCAAAGTGTGTGGAGTGACTAGAAAAAATTTAACCCAACATTGGCTTTATAAAGAGAACTGTGAGTACATTTCATTTCCAATTTGAGTTTTTTATAAAACTATTCACTAAAGTAACTCAATGTCATAAAAATTTGGTATGGCTTGAGTATGAGGAATATATTTGTTTTGCCTTAAATATTTATACAAATTTTTATAAACATTTAACAGCAAACGGAAAGTTAAATGAAATATAGTCTAAAACTTCCTAACGACTGATTAAAATTATTTATAGCGAAATATGTATTTAGAATATATAACTACTAAATGCTTATATACTTATATACTATCAATGTAGGTTTGAATTAAATCAAAGTCGGTTTATTTTTAAATAATTTAATTAGGTTTATTTAAAATTAGATTTATTATAAAATATGTTAGATGGTCTTTTAGGTTTGATGACCATAAAATGACTGACTCCTTCGAAGTACGCCTTACCGTCCGTTGCTTTCTCATCTTCGTCTTTTCGTCATTCTGTTCGTCAAGTTTGCAGGGTCGCATTTAATAGTTGTTAAAAGTTACGCCCACTTCTAGTTGTCTTGCGTTCGTCTGTCGGTCCCACATATATAATCACCAAATGATTATATTTGAGGACCCTTCAGGCTATTTTCAAAAGTAATACATGTAGATAGATTATATTATATATTAGATAGATTTATTGAAATGAAGACTCCAGACAACAATATTGAAGTAGTTAAGAAATGATTAAAACTGTCTAAATTTCTGTTGTTTTGCACAAATTTGTTTTTGTATGTGCAACAGAGGAATTTATTTGGTTTTCGTTTTGGCACTCAATTGAAGAACACTCTAAGCAACTTTTCGAGAAAAAAAAAAAAAACGCTAAAGGTTGGTTTATATATTTGTAGTATATAAGTATATAATTGTATATATATCTGACATTGTTTATAAACATGTTGCAGGCAACACTAGAAAACATCTAAAAATCTCACATTGCAACAACCACATGTTGCATGGTATCTTTCGCTTTTAATTGTGGCAAGAGAATAAGGTTTGTGTATATATAATATTATATTATACTTATGAACTAGTATTGGTCTTGTGTCTCTGTGCTGAAGAGCTCATGCGCATTTTCTCACCCACTTTCAAAATTTCCATGAATGAAATAGCTGCTATGTATCTGGTGAGAACTGGTTTTCCATACCTATAGAAGATGGTTTCAACCAGCTGATAGTCAATTTCTTCCGAATACCTACATATACAAGCATATTCTACGGTGTGGTTAACTTCATTGCATTTAGTCTTTCATTCATCAAAGTATTTTATTTCGCTATATATTTGTAAGCAATCTAAAGCTGAAATTGAAATAAAAAAGAAATATTTTATATTTAATTGAGATTATATTTATTTGTGTGACTTCAATATTTACATTTGAGATTTGCATATACATATATATGTATAATATTTCTTTCTTGGTATATATATATATCGTCACCTAAAATGCAAAATAACGCAACTTCACTTTTCATAAGTTTACAGGCAAAGGAAAAATCACAACTATTGAAATAATATTTTTGTTAGATTTTTACATGCATATACATAATAGGATGTGAAAAAAGTCTTGCGGTATTTTTTTATTGAATTTTCAATTGTTCATAACATTTTTTTGATGTCTCTTTCGACCAATTCAGCAATTTAGCGCAATTTTCGACGACAGGCCTTCCGGATCGTGGCGCATCTTTAACCACCTCTACACCAGAACGAAAACGTTGAAACCATCGTTGTGCGGTGGAAATGGAAACTGCACAAATTTTATTGGTTTCTTGAGATGCATTTTTGCCTTTATCGTAGTAGTACTGTAAAATATGCCGTATTTTTTCTTTAACGACTTAAAAGAAACGACAATAAATCATATACGTGTTAGCGCGTGATATGAGCTTTCCAGAAAGGTATAGCATGACCCGATAAAAACTAGAACTGCGCGCTCTCAGCGCGAACTAGTGAAAATACCGCAAGACTTTTTTGACAAACTAATATATTCTTCATCTTCACTGCATTCATAACAAATTTCATTGTAAAGACTAGCTTGTGCAATATTTTCCGTTGTGAAATTACTAAGCAAAACTATCCTTTTGCCAACAGACTGGCATACATTTGTAAACAGTAACTTGTTGCAGCACTAAACCAATGACCTTTCATCATAATTTTCATTGTGCCGTTTTTATTCAATTTACTAGTCTGTTAGTTCTGTGGCATTGAACAGCTAGTAGTGCACTTAGTAGCGGAATTATGGTATATATAATAAATAGAGAATGTGAACTAAAGAAGAAGGATGAGAATTGCTTTGAACTGTAGTTTCATTTCATACCATACATTGTTTCTTGCTTGATACACGATGAGCCATTAATACATAAAAACCAAAAGTTATTTTGGTGATTTGAATTGAATTAGTATTGCAGAAAGGGTTTAACGATTTTTCCTAATCGCTAATAATATTTGATTTTGCAATAATTTGCTATAAAGTTCTTAAGCTTTTCGTCGGGCTGAAGAAGAAGATATATTCTCAAAGCTTGATCTACAACCAAAACAATATAATAACTTTTAGGTAATAATTTCTACTTGTATGAACATAAAATATGATTGTTAGTACAAATGGGGGCCACGTTGGTCGTGGTCTTTAACTGATATATATGTACGTACCTACATAGAAAACATAAAAATATATATAGATATGGATGTATATATAAACCATGGTCTCGCTGTGCGTTATTTAACAACATGTTGCTTTCAACTGTACGTGTACATTTTCCCAGCTGAATGATGTGACGAATATAAATTACTTTCTCTGCTATTTTTCATGTCAAATTAAACTCTCCACCACTTACCATTGCACAAGGCAAGTAAAGTTGGACATTTCCCGCATTTTTAAGTTTGAACAAAGTATCCGCAGAGGCATTATAAGAAAATGGTGGAAAAAAATATATATTAAAGAGGAAATTGTTTGCATTTCGTGACATTAACTCATATACCCAGAGGAGACTTGTATGCAAATGATGTTAATGGAGGACAACGGTAACTGCAAAATAAGCATATTTAAAATGCTATGAAAAATGAAATATAAGTAAACTATAAAGAAGCTTTTAAGCTGAATTTGATCTTCAACTCTTGGTTTCTGATACTTATAATTGCTCTGTGTCTGAGATAATTTCAATAGAAATTACTTATATTAATAAAACAAACTTATAAATAACAAAGTAAGGATTCTCATATAAAACACGATTTGGTCTTTTTAATTATATACGAGGTGTGTTCAAAAAGTATGGCGAATTTTGAATTTTCGTGGGGTACGTTGGTACTCATGTCTCTCACTTATGCCGACAAGCTCGGCCATTTTGAATGTTCATTTAATTGTTGACAGCTGTTTTGTTTGCACGTGTTTTGGATCGTCTTCGATTTTTACCTATTCAACAAAATGGATCAAAGAACCTGTATCAAATTTTGTGTGAAAAACGAAATTAAGTGCGCGGATGCATTCCGAATGTTGACTGCGGCATACGGAGAAGCTACCTTGGACTGAAGCAACGTTTATCGGTGGTACAAAATGTTCTCAGAAGGCCGAGAAGATGTGACAAAAATTGGCTTTTGCACCACGATAACGCCCCTGCTCACACATCGTTGCTTGTGCGCGACTTTCTGGCCAAAAACAACACACTAATGATGCCGCAGCCAACGTATTCCCCAGATCTGGCCCCCTGTGACTTTTTCTTGTTTCCTAAACTAAAGAGGACCATGAAAGGACGACGATCTTGACGAGATAAAGACGGCATCGAAGGAGGAGTTGACGAAGATAAAAAAAAAATATGATTTTTTGAAGTGCTTCGAAAAACCATGGGCATAAGTGCATAATATCTCATGGGGATTACTTTGAAGGGGACAAAATAGATATTCAAAAATTGTTTATGTGCGTAAATAAATAATTTTTGAAAAAACACAAAATTCACGATACTTTTTGAACACACCTCGTATATACATTTTTCCTTTATTTCCTTGTGTAGGAGTCATAGTAAAAAATTTAGTTTTTGTTAATTTCTGACTGTCATATTTTTTATTTTTTTTGAAGAAATTGTGTTACAACTGATCCAGATTAATTACTGTTGACTGCCTTTTCCTAGATTAACTTCAATCTTTTAATTTTTTGGTAAACTTTTTTTACACCACTTTTACACTTATTTGCCTCCCTTCACTAATAGTAAGATAAGGGTGCTATGGCTTTTTGGTCACACATGTTCTGCGTAAATATATTTGTACAAATTAAGACCACATTAAACTTACAGTTGTTGTTTTTTGGTAGCGGTTAGGCAAGTAAAGAGTCAAACCAATATGTTCCTGAAGTGCTTATGCAAATATAATCAGTATTGTAGCAAATTAATAACGTTATGTTACCATTACGCTAATTCTTTAGACTCAAATCATATCGACTTAGACTACTAGCAAGTTGGACCAACATAATAAATTCGTCTATTGTCGAAAAAGCTCTCAACGTGAAAATGGTAAATCTCTTAGGTATAAACTGAAATAAAAAAAATATTTGACTAGACAAAGTTCTTGATAACTTTGATTCAATTGTTATTCTTTGGCAACATGTTTTTTTTTCCATTTCATTTCTAATTGATTTTACCACCAGAAAATATGCAAATAATAATGAGTTGTTCTATAAATGATGTCCTTACTCCTTACGACCTATTTACTCATTTTTATACTCTCGCAACAAAGTTGTTAAAGAGAGTATTATAGTTTTGTTCACATAACGGTTGTTTGTAAGTCCTAAAACTAAAAGAGTCAAATATAGGGTTATATATACCAAAGTGACCAGGGTGACGAGTAGAGTTGAAATCCGGATGTCCGTCTGTCCGTCCGTCTGTCTGTGCGTCCGTCCGTCTGTCCGTCCGTCTGTGCAAGCTGTAGCTTGAGTAAAAATTGAGATATATATAAAGTGTCAGAACTAAGCCATAAATAAAGATATTAAAGTGAAATTTGGCACAAAGGATCGCATTACGGAGGGGCATATTTGGACGTAATTTTTATTTAATGGAAATGTGGGCGTGGCCCCGCCCCCTACTAACTTTTTTGTACATATCTCGAAAACTGCTATAGCTATGTCAACCAAACTGTATAGAGTCGCGTCCTTTAGGCATTTCCATATACAGTTCAAAAATGGAAGAAGTCGGACAATAACCACGCCCACCTCCCATACAAAGGTTATGTTGAAAACCACCAAAAGTGCGTTAACCGACTAACAGAAAACGTCAGAAACACTAAATTTTACGGAAGAAATGTCAGAAGTAAGCTGCATTAAGGCTTTTTTAAAAATTGAAAATGGGCGTGGCGTCGCCCACTTATGGACCAAAAACCATATCTCAGGAAGTACTCAACCGATTTCAATGAAATTCGGTATATAATATTTTCTTAACACCCTGATGACATGTACAAAATAATGGTGAAATCGGTTCACAACCACGCCTGATATCTCGATGATCACTTTATCATGCGAGAGTATAAAATGTTCGGTGACACCCGAACATAGCCCTTCCGTACTTGTTAGAATATAATTCCGACAAAGTCAGCTACGTCAACAGCATACTTTGTTTGTTTTTCACATGTAAGTGATAAATTGTTTGAGTCAGAGTTTTCATTCTATAGATGAGCTACTATTTCTGTATAATTGTTTATCTTAATTACTGAGTTCTTATGAGTTACGATTGTTTGGTTTGTTGTTATTTGCTGTGATAAGCGACTTTTTTATTTTCGACAAAAGTTACCAATATGTGCGTAAAAGTTTTCTGTGTTTTCTTTGCAAGGCAAAGGAAGGCGCGAGGAAATTAGACATACAGTTAAATCAGGAGTAAATATTGTATGATGCAACCACAAATAATTTTCAAGCTGTTCTGCTATTCGATTTAATCTAAAAGTAACTTCCTATTTAAGACATTCTTATAATTGTCTCAAACAATTGTTTTAAAGTATTGCAATGGATACGCATTTTCAGTTATATGGAATTTGGGAAAGCACTTAAGTTACTTCATTCTAACGTATTCTAAAATGTTATTTACAATACTAGGACAAATCAGCGTCCGAGTAAAGCTTAAATTATATAAATTAAGACTACTTGGACAATGTAATTTTAATTGGAAAGCAAAACATTTCAAAGCGAAGCAAAATTTAATTTCACCTAATAACATATTTATTTTGTTAAGTTCAGTAAATTGTCGGCGCAATTTAGAATATTTTGAATAGTCAGCAACTAAACCAGTTATTAGTTTAAAAGCACGAGATGTTCTATTTATAAATTTACATAATTCTTTCGAAAACCATAAATTATAACTCATTTTATGAGTAACAACACACTTCGGAACATATTTTTCAAACAAGCTTAAAATAGTTTCATTAAAGTGGGAAGCACTAAATTCAATGTTGCCACTGTAATCTGGCCAAGTAACTTTAGAAAGTTCGTAATTAATTTGCTTAAAATTAGCTTTCGCAAAGTTGAGCCGAAAACAAAGGTCTTGTGTATTATTATGAGCAAAGTTGGCTATGGTTTCGATGTTAATTTCCAAAGCAGATAATACGAGGATAATACGAGTCCTCTGGTCGAACCAAAGGATCACATCGGACAACAGAAAACATTGAAGCGTTATTAATATAGACTAGATCTAAGAACTTACCAAACTCCTTCGAAATTAAATTAATTTGGTTAAGACCCAACGCCGACATTTTATCTAAGAACTCGTTAAAACATAAGCGACTACTAATAGGAATGGTGTAGTCGTCAATAGATTTCCATAATACGCACTTTAAAACAATCTTGGAATCAGTATTATTAGCTATTGAGAAAACATTATTTATTAATGAAGCATGCTGCATATAACAGATATATGCAGAACATCGACTTCTTCAGGCGGAATTGAAGAATGAACAGCAAACAAGACACCACCTTCTTTTCTGTTCAGCCGGTCATATCTATAGATTTCGAAGTCTCTGTTGAATATTTCATTATCAAAAMTGTGAGGCTTTAGCCAAGTCTCTGTGAAAGCAATGATTTTAAAGGTACAATGAATGCTGTTTAAATACAAATCAGTAAGTTTCGTATTAAGACCTCTAACATTTTGATAATAAATAGTCAGCGAATTATTGTTAGTTAGTTTTTTGGTATTCACGGTATTTCTTGGGGGCTTATCACGTTTGTGCTCGAATTCGCTCACAAATACCCTAGAGGACCAAAATGAGTTGTCAAGTATTATTTGAAAACTGTCAACGGATACTTCGATCTTAAACGACGAAATATCCCGGTTATGCTTGAAATTAAATTTACGGACGTCTGCCGTTTTTAATTTCGACGAGATGTAACTTTTTATATCATCGACTGAGGTATCCGCAGCAAATCTCGAGACAAAAATTGCCTTGTTCCGCGGTATAACAACTAAATTGTTATTAGCTGACTTGTAGGTATTTGGAGGCGAATCTTGAGATGTTTTTCACGTACCGTGTTCAGTAGCAGTTTTCTCAGTGTCCTGAGTAGACGGAACCTTTTCTCCTAAGGACAAGGGGATGAGAGATTAATGAGGTCAATAGTGGGTGGAGGCATTCTTTTTAAGGAAGATACAGTGGTATCTTCATCAGACGGACGTTTACGTTTAGATGAAGATCATTTAATCCAAATATTTGCACAATTAAGTATTGAATATAAATTAAATAAATTCGACAGAGCACCAAAATTCACAGCTGAGCACGAGAAGGGTTGCCAATTAATGGTTGTATGTATCACCTCATAACATAGATATTGAATAATGTATACATATACTTGTTTAAAAGATCAGAATGAAGAGGTGATTTCAAATCCAAATTATTGTCTGCTTTTCCGTCATTTCATCTGTCCTGACCTGAGTACAACTAAGTCACCTTGATGAAACTTGATACATAATTTCCTTGGTAAATAAGTAAGGCGGGGTTCGCCGGGCGCGTAATCGGGCAATGACTGCGCCCACAAAGCGCCATCAAAGGAAAACTTATTAAGTGTAAAAATAAGCACTTAATTAAGATATAAAACTGTTAATTGGCACAAAGCATCGCAATTGAAAGGAGCACTTGTGACGGGGTTGCGGCCCCGACCATTTTTAGGGGAATTCAGATAATCGGAACCGATTTTAATCAAATTACGTACCTAAATTGTGAAATTCCGGGCATAGGTCAATATGTTAGTTATCTTACAAAATTTGAATGAGCGATTTTACTCATAACAGTGTATCTCTCTGCCAAAAAAAAAAAAAAAAAAAAAAAAAAAAAAAAAAAAAAAAAAAAAAAAAAAAAAAAAAAAAAAAAAAAAAAAAAAAAAAATTAAAAATAAAATTAATTTTACTGACTCTACTATGATTAGTATGTATTTATTGAGGAACGTATGTGGGAATCATGGATAAAATCGGGTTAATATCATCTCCTTAATGCATAATATTGTGAAGGTATTGATCAAAATAAAACACCGTTTATTAACCGAGTATATTTATATTTAATTGTGAATATTAGAATGTTTAATTTAGTATATAATTCAAGAATATTAAACGTAAAGCTCTAAAAACCAAAGTTGCACGTCTTACTTCCTCGCGTTTGCTCTCCATACGCCCTCGCAAGCATCACTCGTCTTGCCACCTGTTCCTCATTTAGTAGGCTTGCCATCTATCGTTGACAATATAAGCTCTTCGAAATTAGCCGAAATGCCAAAAATATGTAAAATTAATCTACGGACCGAATTCTAATTCTCATAAAGTACCTACTGCATATAATTATTTTCGTTGTTCCAACAAACCTTGTGCCAGATATGGCGGTCAGTGTATAAGTTATATAGTGTATACATATATATAATTTTTGCTTGGGTCCTGAATATTTGATTGACGCTTTTCACCTTAAGATATTTCCTTGGCTTTGATCCTGGCATGTTGCAAGAATATAAAGTGTTTGGATGCATCCGAACATAGCCCTTACTTGTTAATTATAGTTTTTATGTCTGCTTAACACTTTTCCATACTAATACACCTTAGTTTTGTTTGGCTCGAAACATCCACTATTTGTCTCGTTCATCCGTGTTCTAAAGAAGAGAGCTGCCTCTTATTTATGACAAACCTCACTTGCATTTTAAATTGTTTGTAGATTCTTTCCTTATCATGCTGCATATGTATTAAATTCGGTTACCAGCTGTGTACTCAAATTTTATAAGCTTTCCTCTTCACATTGCATTTGAAACGTCTGTGTCCTTAACGTTTTCCAATTAAAATGTTATTACAATTCCACTTTAGATTGCCAAAGTTCTACGTGATTGTAACATTTAAAAGCACTTATATAGCTACAAACAGTAGGTTAGACCAGATTTCATAGTAACTGTTTTTAACATATTAATTCCTTTACATCTCGTGCACTTCCTTTACAATGTGATTGACTGCTGCACGTTTTCCCACTAAATATCCCCCTTTTATTTTTGCCTTTGTCAAATTACATTTCATGTATCCCTTTCGTAGACCCATGACACGAGGAGAGGTGATGATTGAAGCTGCGTTGAGAATTCTTAAATGTAACGTGCGTAAAGAGAAGAAAAATTGGATTGTTTTTTATTTGATTTTCATTGCTCTTAAAACGGTTTTACTTCTAAACAGGTAGAAATGATAAGGTCGTTTAATATATAATTTAAGAAAAATAAAAACAGGGGCGAAATATTAATATTATTACATGCCAATGCTCCATTTTTTTAGAACCCATTAACATACATAAATATATAGCATAAATCTTCTAAAGAAATCATAATATAATCGTTCGATAAGCTGCCCTGCCCCTAATTTGCTGGACAAAGTCATTTAAAGGTCACGAAAGGTAAAAAAAATCAACCAGTTCAAATCAATCCTTTTAGTGACAAGTTCCGACGTAAACGAGTAAGTGAAAAAATCGTTAGATTAAAAAAACAAACNATATATATATAAAAACTCAAAGGGGGCTTTAATATGCAATTCCTTTCTGAACCCCTTTTTAAATATACATTCACTTCTTTGAGTTTATGAAATATTAGACAACCCGTTGTCTATCTGAATAATTAAAATTTATCGATGTTGCCTAATTAGCAAAAGGAAAATTTAATTAGTTTTTCCTAGAGGCATCGAAAATCTAAGACTTAACTAAGCAAAACTAAGCGTGCACAAACAATCCTAAATGAAAGACATTATGTTGCAGCACAAGTACATTTAACAGCAACAATAAAAGGTTTGGAAATATGTATGGTTAATTAAACTATAAATTAAACGTAATGTGAAACTATTTACTAATTCACGATAATTATATTACATATCCCAAAGGGATTTTTCGTCTCATTGAGCTATTTGGAATTTAGGTCACAAAGATTACGCTCTTCTTATCAAAATAGTAAATACTGACTCGACGTTTGTACACATTACTCCTAATAATACCAGGTGTACCGGTATAATATTGCCCAAATATATTATTAACTTTAAGCCAGCAAAAGTAAGATGTGAAGTGCTTACGTTGAAGCGGAAATTAGTTGGTATATGTTCAACTAATATTGCAGGATATCATTTTTTCAGCATATGTGCTGCCTAGATGACTACGTTTATAAAGTTTTAACAATATATAGCAATTAATTACCAAGACACATTGATTTAATGTAAAAGCGTGCTAAAAACAACCTACCAAGACAGTTCGTTGGAGCTGTGTGTATGTAATTTATTTGTACGAGAAGGGGCGTACATAATGCCAAAATATTAGTTAATACTCAACGTTTGCTTAGCATATTTTTTCTTGTGACAAGAAGTGCAACAGGAAAATACTAATGTGTTGTATTGGACAGTGCATATGACCGTAACGCATACGCGATGTTTTAGAACGAATTTAAGGAGTTTGAGGCGTTAATCATAATTTTGAAGAAAAGTTCCCATACATATATAATATTTTTTTTCACTGCCCTTCTCTTTAACTTCGCTCTTAATATTTACTTGAGCATAATTTTTTCGCAGGAATAATTACTTTTCCATGGCCTGAAAAAATTATTACTTCTTCTGAAAATTCACAAAGTAGTTGCATATTGATTTCTTTACCTTTATTGCCGGTTAATTAAGACGTATTCACTATTTAATTAAAATTTTACACAATGAGGCGAGGATGCTTACAGTCTTTAAAAAGTCAGTCTTTAAAAACATATATTAACCTAAATATATTACTTAAGTATTTTAAATAGCTACATTATTTAAATGTATGTCTTGTCAAGTCGAAACTCTTAGAAGAAGGGCTACGCTTCATGAAAATTCGATTCTTGCTTGCATTTTTCTGCCAGAGTTGTTAAAATTTTAGGTGATTTCTTTTTTTTTCCTCTAATAAAATAAGTAATTTGTTTGCTAAATAAGCAATGGAGTTATAAATATGGGTGTTTTCGCCATAAAAATGGCACACACATTCTCTTGGTTATATAATGTGAAGAATTTCAAATAACATATTTGATATACTATACATATATACAATTTCTTTAAAAAATCGTTTCATAGTGCGACACTACGATCGTTAATGATGTTATTACATTCCTATCTGGCTGATCTTAAAGGCTTTGTTAGGACTTGGTCAATGCAATATTGAGTAAATTGAATACATTATTAGGTTTTTGCATATTTTTTATCGAAGAGTTTAAATCTGTTCCAAATGGAGTCAACTATGTGTTTTATATATACCTACCTTTTTGCTGAACTTTCCTCTGCACTACTTCTTGAGCACTTTCGTAAATATGAGGTCACGGCAAATGTAAAGTAGAAATCCTGAATGCAATGTGTTAGTTGCTCACGTTTACAACCGGTGTCGGAAAAAGTCGTCTAAACACTTGTAACAGTGTTTTCAACAACTCACACCTTTGTGCCTTATTTACAGTGCTGTTGCTTTGTTGAGTGCTGTTTAGCTTTGAGATCCTTTTAAAGATTTCTGATGAACTTCGACCAATCACAATTTTCTTACTCTTCTATTCTTATGTTTTTGCTGTATCTTACCTTGGTAATTGCAACTAAATACCTAATCTCAATCCTAAAGTATATGGGTCATGGATTATTGATAGAAATAATGAAACATTGACTGAAATAGAGATTGCTTCTGCAGGAATTATTGGTTTGTACCGATGAACGTATAGCTATGTATAACTGCTCTTGTAATCGCGACATACATCGAATATAGATGAAGAAGCTTTTACCGGATACACTAGTCCCAGCGCTAAAACAAATTGCTCGAGAAATGGTTATGAGCTATAAATGACAATGAGAAGTAAGTCGAAATGAACTTTGGAGTCGCATTTACCAAGCTGGTATATTAAATATTATTTTCAGTATATATATTTTTCAACGTGATGCTATTTTTGTATCTGTAACGCAATTGAATATTATGCTCGCCAGATAGTGTAATTTCATTTCCAGTCTTGATTTGATGGTAGCGATTGTATCCCTTCGACTCTTGACTGCAACAAAAAACAAAGTAAATGTAAGGAAATTGTTATTGCAACCCAAAATTAGCAACAAGAAACATCCTCTAACAACACATTCGCAAAATGACTGTAAACTAGTGTAATAAGCCAGATAACCACAACACATACATGCGTCAACATAGCTAAAGAGATGAAAAATACTTTAGTAGACTATTCCTTCAGAACACTAAAAATAAATGCTCGAGCAAACACGGTCAAGAACTCAAGAACTGGCGAAGACGATTGGAGTCAATCGAAATGGGAGTTGAACAACATTTAGTCAGGACAAAAAAAAAAAAAAAAAAAAGGGGAGGGAACGATTCCGTTCATCTACGAACTCGAACTTTTTTTTGTAATAGGGAACCCACGCACCAAGATTCATGGAGATGTCTCAATTTTTATTCAACTAACAGCTTGCACGTACGGAGGGCAAGTTGTTTCTTGTCATCCTGATCATTTATATATATATAATCTTATATCTATCTCTATTAGTTTTAGGTGCTACGTACAACCGTTAGGTAAATAAAACTGTAATGCTCTACGCAGAAAGATCAGAAGTGGGATCGGTAAATGTGGCATCATATTTACAATAATTTATCTCTTTTTGATCTTTGAATTTAATTAAATGTATTCTTTCATATTTTTTGTAAATATTCTATACTTTAGTTTTAAGTAGCTGATTTTGTTTCATGGCTCTATTATTACATATATTAGCCGATCTGATAGGCATAAGTCTCGTGATATATTGCAATTCACTTAAAATCATGCTGTGGTTGATTACAATCGTTACAATTCTTTAAAAATTTTCAAAATAGGTTCTTTCTGCGTCGATGTAGCGCCGGCTGCGCGATTTCTAAGCATTGAAGGCGTCACGGAAGGCATTCTCCGAAATAGTCGTGAGAGCCGAAGTGCATGCTGCTTGGATCCTCTCTGTCGTCTCAAAAGAAAAGGAAGATTGCCCCTTTGTCCCGGGATAATTTTCAAACTTCCATGACTTTTCACTGTGTGATTACGTTATCCAAAAATTGGATCACTTTACACATGTTAAAATTTTCTTGGCATATTTCCACTCACCGCAATATCTAGTCGTCAGTGAGCACTAGATACGTATTGCGACACACCTTTCACATGTTTAAGTGCTCCGTTACAATGTCATGAACCATAGAATTTCTGAGTTCAAACTCGCAGGTCTCTCAGCAAGATCTTCATCAGCGACCTCTTTCCGGCCCCAGAAAAGGACCTAGTGGCACCAGAACACAACATTTCTTGCTAAAGTAACATCTGAGTAAGCCTGCTTGATCATATCAAACGCCCTACAAGGGCAGATTTACGAAGTTTCATAAAGAATTTAATCGCGTATGTTTGTCCTGACTCTCCTGTACCTCGAAGACAACTGACCAGCCCTCGTTCGTTAGCTAGGAAAAAGAAAAAAATATTGCATATATTATTTCTAAACCTTTCTGGTCACTAATTCCTTCAATGTATCAAAATACTTTCCGCACTTTACCATTGCTTCAAAAACTTTTGCCAAATTGACACACATAATCTATCTTGGAATATTTCTACTCCTGTAACCAACATACGTGTTGGGATATGCTCGCGAATTAGTGGGTGGTTTTTGGCCGGTAGTATCCCTTCGGAATGCCACATAATATCAAAGTGTATAAGTGTGTGTGTTATGTGTTGTCAAGTAAAGCTTAATTTTTCTCTACTTTGATATGTTCACGCACAAAACTATTATGTATAAATGCCTAACAGAATTATTATTGCTATTGGTCTCTCTTTCTACCTTCAAAAACTAATGCTAAGTCTGGATAAAATTTTGTAAAAGCTGTATGGCAGCCTGATATGTAAATGTGAGGTACCATAGTACAAAAACAAATTTCTTATAGTTTCAAATACATATTTGTGCCTAAGGATAAAGTAGTGTGTAGCGTTAAGGGAAATTATTTCCTGTGACAATGCCATTTTGTATCTGTAGTCTGCCGTGTGACTATCTAACACTCATCATTCTTCTAAAAACATTTCATATATTTAATACTAGTGGGAATTTGGATTTTTCTGCTTTTTTTTCCATCTGCTTGCAAGGAGTATGCCAAATTATACCTTTTAATTGAGTTACACTTTCTTTGTAAAAATGCATAGTTTGATAGGTTTTCGCACTTTGTGGTCATTTTCATAATTTTTATACTCTCGCAACAAAGTTGCTAATAATGTTATATATCCTCAGATATATGGTTACATATACCAAAGTGATGAGGGAGACGAGTAGAGTTGAAATCCGGATGTCTGTCTATCCATCCGAGCAAGCTATAACTTGAGTAAAAATTGAGACATCTTGATGAAACTTGAAATGCAAGAGTATAAAATGTTCGGTGACACCCGAACTTAGACTTCCTTACTTGTTTAATTTACTAATTCAAGTGTGTTGCTATGGAAAATTTTTTGCGAACGAGGTTTCTTTTTTTCCTATTTGGTTGGTATGATATCTATCAAACATTTCCAATAACCTTACAGTATTTATACAAACAACATCATATCGTACCATACCATACCAAAAAGTGATGATTTGAGGAAATCATTAAATTTTTGTTTCGATTAGAAGAAAAGTGCTGCAGCGTCGCATCGAATGTTTGCAAAATATGTTTTTTCTGAACAAGAATATAAATTTCTACCTAACTTTTGTTTGAAATATTTCGAATGTATTTATAATATATGTACATATGTACTAACTGGATTAAAAAAATTCCAATATTTGTGCCATTGTCCTAATACTCTAGTTACGACTGTTACAGTCCCAATTTTCGTCCAAATAAACATTTTATGCGACCCCTCCTACTCTTGAAATATGTACATACTGTATAGTTAAAAAGGCTTTGTTTTTTTTATTATTCTTCACAAAATTCGAATTTTCGGAGCGCCCATTGCTTATGAACGTAACTCACTTTATACAAAAGAATTTGCTATGTACCCTGTACATGTTTGTAAGTATGTGTGTACTCATATGGTCACACACTCGCTCAAATGATTTCGGTTGTTTAAGAGTGGCTCTACTATTTGGTCTGTTGCCAGCTTAGTGAACATACTTAATGGTCGAACTAGCAAGTATTTTTGTTCAAAATGTAGCCAGTGTAAGTAACGGACGTGTTTAAGTATCACTGTAGAGAAATATTGATAGATAAATTTGAAATTCGGGTAACTGGAAAATGGTCGAAAGAACAATGATAGTTGCTTCTAACTAAGTCTGTAATATACTGAAACCAATTGTGATTGGCTTAAAAAGATTTAGATGTTATATTAGGTTGTCAAAAAAGTCTTGCGGTATTTTCGCTAGTTGGCGCTGAGAGCGCGTAGTTCAAGTTTTATTCGTCGCATCGTCATCGTCATGCTATACCTTTTTGGAAAGCTCATTTCACGCGCTAACACATGTTTGATTGATTGTAGTTTCTTTTAAGTCGTTCGTGAGTTATAGCGTCGCAAACATGGAGCAAAATAAAGAGAAAATACGGCATATTTTACAGTACTACTACGATAAAGGCAAAAATGCATCTCAAGCCGTCAATAAAATTTGTGCAGTTTATGGACCCGATACAGTTTCCATTTCCACCGCACAACGATGGTTTCAACGTTTTCGTTCTGGTGTAGAGGTGGTTGAAGATGCGCCACGCTCCGGAAGGCCTGTCGTCGAAAATTGCGCTAAAATCGCTGAATTAGTTGAGAGAGATCGGCATAATAGCAGCCGTAGCATCGGTCAAGAGCTGGGCATGAGTCATCAAAAAAAAAAAAAAATAAATAAATTTATTAGCAATTGAAAATTCAATTAAAAATACTGCAAGACTTTTTTGACAACCTATTACATGTACATCTGTTTGGACAAATAGCTTCAAGAATCGGTGTTCATGATATTCAAGTATTATTTTACAGCATCAATCTCTAAAAATAAAGGTGACTGAAAGTAAAAGCACAAATACTGCAAATATATGAATGCCGATGGAAAACGGGAGTGAAACCACCCGGGAAAGAATAAAAGTTAAATATAATAGCAAAGAACAAGTTAGAAGAGAAGTAGAATCTTCTAACTTTTGGTGTAATTTTTTAAATCTTCAGTCATCTTCTTTCAGTCCATTTTAAAAAGGCTTGGTTAATATCCAATTAATCACTACAATTTTTATTAGATGATTAAAGTTCGTTGTTAAGACTCGTATTTCTGGTAGGTTTTATACTTTGAATGACCTGCAACATTCCTAAAGTTTATTTTTCTTTTCTTGACCAATGTAGTACAAGGACTCTGTCGATAAGACTAATTAAGTGTGCCACCTACACTTCTTAATAGTATTAATTAAATTTAATGGTTTAGATTAAAATTCTAAGGGTTTGCTTTATTTTTATCACGGACTCATTTTAGTAAATAAAAGGTGACCAATTTTTCCTTCAACAAAACACTTGCTTTAATTTCAAAATACGAAGGCCACAATTCATTCTGCTACACAATTTAGCTTTATTTAACACAATCGTTGTTTTCATTGTATCTTATTTTCCCTAGTATTCTTACCAGCTTATTGCTTTTGGTTTGCTTGCACACACCTACAAAATGTTTGGCAATTGCTTAATTACTTTTCCTGTTTTTCTTGTATTATGTTCTTGTTTTCTTGTATGTACGGTACCACTTATATTTTAAGTTCACATCTCGTTTTTGCTATAATTTAACAGTATGCAGCTGTGTAAATTCTTGCGAAGAATAATTTGTTCGCGTTTCTGTTTGCTTTGAGGTATCTTTACCAGCTCCTCCGCTACAGTCAATGAAATATTGTTACGTATACGCCCAGTGGCCATAGCGCTTCACCATTTTCCGTTTATTGTTAGTTGCTATACAAGGCGAAGAGTGGACAACAGTGTAGTGTAAATAAATGAGAAGGGAAACAAAAGTCAATGAAACTGAACATAAACTAAGAAGCAATGTGAGAAGTTTACAGAACATCAGGTGGTGAAACCGAACGAGAACCACAAAATGTATTTATGGAGTTCGTAAGTAAAAGTTTGGGAAAAACCAAAAACTTCAAATTTGCTGATAAAAAGTGCTTCAAAAAGGATTTACAACTTATTAAAAATATAATTGCTAGAAATATATCTAAAAGGTATTTTTTTTAACAAAGCAAACTTGGAGTTTGGAGATTTCGAGTCAGACCATGACTAAATATGTAGCTTGGAAGTAAGGTATTATTTTTTGAAACAAAAATTTTTTTGTCTTTTATGTGTAGAATACGATGAAATGGGAATTTTGAATTTTATTGTAAACTTTTGTTTAGCATTTGCTACTAAAATTTTTTCTCAAATTATTCAATAAAAGCTTTATTAGTTAACAACTGAGGTTCATCTGATTTTGGGGAACGACTTTTATAGAAGTCAACGAAAAGCGTAGAATTTATGCATTTCAGCTTTCACAGTTCAAATAATATATGTTGTGTAGGTTTAGAAATCGGACGTTGCGACTGTATTTTATGGTTTAGTATGGATTTTGAAAATTCATGTTTGGGTTGGTCTGGAAAGACCAAGGGTTTTTTAGCTTGGTACTCTGAAAAGCAGGCTTTCAGAAAATATTTCAAGAGATGAGCGGTTTTTACAATTTTTTATGATTACAGTTTGATGATTTTAAGGCAAATTTCTTTTCTTATGCATTTTATAATTTCAAATTTCAGCTAAGTAAAAAAAAAAAATCTTATATCAAGGCTGATTCTTAATGAATTGAGAATTTGAAATCGAATTTTATACAAATGTTACAGTCTAAAATCCACTGGGGTTGTGGCTTTGTATTATTCACATCGATTACCACTTTGAACACATTTGGGTTTAGGTACGTGATATAAAAGTTATATTAATTTCTTTTAAAACTACCATAAATACTGGTTTAACGTTATCTTATTACAAGTTATTTTTATTATTGTTATCTCCAGCTTAAACATCCAATCACTCTTAGAACATACAATCTCGCTACGACTACTCTTCTCGCTTCCATTTTACGGAGCTGCTTATTTATGAACGTAAAATTTCAAATTCAGTTTATCTCTTCCTTCATTAGTAAGAAGTACATATTACAGGCACGTATGAGTATGTGCCTGCTCTAAGCATTAATTTTTCTTCTTTGCATTGCATTTCAGGCGTCTATTTGGGTAATGTCTTCCAATTAAAATAATATTAAAACTTTGTTTTATATTTGTTATGCATCTGGCAGATAAGAAATGCATGGGGGAAATACTTTCCCAATGTTCGGCTTCCTTACATTGTGACAGCTGTTTTTGTTTTTAGCACGTTTTACCATTTTCCCCAATAAAAATTTTTGCAAAACCTGAACTGACGTTCACCGTTTGCCAGATTTCACTTTGACTGTCATTGGTTCAGATTAATTACGAGGTGGTGATAGCTGAAGCTGCGTAATATTGCACATTTGTGGTGAGAAATAAAATAGTTAGGAATTCGTTTGGAGGTTACCAACTGAAAATGGAAATTTTAAAAAGGGTAGAAGATATATTTTGATAGATTTTCTGCTGTTTCAATTCATTTTAATTTTCTAATATGGCTTAAAATATTTTTTAACATTCCACGTTTGGAATTTTTGAATTGAAAATATAATAGTATTGGTTTGTAAGAAAGTGTGAAATATATCGCTTCAAATACTGTTTAAATATTTTAAACGAGTAATTAATACAAATGCTTTACATACAGCAACTAAAATTTATATATCATAAAATAGAGAATAAGAATTTTCGTCACTATCAAACCAAATGCCAACTTAATTTAATTTAATTTAATTTAAATAATTAATAAATTATTCGCTGTAATATGCTCACCGATAGTATATTAGGAGCAGCTATGTAAGTAACGAAAAATATAATTTATGAACTTGAGAATGTATAAATATAAAACTCACGAATTTAACAGAAAAAAAAAAAAAAAATAACAATCTTGTTTTTCGAAGCCTGTGAGTTGACAGTAAAGCCTAGATTTTAAATTAGGGAATCAAGGGTATTGATAAAAAGTTTGGTTTGTTAATAATTAAGCGCGATCTATCGTATATTCTCTAACCACAACTTGACTTACAAGTTAAGATATTATAAATGACGCATTCAGTTGTATGTTCTATAAACATTCTACCTTTAAATATACATATATATATAAGTATATGTTAATGTCGCAAATGCATACTGTACGAATCCTTCATTTGCCTCAGAGGAGTACAAAATACTTTCACTCAAGTCAATTAATACTTTCCTGCTTTCCACTTACGTTAACTGCGCGAAAATTACAGCTAATTATTTTTGGAAAACAAGTTACATTACT
Source organism: Bactrocera latifrons (assembly GCF_001853355.1). Taxonomy (NCBI): domain Eukaryota; kingdom Metazoa; phylum Arthropoda; class Insecta; order Diptera; family Tephritidae; genus Bactrocera; species Bactrocera latifrons. The sequence goes on along the minus strand of NW_017537041.1, from coordinate 68,912 downwards.
TTGTTTGAGGGTGTTAAGTGTATGCTGCGTACATAAGTCGCCGTATATGTATGTATATATGAATTTAGCACGAAACTTAATTAACCTAACTTCTTCTGCCTTCTTTAGCTCATTATTTTCTGCATCTGAAATTTTGGAACACGCATATTTAGTTGATTTTCTTAAAAGGCTTACAAAGAAAATGATAATAATTATTTATGGTTTGATACAGACATATTTTAACCAAACATGTGTGCAATAAGCAACGAGCGCATAAAATTTGTTGGTGGCATGCAACCACAGTCAATTTGCAAAATTGGAAAATTTGTCACATTATTTTTTCTTTTATAAATTTCGCAGTTTCACCTTCAGTGCCGCATTCCGCTTCCGCGAATTAAATAGAATTATTTGCATACTTGCGTTTCGACGTTAAAGTCGCTTTGTACTTGCAATCCTTTAAACGCTTCCGTGTGTGCCATAAAAAATATGCATTGCATTTTCCTTTTTTATTTTATACAATGTCAAATTTTCTATATTGTGTTGAGTTAACACAGGAGCATATTTGTTTGCATATACAATGTTTTTGCTTCTGATTAAATTTTTTCCTATCGTGTATAGTTACTTGCCTTTATTTATATTTTAATTAACGATGTTTTAAGAGAAAATACATGGCAATACAATTGATCACCTCACGTAAAAGTCAAATACATTTTTTTTGATTAAAATGTGGAGTTTTGTATAATGGCGTATATTGTTTGCTTTTTAATTATATCAAATAACGCGTGCAGCTTTTTTTCTCCAAAACATACAATAATGTAATCTTAAATGAATTTTTATAATAATAGCAAAGTTTTAAAAAGTGAGAAATATGTTTTGTTGATATTCCTGAGTTAAATTACGTAGTTCATAATACCTTAAAATTAGTTTTTGACTAACGGATATAGTTTTGGTATTTTTCATACGTTTTATATCAATGCGCGAATATGTATTAAATGTTTTTAAATCCAATGATATTCTAAACAAGTAAGGAAGAGCTAAGTTCGGGTGTCACCGAACATTTTATAGTCTCGCATGACAAGTTTCATCAAGATATCTCAATTTTTACTCAAGTTACAGCTTGCACGGACGGGCAGACAGACATCCGGATTTCAACTCCACACGTCACCCTCATCACTTAGGTATATCTGAGGATATATACGATTATTAGCAACTTTATTGCGAGAGTATAAAAATGATGCCCTCTGAATTACATGAAAATGTCTGAGAGATTTACCGATATTTTCAGTGAAAAATTAGGTTAGGTTAGGTTAGGCACTGAGTTCTGCGTGTTCGATATCAGGGACCTTGAAAAGTTATAGTCCGATCACGACAATTTTTCCACAAGGGATACCTCAGCTCAAATACCGWATTTGTGTAAAGTTTTATTCCGCTATCATCATTGGTTCCTAATGTATATATAATATTATACAGAGAAGGCATCAGATGGAATTCAAAATAGCGTTATATTGGAAGAAGACGTGGTTGTGAACCCATTTCATCCATATTTCGTACATATCATCAGGGTGTTAAGAAAATATTATATACCAAATTTCATTGAAATCGGTTGAGTAGTTCCTGAGATATGGTTTTTGGTCCATAAGTGGGCGACGCCACGCCCATTTTAAGTTTTTTAAAAAAGCCTGGGTGCAGCTTCCTTCTGCCATTTCTTCCGTAAAATTTAGTTTTTTGTTAGTCGGTTAACGCATTTTTAGTGATTTTCAACATAACCTTTGTATGGGAGGTGGGCGTGGTTATTATCTGATTTCTTCCATTTTTGAACTGTGTATGGAAATGCCTGAAGAAAACGACCCCATAGAGTTTGGTTGACAGAGCAGTTTCCGAGATATGTACAAAAAACTTAGTAGCAGGCGGTGCCACGGATGCTTATCCAAAACAATTGTGTCCAAATATGTCCCTCCCTAATGCGATCCTTTGTGCCAAATTTAACTTTAATATCTTTATTTATGGCTTAGTTATAACACTTTATAGGTTTTCGCCATTTTGTGGGCGTGGTAGTGGGATGATTTTTCGCATCTTCGAAGTTAACCTTCTTATGGAGCCAAGAAATACGTGCATCAAGTTTCAAAATGATATCTCAATTTTTACTCAAGTTGCAGCTTGCACGGACGGACAGATAGACATCCGGATTTCAACTTTACTCGTCACCCTCATCACTTTGGTATATATATCCCTATATATTTTTAGGACCTACAAACAACCGTTATGTGAACAAAACTATAATACTCTCCTTAGCACCTTTGTTGCGAGAGTATAAGAAGAACTATTAAAACTATTATATAACGCTTAATATGGGTGCTAACGCTAGAGTTCACTTGGCTCCTCTTGACTCCCAACAATATCAGGTGTATTCTTTTAGCTCAGAAAAACAATTTTTACAACAAAAACTGCATTTTTAAGAACAAAACACAAAATGAGTAGCATAAAAAATTGTTCGGTCCCAGTAGCGCTAACCTGCTCAAGTTACCTCAGTAGAAACATAGTTTTGAGTCGGCGTATTTTACTTCTGTAAGTTTAGTAATTTTTATTCATATTTTTACAATGGGGCGCCAGAGCTAATTTCTTTTAATTACCTAAGCAACTTCCTAAATTTATAACCAACCTCATTTGAAATTTATAATATCAATTTAGAACCAATAAAACTGGGATTTTCCGAGAAGTTTATTCAAAAAACTATGAACATGAAATTTTAAATATTTTTATATGGTTAGTCAAATGCAGAAATACACTCGTGCGGCGTTAGATAATAACTCGTTCTTCCTTGAAATGTGAAAAACCCAATAGCAAACTAACTCAAACAAAATTCGGTTACATGACATTTTCATCAAAAGCCCATCAATCACATAAAAGGCATACCAAATAAGTATGTTGCGTTGGACAATTATGTAATGAGTTTTGAATGTGGCTTATAATGCTTCATTGGCGGTGAAAGTACAAGCTGTCAAAACTACGTTTATCTGATGGACTGGATAAATGAAGACGTGCAAATTCAAATGATCTCCATCGATCATGTTGCAGAAAATAGTAGCAGTGAAAATGGCAGGTCGGGAACAAAAAAGCAAATATGAAAGTTATGAGTAAAGAGTTTTTGTTTTGGTTCAACAAGCCAGATATTTATTATGGGTCCTGTGGAAACTAAACACTTTGATTTCTTGACGTAATCGACGTCGCGCACTGCAAGTCTCGTAGCCTAGCAGTAATAAGATGTAACCGATTGCGATGAAATTCATTAAGTAATTTAATGAAACTTAAACTTTAATTGGAGCAAAAATTATTCCACAAGAATAATAATTTGATTTGCTCTCAGAGTATAGTATACGCTATAAATAATATTTAAACTACTGTGTATAGAGAAAAAACGCCAAAACTGACATATTCAAAATAAAGCCGTTTAAACGTTAGAAGATACATACATAAGTGCTTATGTATATGGAAGTACATACTATGTGTAAAAAAGCATATAAAAGCATTCGTAAGAATTTTATACCAGAAAAGTTTACTTGTGCTGAGGAAACTTTTTGATTGCCTGGAAATTCATAGGCATCTGTATGTAAGTATATTTGTGGAGCTAGTTTGAGTCAGTCATGAAATTACTTTTTTATGTAACAATGGACTTTTGTTCGTGGGCGCACCTTTTTAGCATGAAACCATAAACTCAGCCTTATAACTTTATGATATTCATGTTGATGATTGTTTGTTAATTGTTAGACAAAATAAATTTATTTACCTTTTCTTTATCTACTGTCCAACAACAACAAAATAAGAAAAAGAAATGAAATAATTATACGCAAAAGAAGGGTTGCTACGCCATTTTAATAAGGGTTTAAGTCCTTTACTTTGTAAAGACTTTTAATCATTAAAATTAAATGTTTCATTAGAGCAATTCAACTGACATAACTATCATTATTTTACTGTGCTGATCAGGTACATTTACAATAAACTGTTGGGACTCAAACTCAAATTAGCAGATACCTTTACCCAAATTAATGTTACTTATAAGTGGTTGAGCTTGAGTATTCTATTCGCATTTGTCGACTGTTTTAGTGGTTTCAGATTACAGACCTTTGATTAGTCATTAATTTTTAGTCATAATTTTCAAATTATTCTAGGTCTTATTTCATATATTCTCAAAAATACGTATTAAGCTTTAATAAGAACAATCCATGTTGATATATTGCTCTCCTCACTTGCAGATAAGAAGTATCAAATCTTGTGTGCAATTTTCAATCGTAACAGATTCGAGATAATCATCAGTAAAATAAATATGTTCATTAATTAGGCCTTTCGCGCACACAAAAATTTACATTCTCATTCTAACCTTATGTATTTCATCCCAATTACTGTGCCCAAAAAAAAAAAAAAAAAAGTGACATTTGAATTTAAACTGCGCGCGTCGAGGGATTTGGAGGATTATTGTCTTTTTTTAAGTTGTTAGTACTGTCAGTCACATTTATGTCAAATTTCATGTCAAAATATTCATTAGTGTTTGAGATATGCGTCGTTTTTTGAGCTGCTAAAAGTGAGTTTTTCGTTTTTTTGCGATGTCGAAATTTGTTGAGCAMAGCATTTGCATTAAATGATCATTTCGCCAAAAACTCAACCTATATCGTTCCGCAACCACCGTATTCACCTGATCTGGCGCCGTGCGACTTCTGGCTGTTCACCAAGCTCAAAAGACCGCTCCGGGGACAGCGTTTTTATACGATAGATACAAATACAATGTCACCTTATTTTTTGGACACAAAGTCTGAAAATGAAAAATGCCTCGGGCCTGGGTACATAGAGTTTAAAATAGCATGCGTGGTGTTTTTAAATTTTAAATGAAATGCTAAATGTGTGTTCAAAACTTTTCTTGCGAGAATCTGCTGAATGTGCTCGCTAAAACAGTGCTCTGTAATTGCTTTTTGTAGTCCGTTACAGCTTCTGAGTAAAACGTATGATGTTTGCCAATTAGTTCTTTTCTTAGTATATTCGTTATGTTACAACTTTTTGACGATTTTAATGAAATAACTGAATTTACGAATACACAAATATCGAAAATAAAATTTTCTAATATTTTTCACTTTTATAGATGTAAAAATAATTGGAATATTATATATATATAAATAAAATTTAGCGACTAGTCCATAATCTCTGAAGATCCTAAGTCTAATATATGACTCGCATGAGTCTATTTCAGCATAAATTTCCTGCCTTTAGACCGAAAAATGCCGGAGTAATTTTGTCTACAAAACGAATAGTTACACGACTGGTTAAAAGAAATGGGTTTTAGTAACAGAATTTTACATTCTGTTGTAATTTCAATAGCGTTTTGCGACTGTATACCTAAGCCCTGCTGATTGCATTTATATGTTTAGCGCACCTGCACTCATAGTTTGTGATAATCCCTCAGCTTAAATAGTTTCTTCAACTTCATAGCATTGTTGTTATAAGCGCTCATTGTGCTTTACTAACTGCTTATTCACGCTCATGTTTGTTAGTCAACTTTTGTTTACACTACTGCTCTTCCCTTTAGTACACATAAATAAGGTAGGGAACCATGGAGAGAATTTACGACAAATGGTGGCCTGGACCACGCTTTCGTAATTGTTATTCTTCCTAGATTATTCTCATTGTGTCCTCGCTGCTAGAAAAAGTATGCATCTAAATACTAGTTTGTTGCAGCCAACTATAGAAAAGTAATTGGCTGTCAACCCGGCTTCGCCACTGTTTGGAACGATTCTGCGGCCTCCGACCACGACCGTTTTCACTTGATATTTTCGTATGTGATCTCTTTATCATCGCCAGTCACCATACACTTCAAAAATGGGTCGAGTTCGTTCCGTTGCAGCAGCATATCGCAGGCGTTGATATTGTTTTTGCGTCAAATCATGCGGCACCCAATATCAAGCTTTTTTGTGTATCCAGCCTGATGGTTTAAAATAGTTTGGTGACTAACTCCTATCTTCTGGGCGATGTCACAAGATGCCACATGCCGGTCTAACCCGATGCTTTCCATGATTTGATCGGTATTCGTCGTTACAGGTCTTCCGTCGGCTGGCTTATCCATGATGTCGTTTTTACCAGCTCTGAATCGTCGAAGCCATTCCTTCGCAGTTCGAAGTGCTAGAGTGCCATCCCTCAAAGCACCACTAATCTCACGGATCGTTTCTCTAGCGGATTTGTCTTTAACGAAGAAAACTTTTAAATTAGCGCGAATTTTGGCGTTAGTGAACTCCATGTTTACACGTCTATAACGTCGATTTATAGGTTATGTCAAGACCTTTCAAAGATGTATAGTGGGATATGTGTGCTCCTTTTCCTTAAGGACTTGTGTTTTAGTATGTTTAAAACATTATCTCATAGTAAGAATCAAATTTTAAGTTTGCAAACTCCTGCTCTGAGATACACTTTACATTGAATATTTAGTAATTCTGAAAGTTTACAATGCAGAAATACTGTTGCTTTTTAAAATCAGTCGTAGTCCAATTGTTTTCTTTATACATCTTGGAAGGTGCATCGTGGTGGACTACAGTTCATATGGAAAAAAAAAAAAAAGTTATTCGAACTTGCTCTTCTCCAAATATTTCTACTGTTTTGGTAAAAATCAATGAATATCAATATGAATAAATATTAAAAGCAACAGTTGTCAGTTTGCATGGTATGTGTGCATCCGATAAATTTGATTGTAGTTTGAGTAGTTATGGTTAGTTAATTTATTAGTGTTTATTAAATGGTTACATGGGTTTACAACTTCTCTAGAATATTGCCCTAATTTTAAAGTTTATCCGAGTAATAGTTTCGGCCATGCTAGGTGCGCAACCTTTAACGATCTTTATGAAATTATACTCAGGTTTTAAACGAAAGGTATAATTTTCCACCACAACTATTTGAAAAAAATGTCGTCAAATTTTCATTAAAATTTTAATTTTTTGTAAAGAATTCTGCAAAAAAATCCATTTTCAGTTTTTTTCTCTTCTTTTTCACGTATTTTTACACTTGAGATGATCCTATAAGGAGTTATCCTGCCCACGCGAGTTCATCGTTTTTACGAGATTTCACCGGAAACGGCGTCGCAATAGCCGAGTTTAAAATATTTTTTTTTTTTCAAAAATTTCAGAATTTCTTTGTTAATAGTGTGTTATAGAGAATTCGAGTAAAAAAATATGTTTTTTTATGTGAGAAAAAAAAAATTAAAAAAAAAGGTTAATGTGATTTGAATGCCAGAATTTTGTAATGGTCATTTTGAAAGTCGATATAAGTTTTATTTGTTTAAAAAGTTAACGAGTCAATATGTGTTTTATGAAGTGGTCTCATTATGCAAAAGTCGATTCAAAATTATATTAGCTTTTACCATTTTCGTTTGATTGATTGCTTAAAAATTAAGCAACACATTTAAACATTGAACTTAAATAGAAAACGAGAATATATTGGTTTGTCAAAAAAGTCTAGCGGTATTTTCGGTAATTGGCGCTGAGAGCGCGTAGTTCTACTTTTATTCGTCGCATCGGGTCATGTTATACCTTTTTGGAAAGCTCATTTCACGCGCTAACACGTGTTTGATTGATTGTCGTTCCTTTTAAGTCGTTCGTGAGWTATAGCGTCGCAAACATGGAGCAAAATAAAGAGAAAATACGGCATATTTTACAGTACTACTACGATAAAGGCAAAAATGCATCTCAAGCCGCCAATAAAATTTGTGCAGTTTGTGCAGACCCGATACAGTTTCCATTTCCACCGCACAACGATGGTTTCAACGTTTTCGTTCTGGTGTAGAGATGGTTGAAGATGCGCCACGCTCCGGAAGGCCTGTCGTCGAAAATTGCGATAAAATCGCTGAATTGGTCGAAAGAGACCGGCATAGTAGCAGCCGTAGCATCGGCCAAGAGCTGGGCAAAAAAAAAAAAAAAAAAAGTTTGTGAACAATTGAAAATTCAATAGAAATACCGCAAAACTTCTTTGACAACCTAATATATATACATATATGCTTCTACTTTCATTATTTTTACATAAGTTGAATAGTTTGCTTATTGCATAAATCAATTTTGCATTTGAATTTCAAAAGAATAATAGGAAATACTGGAAAATATATAAATATATATCAAATGTGCACAAATAGGAAAATATTATATTTGGGCATGTGCTGCAAATCGTTTTCGCATGAAACTGCTACCGAAGCAATACGACAAATACGTGTTTGTGTGACACTTTCATGCGAAAACGATTTGCAGCACATGCCTGATTATTACAAATCTTATATTTTCGCAATACATCACCAAATGTTTAAAGCTTGAGAACACCATAATAAACCACAGAATACAGTTATATCTCATAACACAAAACCACGTGCTATTGGTGTTTTCAAAGAATTTACGGACACAACCTAAATCGCCATGGCATTATAAGTTGCGTATAGGACATGTCTAACTCCAGATATTCATACGTCAAATTACAAATATGTTCATTATTTTATTTATGACTAGTTTTGGCATCTAACTACTTTTACGAGAGAATATTTGATGTATATCTAATTCTTATGAACAACTTACTAAAATCACGAGCAAAAGTGAAATCCTTACAGCGTAAACCTATTGAATTGCATGAATGTTCATAAAGTTTGTAAGCAGTAGTTTAGTTTCTACCCAAAAATATACTCATTAATATCATTTGTACTGTAAAGTAGAGAAATGTTTTTAAATAAAACTCAAACTAACAAAGCAATTATTTTTGACTTCCCCTTACGCCTACCAATCTTTGTAGGCTTCTGTTAATTATTAGTTTATTGAGTGAAAAATCAGCCCACACAAAGAGGTGTCGTTCCTTGATTTTAGTTATAGTTTGGTAATAAAGGGCAGAGCTTTATAATTGAGTAAAATGACACAGCAAATCATATATTATTCTTCTGGCTTTTATATTGTTGCTATATGCTTATTCGATATACTTTTTTGTAAAGTTATTTGCTTGAAAACATATTTAGCAAATATAATTATACATATATTATCAAAATATATAAATTCTTATGTTAATGTAAGAAAAATTTACTAGCACTTTTATATTGGTCGTCATGAGATTGCTTTTACCATTAATTGAGACCATAATTAATAACAAGTTAAACCTAATTGGACGGGAAATTACAAACATTGCGTAGCAACAAAACGGTGATTAGGAAAGCGAAACCTTATAATCCCTCTTGACCTGTCTGGTATGTCGATTAAGACATGCAGCATTCTTAAGCAGATGTTGCCTACTTAATGTCATAAATAGTGCATGATAAGCCATGTAAATGAGGGAATAGACTAGATAAAGCAAAATCTAAACAACAGTACGAAGAAGAACAGTTACTTTAATATGTTTTAAAAATTGTGTAAGACATTAAAATATATCAGTTTTGTGAAAATCTACCGCATTTAATATAAGTAAGTGTGTTAAGATTTTTATTGCGTTGAATTTTTATAGGTTCTTACTATTATATATTTGAGATATGAAGATTTCGTACTTACTATATACATAAGTACAAGCAAATCCAATAGACTTCCTTGGCCTATACGCACCTGAGAATGTATTGTTAAGAAAATGCTTTATAGTTGAAAGTATATTTTATCATCATCAGTCCCATGATTTTAAGTTTTTTTCGATTTTCCAAAAGTTTTGAAGTTCAAATTGTATGAAAATTAAATTCGACAATATTCACTCTACTGGAAAGTAATAAATATCCAATTAGTTGGACTGTAATACACACACATGACGAACACATCATTTGCTACCGTTCTGCGATAACTATTTTCGGAGTTTAGAAAATTCAAATCAAATGAAATCGTTTCCATAATCTGTGTTGTTAGTGCTTATGGTATCTGTACATGTTTGCAAACTTACACATACATATGTATGTACTAAATATAAAAATATCACAAGACTCTCTCAAATTTACCTCGTAACGTAATCCCTATGCACTTTTGTTAGCTATTTACATTCTAATGGTGTCTGGTACCCGCTACGTATACGCAACATTCGTAATCAGATTGTCCATCGGCAGATAAATGTTAGCCTTCGTTTTTTAGCTTAAATCCTATTTATTACTAGATTATATTATCATATATATATCAATAACATTTTTAACATAATAACGCGAGATGCAATATATTTTTTTTTAACGCTCATAAATTTAGTGGGAAACAGTTAAACATTGTTAAAAAGCTAAGATAATTACTTTAATTTCTAATTTACTTTGCACAAATCCTTTCAAAAAAGTCCATGAGGCAATATTTCATAACGAATTAATAATTTTTATACTTTTACTAGTATAAATTTTACTAGTAAGACTTCATTATACATTATCATTGGAACGGTAGGTAACAAGTCCACTCGGATAAGTTAGAGTCCGTTCAAAAATAATTTTTACCTTTTGCCTTAAATCATTTGCGTTGGCATCCCAGTTTAAATTTTCTCCCTTACACTAATTGTTTTAAACTTATAAATCTCCCGACACTCACAAGTCTTAGGGAGATGCTTGGTATAATATTTCTTGTAAAACTCATGAACAGGTCAGTCTGTAGCCCACCTCTTTTATCTGATATTAATTTTAACATTCCCGCTCGCTCTTCAAGGTAGTTTAGACCCTTACTTTTAAAATTTTTTAGAACAAATTTTGAGCTAAACGAACCATACCGCCGCATATGCCATGATCTCAAGTCTCATTCCAGCGCATTTGATCTAACAGACTCACTCGTTACTATTAAAAAAAATATTCTTTCTACTATTAACAAGTAACATTTGAAAATTGTCGTTATTTTTAATTATTGGGTATTATTATTATTGTTATTATTATACGCAGCCACCGAATAATGAGACAACGGAACGGTCAATGTGTGATATATATAACTGAAATTAAAGAACAATCCTTCTTTTATAATGGTATGTCTGTACGTCAAAAATAGCTTCAATCGAACGAATTTTTATCAACTTTGTATCACAAATATCGGCCAATATTTGAGTTATCTCAATGAAATTGAGAGAGCGTGTTTTACTTATACCTGTGTATCTTCGTGTTTAAAATAGATACATTTGAGCGAAACTTGGTCTAGCCCCTATATAACTAGCATCACGATTTTTGAACATCCGGCTAACTTTACTCTATATGATTGGATTAACACCTTAAAGTATTTGCCTGGCTTTGATTATTGCAAGTTGCAAGAATATAAAATGTGTGGTTGCACCTGAGCTTAACCCTTCCTTACTTGTTATTTAATCTCTTTAATTTTTCCGGTTGATTTTTTCATAAAATGGTGGAGTATTTGCAGCTGGAGGCTATAACTCTGTAATTAATAAAACGAAATTGTATTATTTATACATGCAGAAAGAGCAGCAAGCAAAGCAGAATACACACTTAAAAACACAAATTCGCTTTTATGCATTATATTGGTTGGCAAGACAGTGATTCCGCAAAAGTGAATATGCTAATCAAATGTTCTGTATGCCTACCCATATGTGTACACACATTCGTGTTGGCAACCTATGCACTAGGAATATATGAGTTCATAAGTATTTTTTATGATCGTAAACAAATCCAGCTACATACATAAACACAAATGCTTTGACATTCCCTTACAACTTTATGTGTCATTCGCGGGAATGTTGTTCCGCACCATATGGCATAAAATGAGTTGTGTTCCCCTCAAAAGCTTGTTCTTGCCTTTTTCATGTTTTCCTTGCATATATACGTATATGTACATATATAAGTATGTATATATGTTTATTAGGAAATTAACAACCGTGTTATGAATGTATATTTCACAACTCAAACAAAATACAAACCAAATATCAGCTAACCTTCTCTTTATCTTAAAGAAGGGAGTGTTGTAGTAAGTGCTTTTCGCATATGAGGAGAGGTGTGAAACGTCTGATCATTGCCGCTTTCTTTTTCGCTGAGTTAGGGATTTGATGCTTTCCTAGCTTGTTTAAATAAATCCACTTCTGTTTTATTCCCAGAGACTACAAAAAGTAATGGAGGTGTAGTGCAGAGGAATATCAACCGCCACCACTTTGCTCAACATATACGAAATAAGGGAAAAAAAGGAATACCGGTTAATAGCAACTTAATAATATAGTGTAATATATAAAAGTCTCTCAATGCGAAATTAAAATATTATGGCGCTTATAATTTTACAGTTTGTATTTTCCAATTTTGAAAAGCAAACAATTTTTTAAATAACTGAGTTTTTAAGGCCAATTGATCCGGGCCATTTCGTAAAATGTCACTTTTTCCAAACTTGGTTTTCAATAATTCTATTGTGTCATTGGCTGTGTGGCTTGCGGCGCCGTCCTTTTGAAACCACAGATTGTGCAAGTCTATGTCATCCAATTTGGGTAAAAAAAAAAAACAAGTAAGGAAGGGCTAAGTTCGGATGTCACCGAACATTTTATACTCTCGCATGATAAAGTGATAATCGAGATTTCAGGCGTGGTTGTGAACCGATTTCAC
>NW_017537041.1:52062-55926 GCF_001853355.1 Bactrocera latifrons | reverse complement strand
TTGGTATATATAACCCTATATCTGACTCTTTTAGTTTTAGGACTTAGAAACAACCGTTATGTGAACAAAACTATAATACTCTCCTTAGCAACTTTGTTGCGAGAGTATAAAAAAGGTTCCTATTCACAATAACATATCGCTTTTGATCCTCATGTAAGAAGTATGGCCCAATGGTGCCGCCGGCCCAAAAACCGTACCAAACTGTGCTTTCAAACAATCACACCGACCAAAAAAATTTCTTCATATTGTATTAATATATAACCTTATGACCTTATCATAAAGTTTTCAAACATCTCTTTATTTTTTGTTTACCAAAGCTAGTGCATCATGTCTTCCTCATGTTCGAATTTTTCTATCTCTCGTTACTCAAGTTAGATTCGAATTTTTCAGAAATCACTTTTGATTCATACATTCGTAACTTCCTACCAGGAAATTTTTACATCTTGTTTCGCTGAAAATATCGTTTGTATATTGCCACTGTTTCAAATTATTGTCAGATATTCGGATAGCAATATTAGTACTTCAATTTACATAAACATCACTGACCTCCAACTAAAGTGATATTTCTGGCTGGGTAGGTCAATAGGTGTATGTATAAGTTTAAGATAAATTCTTCTCTTATAAAATAATACAACGAAATAAATCAAAATATGCTAATGTGATGAGTATCTCTAACGTACTACACGTAATGCAAACAAACTACAAACTATACATACATAACTTATACAAATAAAATAGTTTTGCAAAAAGATAAAAGCATACGCTTTTTATTATCAAAGAAAGCGGAATTTTTGAACATTAAATTTGATGCATATCTTTATTTTGTATTATACAAATCCATGAATCATAGCATTTGTGCGATCAACCATTCAACAAGAAGCACTGCCACGCAATGACAGTATATTTGAATGGAATATTGGAAAGGATAAAAATTTCTCAATTGTCAGAATTGATTTATAAGTGATATGTAATACACTTTACTTTTCGTGCATTTGTGCGAGAAAGCATAAGTAAACGACTGGATATGTTTATTGCTTATTTTGCAAGTTCTCTTTATAAGACAAATCAGCTTAGTATTGATTTGCTAAAAATGCTGTGTTTGCACCACCACAAATAACTTATAATAATGAAATATAAGGAAATACTACTGCTTTTCTAATCTTAACTTTGTACATATATGTTTAAATATAATATATATATTTCTACACTACCTAACAAATACTACATATATACCATTTTGTTACATTTATTCACCAACTGTAATGCCTTTTGTTCAATTTCACAAAGAAATTGAATCAGCTTTAGATTTCTACTGAGATTATCTGTACTGCAAGAGAATGAAACAATGTCATATGAAATAAATTGTCATACTTATTTACATGATAGTTTTATGATGATGACTATCACAGCTAAATGCCACTAAACAAATATATTTATCTTGATTTAGGCGGAAAGGTTGATATCTGCAGAAGACTTGACTAAGACGTGAAGTGACGCCCACATCACGGTACGTAATCAATCTTAGTTAAATTATATTCGGTTTTATTTTTAACGTGCACTTTAAAGGAAAAAAGTTAATTAATTTAATGCTACTTAATGTTGCTTGATCAAAATATCATACTGTTATAGACAAAAAAACAAACTAAAAGCCAAACTTTGTTTTACAAAGTTGCAAAGTATTGGTAATAAAAAGAAAAAACAAAAAGTGAAAAAAGCGTGGGTTTAATATTTAGTTTCATTGCCCAGTAGTTGCGGGAGAGAAACACGCTAATACAAGCTGGAGTTCGTTTCACTATAATAACAGTAAGAGGAAATTGGCAGGAGAGTTTATAACCATTTATAAATTATTGCTTTTAAAAGCACCTCATCGTTTGAAAAATGTATTGGGCTTATAGCTAGAAGTCAAAATTTATTTTATTCACATCACAACAACATACATTATTCCTGGCAGCTTTCCTGTATAATGCAATGCACTAAATTTCCTGCATCAAATTGGTCTTTAAGTAACACGTGGATTTGTGAATGTGAATTAGCGTGTTGGTTTGCAATTTATCGATTGCAGAAATTAATTCACTTTTCCATTGAGAATCATAAAATTCTATACGCAAATCACGTGCTTAGCGATATTATATTATTAAATTCGATAAGGTTCACGCTGCATTCGCTGGTTCGACATGGCGAATACGTAACCAAGTAATTTATGTGTGGTAGTCATGCATGACGATTAAATAATCTAATGTATTTAAATTTATACGTTTACGCTAATATTTGACATTGTTGGTGGTTTTTACCCTGGTTCCAAGATAGACGAAATTATGTCCAACTTTAAAGTCGTGACTGCCAACAGTGACGTGAGAGCCAAGTCGCGAGTGCGACGACTGTTTGTTTGATGACAGGAGATATTTCGTCTTGCCCTCGTTCACCGTTTTCCTTGTCCAGTCAGGAGAAAGCAAAACTAACGGCGCGGGTGTTGAGTCCGATGACATCAATATCATCGGCATACGCCAGCAGCTGTACACTCTTATATAAGATTGTAACTGCTCGATTAAGTTCTGCAACTCGAATTATTTTTTCCAGCAGCAGATTAAAGAAGTCGCACGATAGGGAGTCGACTTGTCTGAAACCTCATTTGGTATCGAAGGTCTCGGAGAGGTCCTTCCCGATCCTGATGGAGCTTTTGGTCTTGCACAATGTCAGTTTTATAGCCGTATTAGTTTTGCGGGGATACCAAATTCGGACATCGCGGCCTAAAGACAGCCCCTTTTCGTGCTGTCGRAAGCAGCTTTGAAATCGACGGAGTGGTGGTGTGTGTCGATTCTTCTTTCATGGGTATTTTCCAAGATGGCGCATGGTGAATATCTGGTCGGTTGTTGACTTGCCAGGTCTAAAGCCACACTGATAAGGTGCAATTAGTTTGTTGACGATGGCTTAATCTTTTACACAATACGCTCGATAGAACCTTATACGTGATGTTGAGGAGGCTTATTCCACGGTAGTTGGCGCAGATTGTGGGATCTCCCTTTTTATGGATTGGGCATAGCACACTTAAATTCCAATCGTTGGTCATGCTTTCGTTCGATCATATTTCATCAACGTCATCGATTGGTGAAACGGGTTATCCTTCTCCTGGCGTAGTACGTTCACTTCCATACAGCAGGCTGGAGAAGTGTTCCCTCCATAATTTAAGTATGCTCTGGGCATCGGTGACTAGATCACCTGCTTGGGAGAGTATGCTCCGGTCTTGAAACCTTCAGTTAGCCGCCGCATATTTTCGTAGAATTTTCGAACATTACCGCTGTCGGCCAGTTTATCAAGCTCTTCAAACTCACGCATTTCGGCCTGTTTTATAAATGCTTATTGCAGACAATTGAAGTAAAGTGTTGAAGCAAATAGAAACAAGAATTTGCTAATGTACAAATGTATACTTCGTTATAAGTACTGTGTATACTTGGTATTGAAAATATTTATTATCCGTATTATGATTTATTAAAAGCAAAAACAAAAAAGAATTGGGTTTTCAAAAATTAGTTTAATTAATTTTTTGCATTTTTGAATAATTTAGTTTAATTAATTGCCTTCATTTAACTATAAAAACAATTCATAAGTAGCTGCAAAGTGACATAAGAGCTATTAAGTCAAGTCGTCTAATTTAATATGACTTGCTATTTCAGCCTCTTTTTATTTAAATTTAAGTTTGTATATAACAATTTTATGAAAAAAAAAATTGGTGTGGCAAAAAGACTTTGGCATTTTGCGGGCGAAAATATTTTAAAGTTGATTAACGTTTTTAATGTGTATAAAAATTACAGTTGTGTTTAAAAGGTTTCATATCAAAAAAAAAAAAAAAAAAAAAAAAAAAAAAAA
>NW_017537041.1:41127-51413 GCF_001853355.1 Bactrocera latifrons | reverse complement strand
ATTTTTTTTTTTTTTTTTGTGTATTATCTTTTTTTTAAAACGCGCTATTACCTTAAAACTGTAACGCATTCACGGCTCAAGAAAGTTAAAATTTGTAAATTTTCAAAACATTTTCACAGTTCAGTATAATATTTCAACTTAAATTACAAATTTGTTCATTTCATTTACATAACATTCAGGATATTAAATTTCACATTACCAGGTCAACTACGTTTCTTAAAGAGTTCTTTTGTGATGCGAATCCTTTCCATATTTCCTTCAGGATACAGAACGCTTGAGTGGAAACTACAAATGTAAAGTCTACACACACGAGTGCGGAACGAGATAAGGAGATTCTCTTTAGTATCTCAATCTCACAAAAAAAATAATATAATAATTTGTTTGGTTTGTGTATGAGGATAAGAGAGTTTCTTCAATTTATAGGCGCATAAGTACACATATCACACTTAACCGTTTTGCTTGTAAATATTTACAAATAAGTAATTTATTCATATTATAAACTTTTAATAGCAAATGGAAAGTTAAATGATCAATAGTCTAAATCTTACTAACTACTGATTTCAATTTCATATAGTAAAATATTTTCAATAATATATTTTTTAGTCTGCTGATTCATCTTTTATACCATTTTTTTTTTTTTTGATGCGCACTAAAGCTATTTTTAAATGTAAAATAAATTTAATGTAAGCTCTCATTTATTAAATATTCTCATCTATCTATCGAAATGTAGACTCTGAAAATTAATAGCTTTTCCTATGCTATAGATCTGTCTAGAAATTATTAAAACTTTTTAAAAATCTGCTGTTTGATATAAACTCTTATCATAAGGTGCAGAAAAGTTATTTATTTGGGTTTCGACTTATTTTAAGTACACTTTAAACTGTATTTACTAAACAAAAAGTTTATTTGTTTTCCATGATAGAAACTTTTCGAAAATAAGCTAAATATTAGTTCGAATTCAGGTAGCAAATAATTGTATATACATATGTTCTTCTACATTGTTTATAAACATGTTGCTGACAACAGCAGGCAACATCTAAATATCTCATGATAATTCTCAGTTTTATTTGTGGCAAGTGGGTAAGATTCGTACATATTATTAACATTATGGACTAGTGGTAGTCTTGTGTCTCTTTGCTGAAGGGCACACGCGCATTTTCCCATCCACTTTCAAATTTTCATGAATGAACATGCTGCTATGTATTTGGTGAGAAGTGTTTCTCTGTGTCAATATAAGATGGCTTCAATCAGCTGATATTCAATTTCTTCTAGTTACCTATACAAGCAAATTTACAGAGTTTCAAAGAAAAGTTATAAACTTCATTGCATTGAGTCTTTTAGTGAGAAATACATATGTACACTGCCCAAAATATGTATTTTCTTCAAATATGAAATAGTAGAATATCTGTGGTAAGCACTCAAAGGCTGAAATTAAAACAAAAGTTAATATTTTAAATTTAATTGAAATTTTATTTATTTATGCAGCTTCTTTATTTATATCTGTATATACACATATATAATATTTCTTTCATGGTATATATCGTCACCGAAAAGGCAAAATATTGTAGCATCACTTTTCAAAATTTTACAGCCGAATGAAAAGCGTAATAATAGAAACCATTAATAATGAACAAAAAATTGACTTTTGGCTATAAAATTGTTATATATCGAATATCACATCTGACAGCGATTTTCGTGTTTTTTTTTTTTTGATGATTTGTTTCAGGCAACGATATGAAGTTGTTTTAAATACCACTTTAAATTTATTTTATAAAAATAAATGGAATCATATAACACATATTCAAAACTATGTCAGGCTTAATTTGATTAGCTGTGAAGTAATGTGAATTATTTATTAACAAGAAGAGAAGAAAAGTTTTATCTCGTTTAACGTTTACTTGCTATGTACATATACATATATTTTTGTGCTTACTAACTTAATTTTATAATCCTTTGTTAACGATACCGTTCCATGCTTGTGGTATATAATATATGGTAAAACAAAAGTTCAATAAATTTATGTTCGTTTGTTTTGATGGAATTAGGAGTCACATAAAATGCCATTAAAAACTGCAAACTAAGTTATTTGGATTATCCCACTTTATATTGAAGGCAAATATTTGCTAATCATGCTCTTTTTAATTTCTCTAAAACGAGCAATGCAACGATACATTACGGTAACGATTAATGTTTGTTTTTTGCAATTTATCTAACCTTAGCGATTATGGGATAATCTTTCGAAATCTGTGTCCAACAAACTTTTCGATGAAATTCGAACACGTGCGCGCTCGGGATTTTAATTTGAGTACTCGAATATTAAATATTAATTAAAAACCCATCAATAATTTTTCTCAGAATTTATCACAGACTCGTATCTAAAGTTTGATTATTTAGCACTCATTTATAAGCACACGTGCCCAAACTTTTTGCAGATAATGCGTGTTGCAAGGTTCACAGGGCGCGTGAAAATAGTTGTTTTTTAAGAAGAGTTGTTTTCGTAAAAAAACATGTAATCATTTAGGAATAATTTCTATTGAAAACAGAATCGGTTTCGAAGCTCGTGACCGTGGTTACCGTACCGTATCGTAAAATAAGAACTAAAACCTCAATGGTTTAGTATTTGAAAGCCACTAGTTAGTCGTCTCAGTAAGCGAAATATTAGGACAGATGAAATCTGAATTATTGTAAACTTATTACGCACCAGTAACGCTAATTGTTATGGTTTATAAATTAGACGAGTTGTTAACCTCAGTGATATATTAAATGGCGTAAAACAAATTATGCTTTATATTTTTACTTCTGAACGTGATGACACGGCGTATATGTAACCTATTTATAATCCGTATGTATATAAAATAAATATTATTGATAACTACTTATTAGCGAAAATCCGAACAACTTCTACAGACTTTTTTGTTTTAATCACTATATTCATACATGCACATACCTGAATATTTTTCATCTTCAATACATTCGTAAGAAACTTTTTTGTAAGGAATGGCTTGGGTAACTTTTTCTGTTATCGAGTTACTAAGCAAAACTATCATTTTGCCAACAAACGGGCACACATTTATTTCATTGTATAAAAGCTAACAGTAACTTGCTCAATATGTACACAATACGTGTATTAAAACAATGACCATAGTTGTCTCTTAGTGATGTGGTAGTGGATAGCTAGAGGGTCACTTAGTAGCGGAATTATGGTATATACATATATGAATAGAGAATGTGAAGTAAAGACGAGTGATGAAAATTTAAATATTTTATTTTGCAATAATCTGCAATAATGAAGATGAAGTTAAATACTTTTTAACCAATGCATTGCTGAAAGCTTCTTCTACTAAAAAACGAGATAATAACCTTTGTGTAACTGAAATATATCTCTATTTGTAGGAACATTAAATATGACTGTCAGGATAAATGGCGGCCAAGTGCACCAAGGCTATTAACTGCTTGTTTGACTTTGGCATATAGTGCACGCAAGTCTTCTCTACAGTCTGTTATTATACTAGATATTGGAATACATACAGATATATATATAATATATACATATTATGTACGTCTATACATTGAACGTAAGCAAATATGTATACATAGAAGTATGTATGCAGGGCCGTCTTAAACCAAACTGTGGCTCTTGGGCACACAAGAATTTGGGGCCCTCTTTTAAAGTAAAAAAAGCGACATACACAGGCATGTGCTGCAAATCGTTTTCGCATGAAAGTGTCACACAAACACGTATTTGTCGTATTGTTTCGGTGGCAGTTTCATGCGAAAACGATTTGCAGCACACATGCCATAGTACCATTTTTTTTTTACATTTAATAAAGCTAATCAAAAATAGTATGAAATAAATGTCATTAATGTTGATGTGTGTAGGTGTGTGTGTTTGTGTGTGATTACGATATTAAGATAACGATTGCTTTCTGGATTTCTGTTGAGCGAAATCTTCTATTATATCTTTAAAGTAAAGTTTTTGAAGGATATCACTTTATATACACATAATTGACAAACTACTCAGTCGTTCTCATATAGTTATATTGTTCGCTATTAATTTTTTATTCTCTTAAGCTGCGAAAATGACTGCTCTCTACTACAATTGGTAACCATTAGATAAAGGAATATTCTAGTAGCAATTTCTACGTTTGGAAAAGTTTCTTCCAGTTTATCTGATTTTATTAGGTGATGTAAGTTTGAGATATTTAAATCCGCTGATTACATTGCTGTGTTTTTTAAATATTGGCTTAACTGAAACCATTCTATTTTGAGCTCATCTGCATTAATGTCTTCATGATAAAATTCTAAAAATTCTTTGCATTTTTTGATCAACTCGTCAGACTCAATTGTTGTTAACTGACAAAGAAAACTAAATCGACTATAAATTTCGTGGTATGCTGCCGACCATTTTTTTAAATGTGTATTTAATGTGTCAATTATGGGAACGAAAGTATCTACACGAAACTTATTCTTGCCTCTCAACTAGTAGCTAATTCAAAAAAAAAAAAAAAAAGTGATGCTTGTGCTGCGAATATTTTTGTTTTTTTCAAATGTATCTTTGTAGGCAGCAAATGGACATTTTTCTTCAGCAGCCGTTTCGTACTGATCAAAATTATTTCGTGCGGTATTGACATAACTGATCAGAGATTCGAAAAGAGTGTTATTCTGTAAACTTAGATTTGT
Organism: Bactrocera latifrons; assembly: GCF_001853355.1. Classification (NCBI taxonomy): domain Eukaryota; kingdom Metazoa; phylum Arthropoda; class Insecta; order Diptera; family Tephritidae; genus Bactrocera; species Bactrocera latifrons. The sequence continues at coordinate 46,733 of NW_017537041.1, read as the reverse complement.
TTTATTCATAATTCCCAAAAGACTATTCCATATTTCCGTTAGAAGAATAGTCCCAAATTTTCCTTTTTTTCTAGGCTGGTGTCACTTGCGATTGAAGACAATACTTCAGAAATATTTAAATAACCATTTTGCAAAGCATTGATAGACCATCTAGTTTCCGAAAAATACTTTAGGACTCTATTTGCTCTTATATGCTCTGTCAAAATTTTCCACCGTTTTTGTACAAATTGAAAACATGATGCCGCTTCGATAACACACTCAACAGCCTTAACAACCACAAAATTTAGCGTATGTACAGCGCGTGGAACAAAAATCGTAAATTCGCAAATTTCTTTTATTCTTGACTGAACACAGAGTACTTTCCAGACATATTTGATGCATTGTCATAGCTCTGCCCGCGACAGTCTTTTATAGGAATATCAAGTCTTTCAAAAAAGTTTAAAATGGTATCTGCTATATATATTGCATTATGTTTATCTATAGGCAAAAATTGCATAAATTTCTCAATAGGCTGTCCGTCTTTTACTTTTAGCTATGAAAGTTAGTTGGTCAAGGTGGGACTGATCTGGTGTAGAATCTACGCTAATAGAATAGTATTTTGCTGATTTAAGTTCATTGACAATGGTTTTTAAAATTTGCAGTCCCATTAAATTAATAAATTCATTACAAATATTTGCCGATAAATATGATGTACTTCCTCTTCCACGATTTCCGCAGTTTTGTATGTGATTAGCAAGAAAAGGATCAAATTCACTAATCAGTTCTAAGCATCCCAAACAATTCCCATTATTTTGCGACCCTAATGTCTCATTACCGCCACGAAAAGCAAGATCTCTTGAAGCCAATAATTTCACCACTGCAACAATCCTCCTAAGCACATTCTTCAAATAGTTGATTTCTGTATTATATTGGGGCAGCAACTCAGTATCAATTCGTCCAGTAGTTTTCATTCTTGCAACATAATTCATGATAAATTCCCTGTGCTGTAAACTGTTCTCATGCTCTATCAATAAATTGCTTATATGCTTCCAATCTTTATATCCATTAGGAGAACTTAAATTATGTCCACTACCAGTAGTTATATTAAATATATGGCAGCAATAACAGTATACAGATGTCTTTGCTGGTGAATAGAGGATCCATTTTCATTATAAAGACTCATCATTCGTCAATTTACGAATAAAAATGTTTTTAGTTAAGTATGTAGTTTTCGTTTTACCCTTTGAAACTGGAAAACTTGTAGAAGTTTCAGAGAAGTCACTATTAATATTTTGGAAAAACTCTGGTCTTTTTCGAATCCAAATATCATGGACTTCTTCCGGTAAAATGTGGTCACAGTAAGTATCGATGGTTCAGAATCTAATGCATGTTTGTAATTTTCGTCACATGTAACCTCTTTTTCCTGGTGACATTCAGAGGTACTTTTGTCTTGAGATGATGAGAATGAATAATCCCTCGCCTTATTTGTATCTTCAACCGGTAATCTAGTGTTTATTGATCTCAGTATAAAACGAAACAAAATAATGCCACTCACTCACTCCTATCAGACTGAAAGTTAGTCCCCCCAACCATGGGCAATGTCGACATTTATTTTAGGAGTGGTTTACACGGTGCAGCTTGACTTTAGAATCGGAGTGATTCGTGAGTGATCGCTAGATGGTGTACTTAATAAATTAGGTAGCATGCGTTCGGAAATATACTCTCTGATAAGATTACTGATTTCTGAAAAAAGTGTAATATGCCCGACAAAAATGTGTGAGAGAAATTGTCGGTTCTTCGGTGCCCCTGAGAATGGGGGCCCTGCGCACTGGCCCCGTGTGCCCTTATGGTGAAGACGGTAATGTATATATGTATATACAAACTATGGTCACGTTATGTGTTTTTTAGCAACACGTTGCCTTCTGTTATGCCATTTAATTTTCCCAGCTGAATAATGTGACGCACATAAATGACTTTCTACTTAAACTTCCTCTGCTACTTTTCATGTCAAATTAAACTCTTCACTAACCTTTGCACAAGGCAAATAAGGTTGGGCATTTATTGCATTTTTAAGCTTGAAAAAAAAATATCCGTAGAGACATTATAAGAAAATAGTGAAATAAAAAAGGATGCTATAGAGGAAATTGTTCTCATTTAATTATATTAACTCCTATACGCATGAGAAATTTGTGTGCAAATTACGTTAATGGAGGGCAACGATGACTGCATAATAAGCAGATTTAAAGTGCTATAAGTAAACTATAAAATGACATTTTTAAATATATTGAAAGAATGTGCGTGCTAGAAAGAAAAATAAATCTTAAGTTGAGTTTGATATCCTACTCTTGGCTTCTGATACCAATAATTGCTTTGTGTCCCAGATAATTTTAATATAAATTATTTATATAAATAACACGTATAAGTAGCTAAAAAAGGTTAGATTCATATATAAAACACCACTTTTTTTTAATATTTAAAAATATTTTTAATTGTAGCATTTTCTATTCATCTATTTTACATCGCTGATATAGTGTTTATTATTAAATTGAAATTTTTTATTGATTACAATTTCAGACTGCTATATTTTTCTTAACGAAAATGCGTTACCACTGACCTAAATTAGACCATAATTTGTAACAAGGCCCTAGTTAAAGCAAGGTTATCTACAAATAAAGGTGTAATAGTTTTTTTTAATACTGACAAATAAATCCCTAAGAGCAGAACCATGTATTTGAATTTGTATACTAGCTTATGTACTATAGCCTTTCAGTAATAAAGTACTGAATTTTTGTTTTCAGATATTAATACATTTGATAAAATGTCCTTCGTTGTAAGAAATCTAATTGTAAGTTACTGACCTACCATATACATTAGAGTGCTTCAAAACAAAAAAATATTTGCATTTTTTACAATACTTACTCCCTCAAATGTTAGTGATTGACAAACAAAAAATCCTTCCTCAAGCCAGGCACTGTAGCTTAACTCTAAGAGGTCGCTATTTATTTTTTGGGTTCCCATACATTTAACATAGGAATTTTCGTTTGATTTTCGTTTTTTCATTCAAACTAAAATTTCACCAACTAATTTTCGTTTCTCAAAAATAACCATCAATTATTCAGAAAGTTCACTCTTTCTTTTCAAACTTTCTGCGACTGCGACAGTAATGTGAGTAATTTGATTGATTGATGGAGGCTGCATTTTCATTTTATTGATAATGTGCTGTTTGTGTATAATTTATTGTTTCGTTTATTCAGTTTTTATGGGTTACGATTGATTGGTTTATTATTATTTGCTGTGATTTTTTTCATATTTTGGACAAAAGATTCTAACACGTGCGCAAGAGTTTTTCACGTTTTTTTGTAAAGCAAGTGCAGAAGTAACATTTGTTAACTTACAAACTCAATAAAAATAAAGGGAGGCGCCGTAGAATTAAACACAAAGTTAAAAGAGGAGTTGGTTATTATGTGAGGCAATTACAAATAATTGTCTACCTGCACATATATTGTTCTGCTATTATATAATACTAAATTAAAAAATATTTCCTTTTAAAATATAGTACTTTGTCATGTCAAAACATTTGTAGATATCCTAAACTACACATACCCATGGCCCCCAGGCGGTATTAAAAAGTCTTAAAAGCTCTTTTACTAGCTTTTAAATGCGCTGTATTGAAAATGTCGTTACAAATATAGGTATTCAAGAATATTCTATAAATAGTGGTGGAGTTGAGTGTGCATAAGACCACTGCATGAGTATTTCATAGTTTAACTCCTACTTACACACTTGTAATTTCCTCACTCTTAAGTTAATGCAATCTGGCGCCAGTTGATAGATATGGGGAGCAACGCTTTATTTATAAATACTAAACCCATCTTACTCCTTTATAACGGCACTGTTCAAAACTACAAAAATCGTGACAAATCTCCAAAGAAATTTTTCACCAAGATTTTAATAGACATATTTATAGTGGTCAGGGGAAAAATTGTGGGTTGCACCGTCCTCTTTTAGGTGAGCTCATATATCTCGAGACCGATTGAATCGATTTTAAACCAATTCAGTACATAACACAGTTTTAAGTTCTATTTGATTCCTTTACTTTCCAAAATACAAGCCATGAAACAATGAATATATCAAGATAAAACATTGCACGTGTACTGCCTTTGAAGTATGACACCTTGTTACGAAAATTGTTCAAATCGAACCGAAATTGTTCCAGCTATTAGGTATCTTACCTGCGGACTCTAGTACCTATAGCCGACTTTTAATTGAAAATACATAAGATATGTAATTGAAGTTCAGAGAAAGTTGATTCCTGATAATTGTATGTCTGTATGCCAGAAGTGGGTTTCTTTAGCCCCCATATACCTAATATATAAATATCTTCGAACATCCGGATGACTTAATATCGCATATATCAATAAATATGTTAGTTATTTAAATAAAATTGAGAGGTCATGAAAACTAGGGGCTTCAAACCTCTGGCTGACTTTACTTTATATTATCGGTGATTATATGTGAGGAATCTAGGTGAAACCTTCGAAGCATTTTAATAATCTGAGGTCCATTAACTTTATGTAGTATTGGAAAAAAATTTATAAAATACGGTCATAAGCTGATTCAAATTGGACACAGTGTACTAAATTTTACTAAAATCAGTTCAGTAGTTTAGGAGTCCATCGCGGACAAACAACGTGACACGTAATTTTTTATAAATAGAGATAATATAGCTTTCCTGCAAAAAGCGCCATAAAATCGTTAGATAAGCTGCTTTGAATGCCGCAATTAAAAATAATTTGCTTTCCAAAGTCATTTAAAGGGCACATGAAGGAAAAGCGGAGTCACTTGTAAATAATCAACCCGTTCAAATCTATCATTCTATATGTTCTCGAAGTAATTGAGCATTTATCGACATACTTAGCTACTTAGATCTCATTAAATAGGCTCTTCTTACCAATTAGTAATTACAGATTCGAAGTGTGCACACACTAGTACTATTTATATTGCTTGAATATATTGTCCACCTTAAATCAACAGCAGTAAGATGTGAAATGCATATAGTGGCGGTAGAACCAGTCTACAATGTTGTGTCAGGTCTGAAGTAGTTACTTTCTCTACACAAGAAAACTGCATTGCGGTGCAAACAAATAACTTGTTCAGACCTCCATAAATATTAATTGTATTTTGCCAAACAATATAAAAATGTATTAACATTTCACTAGCACAACATATGATGCAATTACTTTTTCATACATACTATAATTATATATAGCAGGATACATCCTGGCTCTCTGATACCACAGTGTCATTTTTTTTAAAATAACGCTTATGCTTTTAGTTTGAAATAGCAACAAAACATATTTAATTTATTTGCAACAAATACATATTCACATTATTTCCAATGTACCATTTTTTTGAACACATGTGATGCCTACTGTCATACTTTATAAAATATTAACAGAATATTACAAATACTTACTAGGCCACTTTGATTTGATGTAAAAGTCAAACGCATCACTAATTCAGCATTTCATCAACAGATCTTGTAATTTACAACTTTGAGCTATAAATGTTCCACCATCGAATATATTTGTCAAAAAAGTCTTGCGGTATTTTTATTGAATTTTCAA
>NW_017537041.1:34772-41122 GCF_001853355.1 Bactrocera latifrons | reverse complement strand
ATTGAATTTTCAATTGTTCATAAATTTTTTTTGATGACTCATGCCCAGCTCTTGACCGATGCTACGGCTGCTACTATGTCGGTCCCTTTCGACCAATTCAGCAATTTTATCGCAATTTTCGACGACAGGCCTTCCGGAGCGTGGCGCATCTTCGACCACCTCTACACCAGAACGAAAACGTTGAAACCACCGTTGTGCGGTGGAAATGGAAACTGTATAGGGTCAGTAAACTGCACAAATTTTATTGACGGCTTGAGATGCATTTTTGCCAAAAAGGTATAGCATGACGCGATGCAACGAATGTAACTAGCACTACGCGCTCTCAGCGCCAACTAGCGCAAGTACCGCAAGACTTTTTTGATTAATATATAATCTCTCTGGTTTCGCAATATCTATCTGAAACGATTTGCTCGCGTCCTTTTCTCACAAAGAGCTGTTCATTTCTCAATACCGCTGCTATCGGACTACTACAGCAAAAAGCTAAGTTACAAACTGAACAATCGGAATCAAGTGCTTGTATGGATAATTTTTTCATTTGGCCAGATATATTCAAAATATTGTTCTTGCATCATTATATTAGACAATAGTGCAATCTTCAAAGCAAGTGTTCAGATCAGATCATTTCATCATATGTTGCTACAGAAATCGAACGATCTGAATCAAAGATCTTCAGACGAAATTTTTGTATTTATAAAGGGTATTTCAGCTTCGGTACAACCGAAGTTAACATTTTTTATTGATTCGATTTTTTCAAAATATTTACTGCACAACTGTATATTATACTTATATTGCTAGAAACTGCCGGAAAAAATATGCTTTATATTCGTCATATAAATATTTACAATAAAATTTCTTCTTTTTCGATAAGTCTGTTAATATATGTGTAGCACATTGTTTTTGCTACATGGTGTGCGATTGTTTTCAAGTCCACATGCACATTCGTATTCAATTGCCTAAATGCATATCTTATGTCAATATGTTAGCTTAAGTAAATATGTTTGTTTGTTAATTGTTGAGTGCATACGTGCCTCATATAAATGTATGTATCCTTATGCGTTTGTTTATGTATTTGCTTTGTACTGCCTCAACATTGGCGAAGTTAAGCCTGTTCAATATATTTGAATAAGTTGTTCTTTTGGAAATACTTAGATAATTTTGATTAACCAAGCATTTCCTAAGAATTTGCTATTCTCCCACTTAATCAAAGGATTATTGTTGTCATCAGCGGTAAATGAGTTCGTCGGTTATTTTATCAGCTGCTGGGGTTCTTAGCAATTAAACATGTGCTTTAGACCAGTGAGTGACTTTGCAAAGTTTTGGTGATACAATTTCAAGTATTTTAAATAATTATACTTTGTTATGTAATAACAGTTTTAAAAATTAAGGTTTTTGTAAAAGAGCTGTATATTTATAGTATTTAGTTCTGTAAATGTAAGCACATTGCTAAATATGAGTATACATATGTACCTATAGAATCTTCATTTATTTTTCTAAGTGAGTAAGTATTTGAGTAGATAACTCAAATTACACCCATTTTTGGTTACGTATACGCTATGGCGGTCATAACCGCGTCTAAATAATTTATGGAAGTGAATGTTTTTTTATAAATGGTAGTGTTTAAGAAAAACATGCTACTTAAGGATATCTAATTATTATATATATATATGCTACTGAGGTTTCTCCACCAAAATCTGTATTTATATTAACTGAAGAGTTAATTTAGTTGGCCACCAGTCTCACCAGAATAAATCGATATTACAAAAAAAAAAAAAAATATTTCATTTTAGTTTTTCCAAAAATTATCACTGAATAATCTGGAAAGGCAGTTTTTAGTGCCACAAAGTGTACTTATTTCGACACTTATTTTGTCAAGCCATTCAAGTGCACTCACTCGTGCATGTTTACATATGCACACCTGCACGCATAATTTGTGATAATAATGGCTTAAATTTAAGCACCTGCTCTGCTTTGTGTGCTACTTATCCATACTAACGCTTTTTGTTGAACTTTCCGCTGCACTTCTATTTTACCATATTAGTTAGTACGAGTTCACGGAAAATGGTAAAGTAGAAATGCTGATTGTAATGTGTTAGTTGCTCACGTTTACAACCGCTGCCGGAATAAGTAGTCATCTAAACACTCGTAACAGAAAAGTTTTCAATGACTCACACATATACGTATACACAAATGTATGTGTGTGTTATTTACATGCTTTGTAGAACAGCTTAAATAATTGGCCGTGCATACGCGGCAGACACTTTTGTTAGTACAAATATGTACCTGTGTACCTGTGAGTTTGTGTGTGCACATTAAGGCATTTGTATACAAAGCTTTAACTATAATCGTATTGTAGCCTTTAAAACTTAGTTTGTACCGTTTAAAAGTTCTCTGATCAACTTCGACTATGCAAAATTTGCTCACTGCTCTATTATTGAATTTTTTGTTGCATGTTATGTTTTTACAATTATCTACTTAAGCTCAATTTAAGGCTAATAATCGAAACATGGAAATGATGATATTTTAGTTTTGGGTGTTAAAATGAAATATATTAAAGTCTCTGAATCTAAATACAATTGCTTCTGGGTCAAGGGGAAGGGAATCAGATGCATACCGCGTGATATAAATATTTTGTCAATTTTTTTTATTTTTTTACTGTTATTGAAGACTAAACATTAGAGCACGTTAAAATTGTAAAATTATTTTCTCATAAACTACTGGAGATAAGTCGATGAAATTTTGTGGAGTCAAAGAAAAATATTCGTGCTATATTATAAATTTTTTTCATCGTCCTTTTTTTTTTAAATAATAATATTCTACATAATTTTTTGTTAAACAATTGAAAATTTTAAAGTATTCTTCTCACTAAAAAAATTGACAAGTATATGACACAGTGCGGAAAATATTCACCTTTAATAATCTGCAAAAGATTTTTTGCTCGTTCATACCATTCCAAAGATATTGAATATTTTGTCCTCTCACCTCTCCTAAAACGTATGGCACAACCATAGTCTCGCAATGCGATAATGCATTTCTTGCGGCGCAGATGTCAGTAGCTTACGTGGGCACTACTGTTTACTGTTACTGTTCACTTCATATTACAAAAAATTTGCTATGCGCCCTGCACATATTTGTATGGGAATACTCACAAGGCCACATACTCGCTCATGCGGATTTGTTAGCTAAAGAGTGACGTTTTTATATTTGCTCTGTTTCATTCGCAGTATACTAAATGCTCAAACTGGACAAATATTTTTGTTAAAATGTAAGTTGTGTTAGTAACGGATGTGGCCATAGTACTTACTATTGTGCATTGTAAAGAAATATTGATAGAAACTGTAAATCTAAAATTCATGTAACTGGAAAATGGTCGCATGAACAATGATATTTTGGCCAAAATGAAATTGTGAATGGCTAAACGAGTTTTCGATGACATTTTTGTGGTCATATGGCCTACAATAGCCGTATTCATTATATTCAAGTGTATATTATGTTCAAGTGTGTTGTTACTATGAAGACTCACAACTAGCTACATGTATATATTTTTGAAATAAATTAATTTGTTTGGTTGTTTTCGCTGAGTTCAGCAAACTCTTTTGAAGTGATTAGCGTAGATTTATAAATCAGTAGCAAACAGTAGTGTCGTTGAGTTTAAATATGGCAAGCCATACTTTAATTTAATAGAGATATTTAATATCTCAAAATTGTATGTCGTTTTAATAATTGTCACACTTAGCAGACAATTTGAAGAAAGATCTTACTTATATTTTCATATGTGTACCTATTTGAATATGTAAAATGCTATATACGGTGAGCTTGACAAGAGTCTCTGAATTCGTAACATATAGTACTTCAGATTCTTTTCACATTACAGTTCCTGAAACCATAATTTCATTATTTATATGTATGTCATGTTTCAACTATAATTTTTGTGTATTTTTTTACATCTCTCAAATAAGGTTTTCTCTTTACTTAGCTTTAGTGCTATTTTTGAAGTCAATAGTAACTAAAAATTATTTTTTATTTTTCAATAAATAAATACTGATAAATTTGAAAAGACTATGTTTAGAGTAACAAACTGATATTATTGAGAAACTTATTTTCTTTAGCTACTTAAGTGTACTCACATATGCATGTTTAGATATGCACATCTGAACGCATATTTTGTGATTATCCTTTGGTTTAATTATAAGCGCGGTCGCTTTACTTTGCGTATTACTTATCCGCGCTCATAAATATTGCTCAACATTCTTCTATACTACAGCTCTTTCACAATTAGTCGATACCAATGGGGTAGAGCAAAGCATAGGGAGAATCTACGTCAAATGATGAACTGGTACACGCTTTCGCAGTGGGTTTGCTTCCTCATTGTGTCGTCGTTGCCGGCATAAATACGCATCTAAGTACTCGTTCACAGAAAAGTTTTCAACAACTCAAATAGGTTTGCATATGTTCCGCATGCGGTAGCGGTATACACATTGTAGAGTGCTCTTCCCTTTAGGGACTGCATAGCAAAAAAATAATTGGCATCCTTATGTTGCACTTAACTAAGTTCATAAGTAAATATGTATGCTTATGAGTTTGTTTTGCATTACAACATATGTATACGAATGTCTAACAGTTATCAGATTGTCATTTTTAATGTTTAGTTAGTGTGCTTCTTAACTTTGAATAAACACAATTAGCTTACCTATCCATAATTATTGTTGCTCGTTACTTTGTCTGTTGTAGCTAACATACATACTTATGCTCAGGAAATTCTAAAGTAAGTGAGGTAGGTGTTACGGAGAGAAAACTTCAAATTATGTAGTACAATATGTCGAAATTGTTTTAAACGGTAAAACATATTCAAAATTACTAAAAGAAAAACAAACGATTTCTTAAGTATATATTTTATTTAATTATTTTATTACTGAAAACAGCAAAAAAATTCATTACCGTAAGCACTAACAAATCGAATCCTTTGAATAAACACGAACATTTTGAACAACTACAGCATAGAAACCCCTGTTTACAGCATCGTACATGTATGTATTTTAAGCTTGACCGTTTCTTATACACAAAACACATTAAAATCAAGGTCTACGACTCGAAAAATGGCAAAGTTTCAGCATATTTTTTTTAAATTATTCATTCTATTTTCGTTAAAACTGGATACTTCAATGAGACATTCTCGTTTTCCAGTATTTTACTAAAATATTCCTTTAATTTTTTTTCATAAAAATTGAATTTTTTAAATAAATTTTCCAACCTAAGTTTTAGGTGGCTAATTTTGATTTATAGCTCTAAACATTTCAGCGCGATAATGAAACTCACGTTTGTACAATATTAACAGTAGTTCCCACTGTTATATTTGTTCTCACTATTTCAATATCCTGCTGTATTACTTAACTAGATGTGCCCAGTAGAAACACAATTTTGTTTCCACAAATAATAATGTTGCTGTTATTGTCCAACGTAATAGGTTGTCAAAAAAGTTTTGCGGTATTTTTTAATTTATTTTATAACGGTTTTATGACTCATGCCCAGCAGCGATTTTATCCCAATTTTCGACGACAGGCCTTCCGGAGCGTGGCGCATCTTCGACCACCTCTACACTAGAACGAAAACGTTGAAACCATCGTTGTGCGGTGGAAATGGAAACTGTATCGGGTCCATAAACTGCACAAATTTTATTGGCGGCTTGAAATGCACTTTTGCCTTTATCGTAGTAGTACTGTAAAATATGCCGTATTTTGTCTATATTTTGCTCCATGTTTGCGACGCTCTAACTCACGAACGACTTAAAAGAATGAATAAAACTAGAACTACGCGCTCTCAGCGCCAACTAGCGAAAATACCGCAAGACTTTTTTTTTATAGCATATTATATTAAGGCCGATTTTATGGGCATAAGTCTCGTGATATTACAATTCACTTAAAATCATGCTGTGCGTGCATTTGACGGAATACAGTTTTCTGTATGATGATGAGTATGGGTTTATGACAAAAGACCAAATTGAAATAAAATTAAACATATCTCTATTTTTTTAAGATATATAAACTTTGACTACTTACTTTAATGACACAAATGCAAAAACACTCGGATGAAAAGTCGGACAACTAGCAAAATATATATAATTCTATATATCTTCTTACAAGCTAAATGGTCAGAAGTTCCTGTAAGGAGTCTTTTGTTTTTATGGAAGGTATTATGTATATCTTCGATGCGAGCGAAGTTAACGTGTCTTCTAGTCTACACATATTTTCCTTAAAATGAGTATAATGACTACTGTCAGCGGTAAAGGATTTTATGTTTATATATATTTTGTAAAAGATAAATGTTTAATTGTTTTGCGTTAGGTCAAACCGTAG
>NW_017537041.1:15580-34736 GCF_001853355.1 Bactrocera latifrons | reverse complement strand
ACAAAAAAAAAAAAAAAAAAAAAAAAAAAAATAAGAAAAAAAAAAGATAAAAAAAAAAAAAAAATAATAATAATAATAATAATTGTTAAACCTTTCCGATTATCAGTTCCTTCAATGCACCAAAATATTTCCCACTCTTCACCTCTGCTTAAATACTTTTACCGAAGTGACCAAGATAATATATCTTATACTACTTCTTCACTTATGGCCATCACACTTGTGTGGGGTTATGCTTATGGCCGGGTGTAAGAAACACACACAGCAGTATCCCTTCGGAATGCCCGAGCAAAAAAGCAAATTTTAACAAATTTTAGTTCAACAAAGTTTTTCAGACTTTTTGTTGTATCTCTCTCCACTTGGGCTTTATTACTCTTAATACAAAGCGCTGCCAACTTTCATTTTAAACTCTTTCAATCACAAGTTTAGAAAAGTGGCAGCGCTTGTGTGTGTACTATATATGGCATGAATGGTATAACACATGAAAAAGTATAAAAATGTATATTTATAAGTATTAGTTTACAACTGAGCCGGATAATTTACGTTGCCGTCAATTTCGGAATGTAATTCATTAATGGTCAAAGTATTTAATTGTGTATGTTATGTGTTGTACCAGTAAATAGTTACACATTATGACATTTGTTAGCATTGATTTGCCAGACGTTTCATTTTTCCAAGTGATTTAATCTGATTGAATCTTGTGGTAGAGTACGACCACAAGAAAAGCAATCTATGTTTACTTTGGTATATTTATATGTATGTTGTTGTTATTAAATTTTTGGTTTCTCATTCTACATTCAAAAGTGAAATCTGTAATTTCCAGCTGCTTGAGTGGCATGTCGGTCACTTGCAAGAGCTTGCAGTTGAATATCGTCTGGATAAAATTTTGTGAGATAGAAAAATAACTTTGTCATATTTTCAAATACATATTTGTGCCCAAAGGTAAGGTATGTGATGTGATAGCAGATATAAGTTTAATTGGCGCAGAAGACAAAAAATTGGGTGTATTATTCAACTTAGAAATATTTTAATATGGCCACAAAAGAGAACTTTGTTTAAAAACATAGCTAGGGTGAAATAGACTCAAAATAACTAAAAGTTATTTCTCACTACTTTGCACTTTTATTATTTTAAGTCCCAAGATGACATACTCTGTAATAAAAAATCAATTTAAAACAAAGTACTTAAACTATTTTCCATTTAAGCGGTTATAAAGTAGGAGTCATTGAACCTGTTTTGATCTCATAATATATATGTTCCATGCCAGTTCTAATTTGGTTGAGTATACGTTTTCATATATTTTTATTTTTGGTTCTTAACTAATACATTTCTTCTCTGCTTATTTCAGTAGAAACGCATATTTGTTGTAAACTAAATACATATTCTTGGCCAAAAAAAGTTTTTTCCATTTACTTCATGCGTTAAGGTTCTATGAGCGCTCAAACGCGAAAATGTTGAGTGTGGAATAACTTTTGCTCCCCACTGTATGTATGTTTTTTTATTTCCTTTTTTATTAAGTATATAAATTTGATAGACTTTATGACGTAATATTGTTGTCATGACTGTGACAGTCCCAGTTTTCGTCTAAAAATAAATATTTTATTCCCCGCCTACTACTCTTCTAATGTATACTGTAATATTACAAAGGATTTGCTTTCTATTATTCTTCACAAAATTCCAATTTTCACACGGCGCACTGTTTATAAACTTGGTTCACTTCATACAAAAGAATTTGCTATGTGATATGCACATGTGTGAATGTGAGTACTCATATGCCCACATACTCGTTCAAATTAATTCGGTTGCTAAAGGGTGACATTCTTTTACTTGGTCTTTTGACGCCTTAGTGAACACAGTTAATGCTCAAACCAGCAAGGGCTTTTCTTGCAAATGTAAGTAACTCTTACTCTATCTCCGTAAAGAAAAATTGAGAAATAAATGTGAAACTCGTGTTACTGGAAAATGGTCACAAGTACAATGATAATTGCCTCGTAGTCTGTAATACGCTGAAACTGATTGTGAGTGGCTTACAGTGCTTTAGATGATGCTTGTGTGGTCGAATAGCTTCAAGGTGCCCTGTTCATGATAGCCAAATTACAGAGTAAATTGTAATAATATACATTTTTTTTAAATAAATGAATTTTCTGTTCGTTGCTTTGTAGTCTGGCTCCTAGCAAATATGTGTAATTAAGCGATCATCCCAGTGTGAAATTTTCGAAAAATCGATTTTTTTGTTACAACATGATACACTATAACAAACATTATCGCAAATTTTGTAATCGAAATTCAAATAATTACGCTCGCTATGGTGTTTATTGTAGAAAAGGAAAAGAATGGGGAACATAGCGACCCCAATCTTTAAACGCGTTTTTCTCAGAATGGTGTTTTCAAAACAGTTTCCATTCTCAAAGGAAGAGGTTTTAAGATATATAGTTCCAAATTGGAGAGAATATTTTTAACGTCATTCACTATCGCACTATGGAAGATTTTATTTTGTATTTTTGGAATCTTCCTATTTTGGAACTGTCGAAAAAAGGGGCCAAATTCCATACATTTTGTTCAGGCCGCCGACATTTTGTCAAATTTAAAAGAAAAAAGCTTCCACAGCGCAATAGCGACTTTCCTACAGATTAAAAATCTCCTCGAAATTTTTATTTTAGACCAAAATTGCGGCCGCAATCGTGGACATCATACAGGATCTTTCTTGTTATTACTCATGAATGTATTTATAAAAATCAAATCGGACTGATCAGTTAATTTCAACACTAAAAAAAATCGCAAAAAGCAGTGGTAAAAACCATACATTTTCTCACATCGAGAGTCTATAATTTTACATATATCAGAAATTATAGATTTTCAAAAGATATGAGTCGAGTTGCTTTGCTTCAGTACACACCATCAACTTTTATGCCAAATAGTTATAGTCTTCGGGCATGTTTAGTGTTTATCACTCTGTTTATGTGCTGCCATCCGTTAAGCAAACAATCTGTGATGCTTGGAAATTTTGCAAAATTTTATGTTTGTGTTGATTAAATATTGCTGCTATTAAATAAACGGACTGTTTCATGATTTTTACAGCCTATAGCTTTTCTAAAGCGCAGAGTCTATTGTAATTTCTATAATACAATCTCTACTTTATCATTGTTTTTGTGCTGGCACACCACAGGTGTTTAAAGGGTGTAGCAGAATACTATTCACACTTCACACTTTACAGAGAACTGAAGAAAGCTCATACTTGTGCAAACATTTGTTCCACTTCATATATTCGTACATATTCATACGTATAGAAGTACATATATATTTTACTCAAAATCTTGCCGAGTTGAGAGCGTCTATCCATCCACTTTAGTCAATTTGAAAGAAATTTGTCACAACTTAAAGTGTGCAAAATGCTAAGAACATTGTGGCCTTGACAAGGGTTGTTGGGATCTTAATACAAATAGGCTAGACCGAAGCTGTAATGCATTTTCCGTCAAATGACCAACGCTTTAAATTCAAAATGGCAAAAATGAATGGTGATTGCAAACGAGAGTTAAACGAGAGACGAAGAAATAAAAATTAAAAAGCAAGGAAAAAGTTGGAAGGAAGCAGAATGTTATTTTTGGTTTCATTTTTTAACATTAAGTCAACTTTTTTCAGAACGTTTGAATGTTTTCGGTAGCTTACAACTTACTGCTTTATTGTTCATTTGCAAGTGATTCTACTAACCGAGTAGAGCTCGCTTTTAGACCATGTGTTACCAAGAAGTTTTCTGTTTCAAATGCCCCGCAAAAATGGCAAAGTCTGTTTTTCTTTTGTCCACAAAAGTCCAGTGGGGACACTGTCGCCAAGTCATTGTTTTCATTGTACTTAATTTGTCCTGGTATTCTCACCAGAATTTTGCTTTTAATTTGATTGCACAAACTTACTAAATTTTTGCGAATTGCTTAATTACTTTTCCTGTTTTCCGTTTATTCCGAAAGCGTTGGTACTACGAATCCGTTGACATATCGTGTTTGGTATATTATAAAAGTATGCACTGCTGTGTACATTTGTTCGTATTTCTGTTTGCTTTGAGGTGTTGTATATTTATACCAGCTCTTACGCTACTGTCAATGAAACAGTGTTACACATATGCCCAGTGGCCATAGCGTTTCTCTATTTATTGTTAGTTGCTGCATGATTGGGAGAGTGGACAGTAGGGTAGTGTGTAAATGTATGAGAAGGAAAGCAAAAGTCTACTAAATTGAACCTAAACAAAAGAGCAATGTGACACCTTAACAGAACAGCCATAAAATATGTTTTTGAAGTTTGTTAGTAAGAACTTTTTCTTATTATCAGTTAGGAAACTTCAAATCGTAATTCCAACCACTTAAAAACATGTTTCGTTTCATGAATTTTATATTTATTTTATACGAAAAGGAATACTTTACAAAAATGTCTTTTAGGGTTTTTTCGTGGGTTAGGTTTGATTATTTGAAGGCAAATTTCTTTTTTGTTATGAAAGAAATCGTAGTTTATTCATAGTTTTGTAAGAAAGTTACTGCCTTACAAAAATGGCCCCATAAGTTCTGCAGTGCATATTACTCATACGCCTTGGCACATGATATACAAACATAACATAAGTTTAGCATGCCAGTTTACAGTATGTTACATAGTTTACATTCGGTAACTCCTAAAGATTTTATTATGCAATATATGCATTTATCGTTGATTGGCTAGCATTTGCGACGAAATATTTTGATCTAACTAGACGCATTAAATCAAATATAAAAAATTTATGGAAGGAGCATTATTTTTTGAAACGAGACACTAGTTTAATCTTATCTTATTTATATCTATTTATTTGTATTTCCTTGAAATAAAGTGCCTTGAGCATAAACATTCAATCACTCTCAGAACATACAATTTCACTATGACTGCTCTTTACGATTACATTTTATGGATCTGCTTATTAACAGCAAAATTTGTTTCATATAAAGTACATATGTACTTTCTTCGCTTGTTCTAGAATAACTTTTCTTTGCAAATAGAAAATTGAATTTTTTTGTATGCATGCCATATTTTATATACGGCTTCCTTCGTTTAGACAGGGTAGAAGATATGTTTGGATAAATTTTCTGCCGTTGCATTTCAGTTTAGATTTTCAATTTGGCTTAAAATATATTTTAACTTTTTCATTCAACCATCAACTACGCACTCAGTTTTGTGTCACTACCTTTTACTTTATACAAGCCTTAAGAGGTTAGGGGTCGTCAGAGGCATGAAAAATGAGAATGTGAATGTTTTTTTTTGTTTTATGCTTTAAATCATGTTATTTTACAAAAGTAATAATATGGCATTATTAAAGAAAAAAAAACGTACTCACTTCACTAAAATCAATCGGACAAAAAAAAAAAAAAAAAAAAAAATAGGTTTGTAAATAGATAAATTCGGGGCTGATCGAAGGATTTTTTTTTTCAAAAATTAACAAAATGGCGGGCTTATTCACAGTTAATTGGTCTTTAAAAATCGAAATGTTTGAAAAACAAAAATCCTTCGATCAGGCCTGTGTTTATTATGTATTCTAAAAGCTGTATAAATTTCCTTAAATCTACTGAACAGTTTTCGAGTTACAGTTGTTACCAGTACCAAAAATATAGTTTTGAGAAATACGCGTTTAAAGTTTCACACTAGCGCTTTGAAGTGCCCCAGCTCTCTTTGTTATTTGTCGAATAACTCAAAAACTAACTATCAGATCAAGAATATTTTTAAGATATTGCACTTAACGAAAATGCAAAAAAAAAAAAAATAATTTTTTGAAAATTCTGACTACCCCTAACCCCTTAAGTAGATATTTTATTATGTGTTTAAAAATCCTTCATTGGCCTCAGAAGAGTACAATACACTTTAGCTAAAGTAGATTAATGCTTTCCTGCATTTCCTCTTGCTTTGTATGTACGGAAATTACACGTGGTTATTTTCGGAAAACGAGTTACGCCATTAGCTTGTTTGAGGGTGCTAAGAGTATGCTACCTACATAAGTCACTTTTATGTATGTATGGTATGCGTGAGAATGCATGTATTTAGCACGAAAGTTAATTAACCTAACTTCTTACTACAGTGGGCTGACTTATCTTCTTCTGTCTTCTTCCGCTAATTATTTTCTGCCTCTGATATTTTGGTACACGCGTATTTTGTTGATTTTCTTAAAAGAAATTCGAAGAAAATTATAATAAATGCGGGTTCTTTGTGCACTTGCCTAACTTCAAAATTTAAGTATGTGCTGCTGAGTTTTTATATCTTGCTGCTGCCATTTTCTATAATTTGTCTGTTAGACCTCTACACGGATGACTCACGTATATACACATATTTTAAACATGCAAGTGTCGAATAAATAATAAGTGCATTAAATTGTTTGTGGCATGTAACAACAGTTAATTTGCATAATTGAAAAATTTGCCTCATTTTCTCTTTTATAAATTTCACAGCTTCGCTTTCAGTGACGCATTTCGCTTCCGCGAATTAATTGTAATTATTTATATACTTGCGGTTCAACACTGAAGTCACTTTGCAATCGCATTCCTTTTTGCATTTTTAGGTGTGCGATAAAAAATGTAAACTGCATTTTTCTTTTTATTTTGTTATTTTGTATTATGTCATTGTATCATGTGTCGAGTTAACACAGGAGTTCTTTTTTTTGCGTGTACAATGATTTTGCTTTTGTTTTAATTTATTTTTTATCACCTACGTTACTTGCCTTTGTTTACTTTTTAATTAACTATATGATAAAAGAAATACATGGCAGTACAATTAATTCTAATTACGATTACCACACGGAAAATTGAAGTAACAAATTTAATTAAATTGTGGAATTTTACATGATGTTCTTTGTTTTGTGTATTGGTTGTATTAAATTAAAATTGCAGCTTTATGACTGGCAAAGTTTACAGTAATTTGTGTTTAAAGTGTATTAAAATATGTGCTTAAAAATTAATTTACTTTTGTATTATTATTTCGCAGTTTATTGCTTAACATGTTTTGTTGACTAGTGGATATAAATTTGGTATTGTTTAAAAGTTTTATCATAATGTAGTAAATATGAAGGAAATGTTTCTTAAACCCTATATTTTTCTAAAGATTAATTAATAAGGTTATTATTTTTAATATGGGTGCTAACGTTACAGTTCACTTGGCTTATTTTGACTCCCAACCATATTTAGTGTGTGTTCAAAGGTAGCGGGATTGCTTGTTGTCAGCGTTTGAAAAATTACGCAATTCCCGTAGCATTTCATTTTGCTATAGCTACCGCTCTGACCTTGTCGGGAGCCATAGCAGAGCCATGGCATAACAGTGGTATAACAAAATTAAACTTCAGTTGAAGAAAGCATAATAATTTGATTTGTTTTTCGAGCGTATACTACTAAATATAATATTACTTTTATTTATTTTACTGCCAAAATATGATTTATGATTCACAAACATTTTATCTACTTTTTCGTATTAGCCGGGTGGCCTCGGTGGAGGAAAATGCGACTAAATTAATTAAAATTTCACGTTTTATATGCACATATTTCTACGAGTATTAAAACATTTGGGTCGTTGAAAAGCATACATATGTATGCATGTATGTCCTGCAACCAAATGAATGGTGAATCCAATCAAACATAAGAAGGTACATAAGTGCTTAGGTATATGCACGTATATACATATGTGTATAAAAGCATATGAATCCAAATGAAATGCACTTTGAGTTTCTGAGTAAAACGTATGATGTTTGTCAACTAATTCCTTTTATAATTTATTATGTTATCCCTTTTTGGTGATTTTAGTCAAATAATTGAAAGTGTGGATACACAATTATCGAGAGTAGAATTTTCTAATCATTTTCACATAAATAATTTTAAAAATTATTGGAGTATGAATGCAGGTATTATAAACGCATGATTCTGTTTCTGAATGTTTTTCTTCAGTTACGGTGTTTTATCGACTGAAATATCCTCTTGACCCATTACCAGTTAAAAAGCGAACCGGTAGTACCAAATTTTGTCCTTTAAACTGATAATTTTTTTAATTAAAAAACACGATATTCTAAAAGAAGAGAGTTTTAGTGACAGAATTTAATATTCCGTTTGTTATTTCAACAGCGTTTTTGCGACCCATGTTTACTTAAGCCTTGCTTAAATGCACTTACTCTATATATTATATAAATATGTTCACATTACCGCACCTGCGCGCACAATTTGTAATAATCCTTTGGCTTAATAATTGCTCCAACTTCATAACATTGTTGTTATAAGCACTCACTGTACTTTACTCACTAATTATTCACACTCATGTTTATTGCTGAACTTTTCAACTGCACTTCTGCTCTTCTATTTAGCACAAATATACTATCAGGTAGGGCAATTATACAGAGAGTTCACGGCGAATTGTGGTCTGGGAAACGCTTTTGTTATGTGTTTGCTTCTCGCATTGCCCTCATTGCGCCCTCGCTGCCGGAATAAATATGCATCTAAATGCTCGTAATTGTGGCAACTCACAGAAAAGTTTTCAAAAACCCATATATAGTACCTAAGAGTAAGTGAACATCTATATATGACTCTGAGCTACGCATTTTGTAGAGCTCCTTTTAGAGAATATTTAGCAGAATTTGATATCCATGTGTATATGATATCCAATTTGAAAATTCACATACAAATCCTTTACCTCAATAACCCAGGTATTATAGCATTTTAAAATTCGTTAATGTATTTAAAAGTTTGCTTTATCAATTTCGAGTAAACGCAATTTCTTCTTTACTTGAAGGTCGTTACTTTCCTTGTTGGAACAATCTACATATGCCCTTACATTTCTAAGATACCTTGTAGAAAGTTGTATTGCTTATGCTTGAAATAAGAATGAAAATCGAAGAAGCAACGCAATATGATAAATATGACAGACTATTATAAGTCCTTCCATTGTAGAGCAAACTCTTGTTACAAGGTTATTTTAACACAATGTAATTGAATAGCGAAGCTTGAAGCAAGAGAGTCAAAAACACATGTCCAAAGTCCACAGTTTGTATCCCATGGGTAATTTCTACGACCTTATAAAAGGTTGACAGACAAAAAGTCCAGTGTTAGATCTTTTGTTATATATTTTGTTGAAACTTATTACTCTGATCTAGGTGTACATTTTATATAGATTATTTCAGCAAATTGTTGTTATTATCTTAAATACAACGAAAATGGGATTTTTCGACATCTTTCTTTTAAAAAAAAATAGGAATTTGAAATTTTTAATATTTTTATATTGTTAGTCAAATACACAAAAACACTCACGCGTTATTGCAAAATAATAATTTTTCTACGAAATATGAAAGACCCAATAGCAAATTTATTTAAAAATACTTAAATCAAATGACATTTGGAGTAAGAGCCCATTTATCACTCGTAATACATACTGATTATGTTACACTGGACACTGCTGTAATGGCACTTGACTGTGGCTTTTAACGCTTCATTCGCGGTTTAAGTTGTAATGGACGGGATAAAGTCAAATCGAACATGCTCGATCAAGTGGCAGACAACAGTGAGAGTGAAAAAAATCAGTGGGTGGGCAAAGAAACCATTGTTAATAAGTTCAAAAAAGAAAATTGCTCGAGGCTGTCTTCTTACTTTGTGCTTCATCCTTTTTAATTCATAGCTATACAAAATTTCAAGTCAACACTTTTAATGCCAAATTTAGGAAAGTAACTATTTTTGTGTGGGCACATGACATGCACATGGAAAGACTTCTTAGTATGCATTTGTTTGCAAAAGTGGTGAACAAGTGATTACCTTGTCTGATACTCCCACACTTCCTGCAGTGCTGAACAAAATGCTCAAAAGTCAATCAGAGTATTATTTCTCGTCAATTTGGTTACGTTTGTTAGCGTCAATTTGCTAGACGTTCAACAGCCGTTTAATTACTCGAAGTAATTCAATCCGATTGTAAATTGTGTAAGACCATGACCACAGAAAATGAAATTCATGTTTACTGTGGATAGCCGTCTTACAAAACTGTTGATTTGACTGTTAAGCGCCTGTCAGAATTCTTGAAGCTTTTGAATCAACATTTAATACTACTCTAAAATGATTCCAGTTTTTTTGTACAACATGAGTGACATGTCCGTCACTTATAACCAATAATCTCATTTTCGCAATTAAGGCTTTGATCATAGAGAAAACTGTTGGGTTACTTAAACACCGTGTAATCGAAAACTGTCGGTATGGTTTAAGAACTGCAAAAGCTGAAAGTTAACTTGTACATTTTGACATTATTAACTTTGAAGTAAAGGTGTCAAAAACATAAGCAAGAATCTGTTGATGGACGTTTTGAATTCGTTGGGTGATTTAGTTGCCTTATTAAGAGTGCAGAAAATTTGTCTGTGGATGAAAAGTTTTAAGCAGGCAGGTTGAAAAATGTGTATGATAAGTCCATCTTATTCCTTAATATGCTAGCAGACTTCATAAATATTAGGCACTTTTGACGTTTCTCTTAAACATAAACATAGGTAGACATAATTGGTATCGGAAGTATTTATTCAGTGTTTTCTTGCACTTATCTCTTTGAATATTTTTTTTTTTTTTTAAATCCAATAGAGACGTTTTTGGAAGTGATACCTGTAATGATATTTTGTTCTATAAATCGGTTTGTTAATATTTTCAAATTGCGTAAGATCAGCTCTTCAATCATTTCTCAATTCAGTTTTCGCCTACGCCACTAATAGCCACACGTTGATCAAATTCTGTCTATAACTGTAATTAGCGCTGAGTTTTATATAGAACCTTATAGGCAATGTTTAATTAGATTACAATCCTTAGCTTGTTCATATCATATCATTTGTTCGTTTTTTGCTACAATATTATAAGCAGAAGCCACGTTAACGGCTCATCATGGAAAGAAATTTGCAAAAATTCCCGAAAGTAAATCTTACATCTACACACTTGCAAACAAGGATTTTCTTTTTAAAGTTTCATAGGTATATAGTAATATAATATATAGATAAAATTAAACTGATGTTCATATTTATGCATTTATGTTTATTATATTATAACATGCTCCGATAAGCTGTCTGCGTATGTACAATTTTTTTTGCATTCCTTTTCGACAAATTTCATAAAAAACAATTTTTACTTGGATAACTAAATGATAAAAATATGAAATACTGGCACGCCAATTTTCCACAATGCATTTCAAAATGCTTATATAAAATCATTTTGAAAGACTTAATTCAGTCAAGCTTTTATTTTAAACATTTCGGCTTCAATGCGTGTAAACATTATTTTCTATTATATTTTGAACATATAGTAGGCTGTCAATATTTTCCTTTGGGATTGCTATGGAACATATTCACTGAAATTATATTAAGCCCAGACTTCGTTTGGACGAAAAATTTGCCCAATATACAGCAGAAATATTTTTTGCGACACTGATATTAGAGGCTGGTTTTTAATAATTTTAGGTTGATAAAACCGAAAATGATAATAAAAATTTCCTAACATGTAGGATTTCTTGGATTGTAATCAAGATGTAAGGGTCAAACCACCATAATTTAGGGATATCTCAAATATCCCACAGATCTCTTAACACAACAGTCGCCAAATTTTTCTTTAGTTGTTTGCGGAGAGTATTCGATTACTAAATGATGCAGATTCTGCTAACCCGTTTCTTCATATGATAAAGCTTTACAAATTATTGTCACTAAATCGTATGCAATCTCCTGTAGTTGTTGTTTTGAATTGATTTCTGTAAAAATCGGGATACTCTCAATTTCACACTTTTGCTAAGTAGTTTTTGATGAGTAAAGCATTAAGATATATTATTCTATTAAAAAGACTTGTCTTACTTACTTATTAGATTTCAGGAACAATGGTATATATATATGTAATTCAACTACACTTGATTAAATGTAAAGCTTATTGCTGCCTCTTTTCGACACGCTGTGTTCATATTCCCATTTCTTATTACTATGGCAACTGCATAATAATTATAATAATTTCGCATAAATAAATAGTATATAACAATGATTAATACAACAGCTTGGAAATAGCGAGGAATAAAGGAAATAATCATAATAATGAAGACAAATGGGCGGTCAAGTCTCCAAGCGTTTGATAAAAAGCGTAGGCAACATCTGCTGCGTAATAATCAGTAGAAAGTTATTGACTATGCATTTTATTGCTATTAATTAGCTTTGGGAATATTCGTCAATCCATGGTTTTGATAAGAGAGCCAAAAGCTATCAGAAATATTCACAAGATGTGTATAAGTTCTCCGGCTTTCGCCCGTTTTTCAGTTCGTGCAGAGGCAAAAATGTACAAATTATATAATAAAACATTTCGAACTTTGTACCTCTTTAAGCGATAGATCTAAAGCAAATTGCGCATTTGTGCCTTAACAATTTTCTGATGTTAATAGTATTTACGGTAATTATGTAATAAGACCTATTCACACTCACGTCTTAATTTTGTCTTAATTTGCCCTAAATATGCAATTTCAACAACTGAGCGTTTTCATCCACAAAAATTTAATAACCGTGCGTCATTTCATAGTTGTCTCACATGTGTGAAAATATTTCGTGATTTCCTCTCTCACCTATCGATACATCATACCGATGCATGTTTTGTTTACAATTTGAACTTTTGATGACATTTGGATGAGTAGATAAGTGTCTCTTATTCTTCTATTTTATTGCAGTATTAAAGTGTGCCTGCAGTAACTGTGTATGCGTGACAAGTTGCACTTATTGGTCGTCCAACACAAATGCTTGTGGTTTTCGTAGTTGTGGTCACTTAAATGTGGTTGCTTTACCACTACAAATAATATGGGTCACTTATAAGCAAAAGGACTTCTGAGGATGTGGTTAGAATGTTATAATTACGTATCTTATTACTTGAACGTGCGTTCAGTTACCGCGAATTTACAAATTCAATATATAAATTAATGTTACATAATTGTTCATGTAATATCTCAGCGATATTCGCTAATTCGTTCATGTGCTGTCCGTTTGAGTTTTTAAGAAAATATGTTAACAGATGACAATTTGAGTCCATGCGGGGTTAGAGTAATAAATCTACTTGTGCCAGTTCGTGAAATGTGATCACAAATCTCAGTCATTGCAAATTTTAATATTTAAAAGATAAAGAAGTTTAGAATAAATAGATTTTTCAATATCAAAAATCCTGTTACAAGCCTGAACTGCGTAAAAAAAGCACTCTATAATATGTTTCATAAACTGATAGTTATTTCATTAAGAAGCACTTATATATTTGAAAAGTATCTACAGTTTTGTTTTCGAGATTGAAAAAGCTAGAATAATTCGATAATTACAAATGCTATATGCATTATATTCCAAATGAGGCTTATTGGGTTAATTGATTTATTGATATTAACTACTCTGAAAGACAGTTTTTTCTGCTATCAATGTAAATTCATTTACACCTATACAAACATTTTGTGTGTAACACATGACCGAAGCAGTACTTTCATCGTCCTCACAAACATTTCCCAAACACATAGCTCAAAAAAACTAAAAAAAAAAAAAAAAAAAAAAAAAAAAATAGTAATTAGTGCAAATATTATTCATGCCTCACAATAAATATCAACAGTTAGGAAATACATACGTATGTATATAAATACACACATATACTTATGTTATTACTACTATATGCTTTAAGGTTATATTTTTTTCTTTGTCCATTTTCTCCTCGCTGCCAATATTCTGCATTTAACCTTAGTTTTATGTCGCAACTAATGAAATGCTTACATTTTGCTCAAATAATTGCAATTTCGCGTCAGTGCATTAAATAAATATAATGAAACAAATATTTGTACATATGCATATGCATATTCTCTTATGTTATACCCGTTTGGCTAAGAAGCTGTTACAGTGAGAAAGAAGCATAGGAGACACTGTAAAATATATTTATATACTAAATAAATAAACGGTGCCRATTTAGCCATTTTCGCCTGTCTGTATATACGCAAACTAATCCCTCAATCAAACCAAGTTTCTGTATGCAACATTTTGCATTCGAGAAGGATATGCTGAGTCGGTGCGGTCAAAAGGTTTGGAGTCGAAACAAATAATTTGAATGTTGAACAAGAGAAAGTAACTACTAAAAGACAATATTTTTAAAATTATTTGATACTTCCCGCTTGCTTTTAACAACTGCCAATGAAGCTACTATCTACAAACATGGTTTTTTCTCGGGAGCTCATTTAAAGGTTTTTTTCAGAGAAAATATATTTTTAACCGCAAAACCATATGCCATATTATATACCATAATTATATAACAATGAAGTGTAATTACCTAACAGTTTTAGTCCAATTAATTTGTCTGACAGAGTTATCAAATACCTTTAAAGATATACTTAACATCAGTTGCCACCGCACTTTACGTTGCGTATACGACATGTCAAACTCTATAGATTTATTCTTATATTGTTACTCAAATTAATGCGGAGAAAATTATATCTACCAACATATAAATACTTTACTTCTATGTCATTTATATCATTTGTGATTATTTTGGCATCCCTTTAGGCACATTGGCAGAATATTTGTTATACATACTGTACAGAGTGGCTGATGAATTTTGCTACATTAAGAAACTCAAATAATTTTTTTTCAGTGTATGGAATTCATTTTTCTTTTATTCATGTTAAAGTTTATTCAATTTTATTAAATATAGCTTAATTAGTTTTAAAAATATTGGAATTTAAATGCCCCCCTGCGCGTTGATGAATGTGCGGCATCTTACCAAAAAGTTGTTCATTACTGCTTGGAGAGTTGAGACAGGAATAGCCGCAATTGTTTCTCGAATGRATTGCCTTAGTTCATTCAAATTTGTTGGTTTTGCTTTGTACACTTCCTGTTTGCAATAACCCCACAAGAAAAAGTCAGGTGCAGTAAGGTCAGGCGACCTGGGTGGTCAACGGGATGTTTAGTTTCTGGATATCAGCTTATTGGGAAATTTTCGTCGCAATTCTGTCAAAACAGGTTGGGTTTGGGGAAAAGACAGTTCAACATGTTTCCATCCTCTTCCACCATTTGAAGCATCTTCTGGCAAAATTCCAAGCGAATCGGCAAGTCAGTTTGTTGGCCATTTGAATTTTATGTGGGAATAAGTCAAAATCTTTGTGCATAATTGACTGTAATAACTGTCTGCCTACACCCATTTGAGCAGATAAGCTTCTTGTCGAAACACGTGGATTGTTTTGTATGGCAGCAGCTACAGTAGCGATYGTTTCCTCCGTTCGAACTGAWGGGTTTCGATGGTAAGGTCTTCTGTTGACTGTCCCATGCTCGGCAAAATTGTTTACAAGTCTCATTATGGTCCATCTGCTCGGAGGATTGCCGCCAAACGTGCGCCTATACTCTCTTTGAACGGAAACTACGGACTCCAGTGCGTGATAGCGACGGACAACCCAAATTCTAGTTTCAGTGTCCCAGCTATCCATTTTTGTTAAATGTAAAAGTCAATCTGCAAACTAAAAAATAAATAAAAAAATTAACCAGATTCATTAAATAGAAAAAAAGTTATTTCATTTTTTTTTTTGGTAGCGGCTTTCATCAGCCATCCTGTATGTATATAGCAATATTAGAATAAAATCTCACATTTATCAACCACCTACCTAAAGCTACGGTCAAACGTCCGCATTAAAATGCATAATAGCAGTGTAAACGAACTTTAGTGAACTTATTGCAAGCAGTTTAGTACACGAGTATAATTTTGGATCTGTTGTGCTTGATCTCCTATTTCTGCGTACATTGTGTTATATTGTCTAGCCTGCATATAAAGTTCATTGGCAGTTTAGTGGCTTCTTATATTATATTAATAAGCGGACTCTTGATAAATGTTACTGTTACCAATTGATGTGCAATAAGTTAGTAGGCAAGTGATAAGCTACCAAATATTATTTGTAATGTGGATTACAGCAAGGCATTTCCATATAATCCAAAATATATAATATTAACCGCCAACAATACTTTTATTAATATTCTTAAAAAGAAAGCAATCTAAAAATTTATTACTATCTGTCCTTTACGGACTCTCTCAAACTCTCTCAAATCAAACTATAAGTAGTTTTCTCGCTAAGTCTTCATCTTTATTCCTTTATTTTCGCAATGCTAATATTTTTAGATGAACATCGATTAATCTTTAAGTTTGACTATAAAGGTAAGAACACTATGGTGGAAGCGCTGGTGTTTGTTAATTGGTAAATCAATTAGGGTAAACATATTTACTTTATTCTCAGGTTATTTTATTGTCGTCCATTTGACTTCTGGTTACGCCTACCAATCACGGTTAAATTCTGCAAATGATTAGTTTATTGAGAGGCATTCAAGTCCACTGCATGTGAATTCGTTTCTGCTTTTATTGTGTTACAGCAACTCTATACAGTTTGGTAATTCAGCACAGAGATTTATGGTGCAGTGAAATGAGCTATGCAGAGCTTCTACTTCAAAATCATATTTTTAATTCTGTGCTCAGTACAATAAGGTGAGTGAGGTATAATGAGGTATCCTAGTAGCTTATTTGCTTTACTGCATTTTTTACACTAATAAGCACCATAATTAATACTTAGTTAAACCTAATTTGACGGGAAATTTCAATCACTGCATAGCAACAAAACAGTGATTGGAGAAAAACGAAACCTTATAGTCTCTCTTCAGCTGTCTGGGATTGTCAATTAAGGCATGCGCCATTCGTAAGCGCTTGTTGATTTTTTAATCTCGTAAATAATCCACGATAAGTCTTGTAAATGGAAAAATGTACTAGACAAAGCAAAAGGCAAACAAAAATATGAAGGAAGACAAATACTTTAATACATTTTAAATTTGTGAAATTAGAATTAATAGCTTTATTGTGATGCAATAATGCAAATATTAGAAAATTTGGTTTTTCTATGTTCACACTATTATGTAATTATGATGCTAAAATTTCATTTCGTGCAGGCTCATTAAATAGTGATCCTTGACTTATACACACATGAGAGCGCATTTTTTATAAAGGCGTAATTGTTAATAGTCCCGTGATTTTAAATTTTTTAAACCTACTGGGGAGTATTGAGTCGCACATTAGTTGGTATTATTGTAAGACACACACTTAACCAGTACTTTTACCATAAGCAAAATCACTTTAGTTTTTCAAATTCGTTCATTCATAGCATGTGCTACCATTTTGTAATAATCCTTAGAGAACCCTAGAAAATACAAATGGAATTAAATAATTTTTCACAATCTGTTCTGCTAGCGCTTGCGGTTCTGTGCATGCTTGACACACACATACACACTCAATTGTATATGTTGAAAACAAAAGAACGTTCCACTTATTTAATTATCACTAGAATTTTTCAAACTTAAAATGAAATTATTTATTTACATTTCAACAGTGTCTGGTGCCCGCTGCGTATACGCAACATTCATATTCAGATTGTCCCGCTGCAGGCAAATGTTGGCCTTCGTATTTTAACAGGTATCTCTAAATAAAAACTTGTCCGCATTTTACTCATCTAGCAATCCGTTGCTACAGAGTACAATAGCAACCCAACGGTTAAAAAATGTATTGTTTATTATWTATTTATCATGATACTTGGACAGTTTTTGGGTTTTCATTTCATCACTAATGTCCATAATAAACAGCTCATAATTGAGTAATAATGTTTTATTGATTTTGTATATCCTAATCTACAAATATTCCACAGTATTTGCAAGGTCTATCTGGCTTGATGATTTTCCTAGTGTAAAAAAGTAAATTTAATGAAATCGGTTGTCTCAATATGTCTGACATGTGGTAGTATGTATATTTGTTCATACACAAACATCAAAACATTCATGTCCTTGTCTGAAGATCTTTGAAAAATATTCACTTATTATTCCTTTACTCAAGTACTAACTTCGTCTGATGTTAATACATATTTTCGTGAGTGGAACTTATTTCGCAGTTTTTCTAATTAACGATTCCACTGAAAGAACATAATATTTTGAAGCTCTTTGTATAAAATGTATATATCTTATTAAGGCTTTCACTGTACTGTTTCATATTTTACAATATTGATTATATTTTGTGCCATATACCATACTTTTGAAATAATCAAATTCGACAAAGTACAAATTATTGAATTTCACACCCAGAATAACTTTTTTCTGGGTATTACTTTGGAAATTTGAACTTTCTTATGTTTTTGCAAATCATTTTCAGCCAACTCATAGAAAATTACGAATGTTGGTTCGCAGTTTAAATTTTAAATCTTCCTTTTGGGTGCTAATATAAAGACAATATTATATTTTTTTTGTTAAATCTATTTAATTTCTCCGGTTGAATTTTTCATAAAATGACTGTGTTTGCAGCTGGTGGATACAACTCTGTAAATATGAAGAAAAGGCATCCATCAAAGCCTCATACACACTTAAAAAAATAAGTTTAGCTTTATGCTTTATGTTTAGGTTGGCATGACAGTGATTCCCCAAAAGTGAATATTCTAATCAAATGCTTTGTGTCCCTACCCATATATTGGTTTGATGTAGTGCAAGTAGCTGTATATACAGGTATATTTTCATTCTGGCAATATGTGCACGTAGAAAATATGAGTTCACGGTGTATCTTATGATCGTAAAAAATTCAGCTACACACTTAAACACATTTATTCCTTTACATTTTCTCGTGTCATTCGCAATATGTGTAATGTTGTTCCGCATAATGTGGCATAAAATGAGTTGTTTTCTCCTCCAAAGCTCTTTCTTGCCTTTTTCATATTTTCTTGTATATATTAGAGAGTTAACAACCGCTTTATGAATGCATATGTATTTCTGCAACTCATTTAAACCAAATAGCACAGCTTAGCTCTAATATTTACTATTAAAGGGATTGTGAGGAGAGATGTGAGACGTCTGAACTTTGTCGCTTTCAAGTCCTTTTTTTTACTCAATTCCCCTTTCAATGTGATCACAGTAGTACATACCTACTTAAGTCATCTTATGTGTGGTATCTAACCAATTGTCAAAATTACAGCACTTTTGTCTTTTTGTAGGTAACAAAATGTGATAACAATGGATTCAGAGTAACCCTCTGGAAGACGAATTTGTTATACTTTTTTCTTTATTCAGTATTGTTTGTGGATTACTATGATTTTGGGATTGGCTCACTGTATGACCGTTTTAGATTTTGTT
>NW_017537041.1:0-15490 GCF_001853355.1 Bactrocera latifrons | reverse complement strand
AAAAAAAAAAAAAAAAAAAACCAAACAAAAAAAAAAAATTTAATAAGCCAATTGAATGCAGCAATTTTTAGATTCTGAAAAACCGATCAGTCAGGCTGTTAATTTAATCTAGAATTCTTCACACCGTAAGCCATCAGTCATAACATTGCCCCTGTTAGTGTTTATATTAAGTCAAGCAAAGAAGATAATACTTGCGCTTTGCGAATGTGACCTTCTTGAGTTTTGCAATATGTAATCAAAAGAAGTAAACTGACATCTAGCGTGCGAAAGCGATAGCTTACCTGCAGCCTTTGAAATATGTATACTTATCTGAATTTATATGCACACACAGGTTGTTGTTGCCTCCGCTTTCTCTACGCAAAACCTTGAATTATGAGGTATAAAGTAGTGTTCCGTACACACTTTTATGGATTCATCAAAGAAATTAAATAGACTATGTTTCATAAATGCCGACGCAGTAAAAGTCCACATGAGTTGATGTGCAAAAGAACACACGTGTTTTAATGTGAAAATATCATTTGAATATATCTAAATATTTTTTTATGCTATAAATTTATGATATATATTTTTGAAATATGTTACCCTATTTTAGTAAACAACAAAATAAATAAATCATAAATTCCTAGAAAACATATCGCTTATATTATCGCTTTCTATTATTACAAGTGTATGATGCACTTCCGCCTTGCGAAATGAGTTTTTGTGTTTGCAGCAATAAGTGATTGTTTATATTTTTAGTAGTTCGGTTAAAAACTTTTATAAAGGATTCAAAGTGTTTCGATTTGTTTAAAACTTTCGAAATATATACAGCTCTGTCGACCAATCAAAGAGCTGCACTGACCACAACAAAGTTTCTTCATATTGAAGTGGTCAATAATGTACCAAAGGTCCGAATAAAATTACTCCAAAAAAGTTATTTTTTTACTTTAAAATACTAACCCCTCACTTAATATAAAGGTAATATAATTTTATCTGTATTATTGTTTTCAACATCAGAAAAATTAATCAACTAAATGATTGCTAAAGAAAAAAGATTTAGGATATTCTTCAATTTTGATTTACTTTTTGCAATTTCTAAGTAATCGAAAGTCCATCCTTTGTTTTGTTCTTATAACATCTTAAAATAATTATGTGACATTTGTGGTAAATGTTTAAAGCTTTTAGAAGTTTTCAGTTGAAAAGAATTTTTGTTTTTAATTTGTTTTTAATGTGTTATAAATCTACTTTCTCTTAAAGCATCCCTCAAATATTTAAAAAATGGTTGCATTACGAATGATTTTTTTCGAAGCTTCAAAACTCCTTATAGTTGAAGCTAGATAGTCTGACTGTCGAAGAAACTATTATTTTGTATAGTATTACATGCCATTAAATTCTTTAGGAATTTAAACTTTAGTAAACCCGATTTTACACTATTATGGGTTTTATTCTTTATTAAAAATTGTTTCGTCACTTTGCTGAAATAAACCATATATGCATATGAGTTCCAATTTTTTTGCTCGAAACTTGATTCCTAAAGTTTTGTGGTGCTTTCGTAATAGCTAGGAATGGAATATGTTTACGAGTGTTTCATATGATGTTCTATTTATTCCCTATGAATTATTTGAATCACAAAAAAATCTTTTAATTACCGAAAATTTTCTTTCGAGAAACCTCCTCTTCAAGAGGGCTCGCCCATATTGGTTTTGGCTATCATTGGGACTGAGGATTGAGACCGATTATAAGTAGTGGTCACTCAATAAATGCAAAATTTTTGGGCTTTAAGACATTTATGATAAATCCTTTCTAAATTAATTAATTTGGCTCCCACATCCCTTTATTAAGTGATTTCATTTCTGTTCGTATACATTTTTTTTTTACCACGCTTACTTCTTTACCGAATTTTTACAATTTTTTCCACAGTCCGTTATGTGTAAGTACAGCTGCACGTCATAACTGTAACATTTTCTTCTAGATAAGTATACAAATCCTTTAGACTTGCTTAATACTCTATTTGCAAAATGTTTGAAAATAGGAACATGCTGCAATTGCGGTCCCTTCACAGTTGGTACAAACGGAAAACCTTTTAACCGACAGCATTAAATTAGTTTAAAGATTCTCTGCGTGCCAAATGGACACTCAGTTGATGAGAAAAAAATTTTCTTTCCCGTACTTACAAACATACTTTTAAAGTAAGTTCGGAAGCTAAATATTTATTATTTTTTTTTTTAAATAATTTTCTCTACACACAGCATTTGAATATGCAGTGCAATAACAGAAAAATTAAATTGAGAAAACTAAAACCAAATATAAATGCGAAACTATGCTACTGAATTCTAAACTCTAGCAACTACAAGGTCAATGGCAATTTACGACTGCAAATCGAATCATACCATATAGTGCGCTTACGCAAGGTGGTCTCTTCCTACGAATTTGAATTATAAATTTCCATTTAAATTCAGTGGAATTATCACTTTGTAATTTGGCATCCTGTAGAATTTCCCATAAATAATTCAGTGTTTACAAAGACATAGCGGACTTCACCTGTAGCACCTAATTCCTTTGCAGATTTACAATAATTTGCAGTAAACAAAAATTTCTAATATGCTGTGAGTAAAAGTGTACTTACTGTTAAACACCCATAGAACAGAATATTTTTGAATATTTTTTTGACATGTGTGTTTATTTTTGTTTAAAAATATTGAATTTATACGACTATATGTACATTTTTCCTTTTTTCCGCCAAAGAATTTAAAACCTTTTTACAAAGAAGGCTKTTTCAAGTGAAAACTCGAAGCAATTGTGATGAAGGTACGGCGTAAGGGAATTGCAATATTCAGTTTTGCCGCATGATTATTGTTCACTCTGGCGTATTAGCAACGTTTGCGCTCTGCAGTCGTTGCAGTCGTCGCTCAATAGGGAATAATTTAAATCTAGCTATGTGTGTTATACTTGACAATGGTGTTGGCGACTTACAGATGTACGAAAAAATGGTAGGAATATCGGAGAATTGAAAAATTATATACTTTTCAATATAAAGCACATATTTTGTAAAAAGAAAACTTATCGTCTTTAACCTTTAGAGTAGAGTCGAGTATTCGATTAGTCCAGTGGCTATAATTGAAACTTATGCAATTCAAACATCACAGTTACTCCTTCACTTAAGTTGTCATCAATCGCTTAGCAATAAAGTATTTCCAAATCATTTCAAATTCATATTGAATTTTACCTACACAAAAGCAACTTGACAGCCATAAAATCCTACTGCAACGTAAATTACCTATATTCCAGCTATAAAAAATTAACTGGATTTCTGAAATGATTGCAAAACGTCAATGCAAATGGAATTCTTATAAAAAGTACATCATTCGTTGTMAAATATTTTCAATAAATCATTCAAATTATTGTCATTGCACATTGAGTAAGTTTATTGGTTTAAATATAATTACATGCAATAATGTTAGTGACTTTTTTAACTGCCCACCGCAGTAGTTTGCAATTTCACATCGATTCATTTGATTTACAGTGGTTAAATAGTGAATAAAGTATAATACAATGCCTTACGACTTGAAAGTTAATACAGTTGACGCCTTCAGCTTAATAGTGTTACCTCTTACGAAGTAGCCAGTAGCTTAAATCTCAGGTAATTAGTTTGAAAACTATTTTTTCTTTTGAAATTTATTTTAGTGCAGCTGATCATTTAATATGAGCGTGTCATAGTTCTTATTGCTGAATTTTTGTGCTATTCATGAATCATGACTTCATATCYTTTGACAAACTCAATATAGATTCCTCTACTTACCCAACACCTAAGCTAAAGTCCAGAGTTTTTATCAACAGTGAGGAATCAAGCCTATGGCTTAAAAGAAATTCTTTGAACTTGTACTGCCTTCTAGTGGAGTAAGTCTTTTTGTAATATAATCTTTAAATTTAATTTTATGAAAATTTGTTTAAGATTCAGTTACATCACATTTCTATAGCCTTTGTAGTTAATATTTACCTACAAAACTTTATCAGATATTTATTTCATTTATTTATAACAATACTAGTGCTTCACTTGGTTTAAAAATAATCACATAGTTTAGTGAAATTGTTCCTCTTTGTTCACCAACTCACTTTCACCTTTTAATTTTGCCACAATCCACTACATTGGAAAAATTGTTCGCGGAAGGTATAAACGATACAGCCGCTGTGTAAAATGACTGCGTTTAGTACCTTTTACGTGTTGTTATATCTCTCTTCGGGTGTTTTATAGTTTCAGCTGAATGAGTTTGATGGCATATTTGATTCTCGCTGCTCTTTTGCTTTTGGAACCGGTTATTGATACTTATCGTAAACATATCTGTGCTTGACCTACATCCATCTGGAGATTTTTCCGTGCTTCAGCGTCTTCGTAAAGTTTTCGTATTTTTTTTTTTTGTATTTTCGTGTGAATTTATTTAAGGTTTCTTCTGTCAGTTATAGAATTTGAAATTACTTTTTTAATAGTTTTGTTCAATGCGGCTCAAAATAAGGAAATACAGTTATATTTACTTTTAGAAATGCATTTAACTAAATTAGCCTTTAATTCAGTGAAATTATACACTCATAAGGCAAATCTACGTTTATGCTTATACTGCTGCGCACACTAAAATAAATTCGCGTGTATACATAGCTCTTAACATTTCACAGTTCTCATCATTTTGATTGCACCTGTTAGTCAGTTAAATGTTCCCTCAAAATATTCCTCAGTTAATGGTTAACCATTTCGTTTATATTTGCCTGGCCATGTTAGGAAATTAGTACAAGTGCCCAATTAGAGCCAACTTGCGTTCATTATATTTAATTAAACGATTCTTCGCACTGGTCATTAAGCATTTTGTAGTACAAATAGTATTTGCAGCACTATCTTATTTGCCTTAATAAGAATTATACATACGTGTGGGAATCAACTGCAATGTTCTATAAGCAAGAATGAATTCTGAAAGAGTGTGCATACTTCAAACGAGTTCCACGAAGGTAATAACAAAATTTGTTATTTCATCGCTAATTTCGCCTCCCAATTGAATAATAAAACATACTTATAAATTCGAGTAAACCAGTGTACTTGTACAATCAGTGGCGACGTGATCTCCAAAAACCTTTGAAGAAAAAGTTAATTAATAACTTATTTGATTTATAAGAATTAAGTTAGAAGAATACGTATGCAATGACTTAAGTACAGGTTTTGTTCGGACGGTAATAGAACTGATTTTCTTCCGCCGCGACTGTATTAAATATTCAAGGAGAAAAAATAGCTATTATTTTTTAATGCAGAAACTTTTTGAGAAAATCCTTAAAAGATAATATGTATATATACGTGCTTATAATATTAGAAAGCATTTGAATGTTGGGAATCCACAAGTAATATGTATTGTAACGAAAAGAAAACTAGAACTTTATATTGTAAGAGGTAGTGTTATCTTTAAGATAGATGTATATGAAGTAGCGAAATCCTTCTGTACACGTGTCGGATTCTTCACTACTATGAATGTGAACTATCAAAATTCAAATGATTTTAAGGGATTTCCAAACCATAGTCATTTAAACAGATGTACAGATATACATATGCAAAATAATGTACACAGACCCATTCAGAATTGAACAGGAAAGCTTAAACTCATCTAAAAAGCGTGTCTCCAACTAGTCGCATAAATATATTTCTCTCCTACAACCCAAACGGGATAAATAGCTCTCTTACATTTAAGGAGTTATAACCGCTTGTGACTTTCAAAAAATCGATATTTTTTGCTTCATTTTTTGAATGCACATATAATGAAGAATATTCTCTGAAAATTTAAAGTTGATCCGACTAATAGTTTCGGAGTTACATTCTTGAAAAGGTGGATGCTCGAGATCAGGTATAGGCTGAGCGCACAGTAATTAAAACTTTAAACGCGTTTATCTCAAAACCGTGTTTTCAGAGTCGGTGAGGAAAACTTCTCCGAAACCGCTAAACCAATCAGTTTGAAATTTTCACACGACTTACTCAGATATATTTTTCAGGTAATGTTCTAAGGAATAAGGTTTTGGACAATACTTTCAATTTTTAAGCCACTGTGAAGTGAAAAATTGTCATGAAAAACTGATTTTTTTTTTGAGCAGCCGCCATTTTGTCAAAAATCAAAATTTTAACTAGACCTTCGATCATTACCTGTATTTATTTATCACAAAACTAAATATTTTTGGTGTTTGGTTTTCAGATAATTTGAACCAGAGATATCTTGCTCACCGCCAAGCACTTTTTTTCGGACATCTCTCCGCAGATCATCTACAGGAGCTAGAGGATCCAATAATTTTTTAAATAAACCGCTGATTGTTAAAGCACATTAAATTCCGTTTAAGTACGTTTTTTCCATTAATGTATAAAATAAAATGCCTCTTTGGAAAAAATTCACAAGAAAACGCGTTTTTTCTGCCTCGCAAGTGGATATAACCCCTTAAACCATTTACATTTATTCTCCAAATATGATTCCTCTGTATTGATTTCCATAATTTGGATTTCAACTGTGACTGTCTGTACTACAAAAAACCGAAGACATGTGAATGGCTGATGTATGAAAATAAATCATCATATTTACAATGTGGGTTGATGATAGTGAATATGATAGCTAAATGAAATTTAAGAAAATATAAATCTTGATTTAGCGGAAAGGCTGATATCTGCACATAGATTTACTTCGACGACACACGACGCCCTTATCATGGCACGTAATGGATCTTAGTCAAATTGTGGTGGTTTTATTTCTAAAATGTGCATTAATGGAAAAAAGTTTACTAATTTAGTTCTTCTTGGGGTTGGCTGCTAAAACACCATGCCTTTTAGCCACAAAACCTAATTAAAAGCTAAACTTTGTTTTATAAAGTAGCAAAGTATTGGGTGTATAGAAAAAACTAAAAGCTAAAAAGACATGGGCTTAAAATTAAGTTAAATGGCTGGTAGTTCAGCGAGAGAAATTCGCTAATACAAGTTGGTGTCCGTGTAGTTATACTACTAATAGCAGGAACAGGAAATTTGCTGAATTTTTTAACTGTGATGTGATGACTTAATATAATGAACGTAAAAGTGAACACGTGTATTTGCATATATGAATTAGCATGCTGGTAGGCAATACATCAGTTGTGAAATTTAATTCACTTTTCCTTTGAAATTAATAAACCTTTGGAAACAAGTCACGCTTTTAGCGAAATCGTTTGCCATGTCGTATACGTAACCTTGTATTTATGTGAGTGACAGTCAGGCAGGACGTTTAAATAATCTAATGTATTTTAATTTATACCTTTAAGCTCCTAAACGAATGCACGCGAATATTTCATTTGCTTAATTTACAGCAAATTCATTTATTACATACTTACACGCACATATTCAACAGGGTAATATTTCACACATTAAATTAAATTGATTTAAAGTCCATGTACAAATTTTAAATACACAGTTGTAAGGAAAAATATCTTATTTTTCGGGAATGCATAGTTTTATTGGAATCGATTGCTTCAATAATTTTTAGTTTTTGTATATAAGAGATATATGCACGGACTGTACTTAATGAGTTCACTTAGCTGTAAAAGTAAACAACTAAAGGCAATATCTGTAGAGTATTTAAGAGAATTGTATACACAATCCGTCACATCCAATTCATCACTTATATCTCACAACTATGTCAGACTGTGTCCATTATTCAAAGGCTTGTGTAGAAAGGTAGTAGCGCTGCCCTTTTAGACTCAGTGAACGCTGGATTTTGGCCTATGTAACAATGAAAAGTTTGGGAGAAAAGAGGTAAAAAATTATATACACGTTTGTGATACTCGCATACCGTTCCATAGCTAAGTGAACGATATAATAGCTTACGAGAAAATTGGAAGTTATACGCCATCACAAGAGACTAAGGAAATGGCACTATTTTCATAACCCATCTTAGATAGTTTGACCACCGAAAACGAATTCGCCACTCCAGCAGATGATGTGTAATATAACTTTCACCTTGACCTTGCCGTTAATGCTCTTATTAGCTTTGATTGCACTCGCGGTATAGAACGTAAGCTGTAGCCATTTGCTACGGTTGTATCCTTGACTGCCATCGTCAGCAAAATTCGCCATTTATAAGTTTTATATTATTCCTTTAGAATTTCAATGTGCCACCATTCTTTAATTTACATAAACTCTTAACAACAAGTGTTAATAATAATAATTAAATAACCCCGTCATTTTGTAGTATGTTAGTGAAAGCAGAATTATTTTCGCTCATGTTTCTACATGCTTTTGATACTAAAACGTCTTTAACTTTCTCTGCAAAATTTTTAGGCATATATTTAAATAATTAAATTTATTGCTTTAATTCCTCTTCAAACATTAAT
Source organism: Bactrocera latifrons (assembly GCF_001853355.1). NCBI lineage: Eukaryota > Metazoa > Arthropoda > Insecta > Diptera > Tephritidae > Bactrocera > Bactrocera latifrons. The sequence continues at coordinate 7,141 of NW_017537041.1, read as the reverse complement.
TTAATTGTGTTTATGGAGTTTACTGTTTTGGTATTTATAGGACTGAAAAGTGTTATTTTCCGGTAGTACTCAGTAAATGTAGGAATGAATTACCAGTTTGATTTTTTAACCTGCTATGCCACGCATCTGAACCTTATACTATAAAAATAAGTAAACTTTTATACTTGGAGAGAAAGTATCGCGTTTCCTTAATTCCTATATATATCAATAACATTTTTTCATTTACTTTTCGACTGTTGACACACTGTATTAAATGATGCATTTATATATTACAGAAAAGTTTCATACATCTTTAATTTACAGTAAAATAATTATTTAATTATCTATTTTACTTTCTTCTTTCAAGAGCAGAACGAATCACCGATTTTGAACAAGTAACATAACCAGAAACAGTTTTACCTCAACCTATGGAAAACAACCGCTGCAACGCAAGAAGCAAGCGATTGGGAAGAAGGTAATTCGCCAGGTGTAGACTGAGTGCTGACGAATGACGAATTACAATAAGGAATGCAACAGCAAATGATATTGCGCCAACCAAACTTCGTAATATAAAGCGCATTTAATCATTTATGTATCATTAACAAAAAACAAATAAAAAAAAAATTAAAAAAAAAAAAATACAGGAAATTGTAGAGATTATAAATAAAAGCTCATAAAACAGTATAAAACCTTGTTCTACGAAATTAGTATTTATTTAGTTTTACAACCTAAGAGCCGCCTTCTCAATTACTGGTTAACAATCATCTGTCAGTCAAATTCTGGTTCGAAAAAATTCTTTACCGATAGAAAAAGTCTTGGTTAAGTTAAAAACGTTAAAGACGATGAGAATATTTTAGTAGCCTTACTAATAGTTTACATAAATATCACAGCAGTAAATATTACTTTAATATACTTAAAGCGAAAAAAAAAAATTAATAAATAATGTGGAATATGAAAATAAAAAAACGATATATAAATATTGTTGACCGAAGCATAAAGAACATCAGCACCAAAAAATCATTGCACTTCAAAATACATTGAAGTAAAGTTATATTATAGGTAAGAGGATTTTAACATTATACATATACATATTATATGTATATACATCATCCAAATTTTATGCAAATTCTCTTCCCAAAATTATACAAATTGATTTTAGAAAGAAAAATCATCCACTAAAAATCACATCTAAATATATTAAAAAATATAATCTGGTCACCCCAGCCACGCGGAATCGCTTTCAGTTCGAATTCCAAATTGACGATTTCTACCAGGCGCGCAAAATTGCCCAGTAAGCAGCTGTCGCGCAAAAATAACTTTTCTTGTTGCATACCCGTAAGGCGCAAGTAGCATCTGCTTTAACGACAGCTGCAGGATAACCGGAAGTGTTGGCTGCTGACACGTTGGCAGTTATAACTTCTTTAAAATAAAACCGATTACACGTATTTTAGTAGCAAATGAAAGAGCAAACGTGCAGCAGTACAATAAGGTACCAGCAAATTTTAACAAACAGCAATTCGAGCAAATTTTTTGTAATAAGTGTGGTATGACAGCTTTCTGGTGAAATTAGTAATTTTTTTATTTTCAATGCAAGATGAAAGAACGCTCGTCTTGCTTATATCTTCAGTTACGCTTTAGAAGCGTTATCCGTTGATAATCAGCACTTAAAATCTCCTAAGTTAAAGAGCAGTGAATGTGTTTTTACTACTTTTTTATTGTTCAGCCACGACGCTTGTATGTGAGTTGAAAGCCAGTGCGTCGCACAAATACAATGCTAAATCGATAACCTTTCGTGTGACACTACAAGCTTCGAAATCGGTTGATTTTTTCAGGAGTTATACCAAATATATCAAGAGCACTTGTATATCCTACAATTACAGGAGTTTCGTGTGCGCCTTGGGGGTATGCAACAGAAAACTATGGCCACGTCCTGTTAAGGTGACCAGAAGCATATTTTTCTTAATTAATTTTCTCTTTTTTTTATTTTTTTATTTATTTTTTGTTAATTAATATTCTCTTTTTGCTCTCAAATGCGTAGGGTTTTCCTGAGTGGAGTTGTGGTGCAATAAAAGTATGGCTTGATCACTCATCATTAAATTGCTAACAACTTAGATTAAATGTAGCCATTTTGAAGTGGGACAAGATGGCATTAAAGGTGTGATTTTAACTTTTTCCCTTGGTGGCTTATGTTCGGGTATATTATAGTCTTCAAAGGCATTTCCACAAATATTTTAGAATTAAAACTTCTCGCTAAGTAAATATCTGATGTGAAAAATATGCAATATATCTATGATGTATAAAAAGGACATGAGTGCAAAACAACTTAAAGCATGTTAAATTACAACAAATTACTTCATCTTCAATACACATATTTATATATTTATTATTTTCACATGTATGTGATACAATTTACATGAATTAAAGCATCCTTATAAGCCACTTTATTTTTCCGGGAGTACAAAACTTAATTTCGTGTAATTGTTTTTTGGAAACTTAGTTAAAATAAACAAACATGTTTTATTTAATTATTTAAAAAAACTAATTATTAATGGTTCGATCCTTCAATATATAGACATAAATATGTCAACCTATTTACCACAAATATATTGCACGAACTGTTTTTATCGCCAACTGAACTCAAGATTAATCGATCGATGTAGTTGCACACAAGAASTGTACTCACTCACTCTCTTTGCTTATCAACTTTTGTATAACCACGGCTCTCCTTGTTTATTAGCTTGTCGAGCTCAGTAGAATTTTCTGACACTAGCTAGCTCTCAGTGTACATATATCCCCACCTTGTATTTTCTTTTTCCCACTTGGCTCTCACAGCTCACTCTTTCTCGCCTTAAAGTTGTTATTTCGAAAAACGTGAGTATGTAAATACATTTATTACTGCTTCACTTCTATTCACTTTATTCTTGTTTGTGCATGATTTTATATTTACACGACTCAATAATCTCATTTGCTCACTTCAGCATGCAAAACAGTTTTTGATAAAGAGCGCAGSCTGCCGTTATTCGAGTCAATAGAATGTAAACAATATGTGGAGYCGAACAAAAMAGCAGTGCATTCGATGCAGTATRCAAAAGTTGCTGGTGAKTGAAAAATAAGTAAAGAGTTATTGTGTTCAAAATAAATTACTATTCAATATACAAAAGTATAAACATAGAGAAAAGGTGATTAGAAATAAAGTACTATCTAAAATTTAATATTAGTGTAAATAAATGTGTATGGAAAGTAAGTACATAATTAGAAATAAAAAACATAGGAAAAACTTGGTGTTGTGCAAAAGTATTTGCTGAAGGTGAGGAAAGATCGGGTAAATTCCTATGAATGTTTGTAATCAAATGTGAGTAAAAAAAATATCAAAAGTTATCCACTTTTGGGTAGAGAATTTATGTAACGTRCATATAAATTATGAACGTGGTAGAAATTTTAGTTGTTGACTTAAATTTAAATTAAGAATGACTTGGGTTTCCAATGGCGATTTGTTTCGTCGAACTTACTACTCTATGAAAATGTCATAGGCGTTTTCATTTTGAGCTCATTTCTACTTTTATATAACAAAACTAAACCCTTCTAGCTTCTGTCACAAGCTGCCTGATTTTGGCTTTCCCAAAACTTGGAAACTTTATAATGTTTCCATAGAGATAACTAATACTAAGAATTGACTACCTCAAAAAACGTGTCTGCCACTATGGACCCCGTTCGATGGGGTATATTAAATATTTGAGTAAGTTTTTTTCTTTTTTGGCAAAGTTAAGTTCTTATCGTAATTTCAACAAAGACATTATTATGTCTCTTTTTACACTAATACAACATGTTGCTACAGAGCATAAATATCTAGTTCATCAAACGTTTGTACGGTTGTACGTATCACCTATAACTAATCGAGAGATATGTGAGTTATTTAATAAATTATTAAATTAATTAATAAAATGATAAAACGAGTTGAAATCCGGGAGACTCTTTGTTTGTATGTCCGTCCGTCACGATATTTCCCTCAGTCCCCATATATATAGTATAAAGATTTTCGAACTTCCTTGTGACTTGATACTACAAAAATTATCAATAAGAATGGGAGAACGTGTTTTACTCAAAAAAGTGTATGTTTATGCCTAAAATGTATCAAATTGGGCGAATACTTGACCTAGCCTTATAAATAAAATCATCAGGATTTTCGAACATCCGGCTGACTTTATCCATTTTATTGGTGATGAAATTTAAGATACATTAATGAAGTTGAGGAAGCATTTTTTCTCAAAATTTTTGTTTCAATGAAATACACACTGTGGCTGATTTTAACGTTTATTTATTGAACTGCACAAATGAATCCCCATTTGGGTACTTCTCAATGAATACTTAGTGGTCATCCGAGTGTTGTTAACACATATAGAAAGTACGAGTAGGGAACAATCGGTTATCTAGAGGTTGTTTTATACATTTGCGGTTTCCTCATAAAAGATGATAGTGTGTGCGAGAGTCAACACGAATCATATGTATCTACGCATAACCATTTACATATTTATATTTACACATAAAAGAAAGTATATAATTTATTTAAGTATATATGTCTTCTCTTTTAATTTTTTCACTGGTTCTTTTAAATTATGTTTATGGAAATTTTGGTATTTATTTTGCGTATTGAGTTTCTTATATATATGAATGTACTTATAAAAATGTAATTGTCGCATTAGTGGATTCAGTATATTATCATTCATATGTATATACTATACACGACGATTGTAATTTATTTGGAGAAAATTACGCGTTTAAGGACAAGCGAGTTTTCTAATAAAATTACTACTTAAATATATGCTCTTCATTTGTTTTCTCTAGTACTCATGATTCAGATTTGTATAATTAGCTAATGCTTTATATATTATTGAGATATTAAAAAATTAAAGAGCTTTCGGGATATGATAGCTTGATTACATAATCTTGAAGGGTACATATGACATAAGGTCCTGAAATAAATCTTTGACTGAAAGGGGAGACGTGTTTCGAAATTTTATAAAGAGATTAGTAAATATAATATTTGTGCTACGCTGACAAGGCATAAAAGAGAAGGTGTGCACGAAGTAATAAGTAAGAACCACAATGTACTTTTTTAATGCTTTTGTAAAATACAAACTATGAGATCTAAGAAGACATATATAGACTTTAATTGAAAAAAAAAGGAGAAGCAGCAAATTTGATACACTTAAGTATGTTAAAATTAAAGAACAATTTTAATGATACATTCATCATAATGGGATATCATTTGAAATTATTAGAGAACACACTTTGGAATACCATGTTTAGCCTTTTACATAAACTTTCGTCTTCTCATTCCATTTTTAAAATGCCACTTTGCAGACATTTTAGGATATAGTAAAACACATTGAGTGCGAAAATCTACAATAGCACCATTGCGTATACGCAACCATGGAATTTGACACAACTGTATTTTCTTGCACTACCATGTTGTGAGTGGAAAATAGAYATTTCTGKCAGACGCTCACAWTGTGWAAGTGACATAAGAAATATAAGAGAGAGAAACAGAAAAGTATCTAAAAATAAAAWGMMATAGAATGCTTGTGAGTGTRTGCTYRATTGATGATTGGTTGGTATGTGGCCACTCTCGATCAGATTGAATTCCTTCTATAAATTAACTTGCACTTGGACGCTTCATTGAAGACTACTTATAAGCGTACTACTAATACTCCTTGGCCTTTGTGCAACTCGGATGCTCCGTAATTTAGTTCTGCATTTGAAGAATTGCTTGTGGACACACATATGCACCATATAGCACCGGCAGTCAGGCAAAATTTCAACAAAAATAATGAAAAAGAAAACCGAATTATTTTTTCGTTAGTTCCTATGTATGCAAAATATCGAAAGATGTCAACGATTTGTTCCCAAAATACAGTCCTTCATGTCTTTCTTTCTTTATATTATAAAATAATTTTATCTGAGCCTTTATTAAGCTTTCTAAAAAGCTTGGTTTCATTGCTGCTTTGTGAGCCAATTGGGTATTGTAGTTAATTACCTTAGGCTTTCTGTTATAATATTAATGTTGCTCAAGAGTTTTGCTAAGACTGATATATGTAAATCAGCTGCTGACCGATATTTTATATCAACTTTGATCTAACTTAATACGTAACTTTCGTTCAGAATGATATCTTATTGAAAGTTTTAACAACATTTTTAACTTTTTTGGAGAAATATTTTTGGAATGCTACTGTTTTAACACGTACTTCACCATATGAACTAACTTAATTGTGCTTTTTTGCTTACTTGAATAAGTATTTCGTCATGTATTCAGCATTTTACTCAGTTATAATATATTATGCACTTGTTTGATATCAAAGATCGATTTTCTTCCACCGATGTCGACTGCAGAATTTTGGTAGGGACATTTAATTTCACTGCAATTCATAAAAGGCAACACAATTTCTGTTTTTGGATAGAAAGTCACACAAGGAATGAAATAAAGCATATTCTTTAAGRTACTGAAAATCCTAATTTCTCTGTACAAATATATCGCCTTTAATTATGGATACATTTTTCTTGACCACGTTGACGTTTCACTTCGGAGTATTTATTCATGAAAAATTAATTTCAATAAGTCTTACTGACAATCAAATTAAATGTTGAATATGTGCTTAGGCATATGCATTTGTGTGTTTTTATTTTATTAAGGCTATTAGTATGCCTTTATCAGGCTGTTAATCTCGCATAAATGGTGACATATAATCCTGCCATTCAGTATTCAAGTTGTTCGTTTCAGGCTGAAATTTTAAATGTAAAAAATTAAAAAAAAAATTGCCAAATGAAATGTAATTAAAATAGATTTAAAAAAGTAGTTTCTGTTGTATTACTTTTATTTTGTTATTTTTTAACGATTTTACAAGTTTCACTTGTATTTACTTCTTTCTCAGATCTTTAGAGGCAGTTTTTTTTATAGATTATATACATCAAAATATATTAACTTCTCTGAATAAGTAAAAAAACAATAAGAGTAACACGTTTGCCTTAAAAGCATAGTTTCAACACAACTTTTTAGCAACTTTATAACCAATATTTCAATGGCCGACACGACTCATCCCGCAGTTTTTGCACAGCAAAAGTGTAATATTTTTTCAATGATATTCTTTATAGCACACTAGTAAGGAAA
>NW_017537040.1:221140-239866 GCF_001853355.1 Bactrocera latifrons | reverse complement strand
AATTGAGTTTGATTTCTTACATTTTTTTAGGAAATTGTTGATTGCCCTGATGTTGTCAGTATTTGGTGTCTTTTAAATATTTGATGGTTTCGTTTTACCAAAAGTGGTTGTACTACATGTATTTAAAGTTGTGCATTCATTAATGATGTGATTTACTCATATAATATATTTGGCTGATTACAATATGAACAGCTTGGTTTAGCCGTTTTATTTAAATTTTGACTGTGAGTTTTGAAAGTGTGGAATATTCTCAGGCGAACAAACGTTTTTATATGTTCGCAAGAGCAATCAGTTGGGTAGTTTGGGTTGTTATCAGAGAGATTATGTTGCTTGTAATGGTGTTGAAAATTTGACCAATTTCTCGATGCTGACTCGTGGACAACTTTTTTTACCATGTTGCAAATGTCTTTCAACATACAGTGATCGAATGAAAGTAGTTGTTCTTTTCCTGCCTTTTTTGCACGGTCATCTGCAAGTTGGTTTCCTCTAATACCAGTATGCCAGGGATCCACATGATCCTAATTCTATTTTTGTGTTGATACAAAATTTCTTTTATACTGTTGATCAGCACTGAGTTTGTTTCATTCAAAATAGCRATTTGATTTGCTATCTGTACATATGATCTATTTTTTCCTGTTTGTGCGACAAATAGAACCGCTTCATATATCGCAGTACGTTGGTAAAATTAAGACGGTTATGGTGACACATTGGTCGTTTGTAACCGTAAACGAAGTGAAATTCGAATAGCGTACTTATTATAGATGATTTCAGCGTTAGCCAGTGCAGGTGAGTGTTCACTTTTAAGAATTGCGGTATCGAAGTCATATGAAACAGATTGATAATATTCAAGCATATTATGATAGTAGATGGCTTGTTCTTTTAGGATTTGTTTTCAGTAGATTAAACAAGATCGAGTTTTTACATTGCCTGAACTTTGGTAGGACGATCATTTTATTGAATTTTGTTCTATGATGAATGTTTGGAAGACCTGCTTCAGTCAGTACTACTTTAGTTGGTGAGGTGGGGAATGCGCGAATGCTTCTCCTTTCCGCTATGTGGTAAGAGGTTTCAATGGGAGTGAGGTGCTGTTTTGCGCAATTTACATAAATTGTGGGAGTGTTTTGATGAAATAAACTTAATAATGTTTAATCTATTGAGTAAGCTTAATCTAACATATTTACAATGTTCCTTAAATGTTACCTTTTTATCAATATACCAAGTACTCTTAAGATGTTAGTATGTGGAATTTGAGTATTATCAAGGGAAAGGTTAGGGAAGGTGCAATTTCTGCAACTGTGAACTGTTGAAGTTTTGCTTGCAGAAACTTTCGTTCCTGATGCTTTAGACCATTCCGTTTATGCCATTATGAAGGCGAAAAATATTAGAGTTCAAGTTGCTAACTTCTTCATTGGCGTAGAAACCGCTTACGCGATTATAGCCGAGTTAACAACAGCGCGCCAGTCGTTTCTTCTTTTCGCTACGTGGCCAATTGGATACCCCAAGCGTAGCCAGGTCCTTCTCCACTTGGTCCTTCCAACGGAGTGGAGGTCTTCCTCTTCCTCTGCTTCCCCCGGCGGGTATAGCTTCGCCTACTTTCAGAGCTCGAGTGTTTTCGTCCATCCGGACAACATGACCTGGCCAGCGTAGCCGCTGTCTTTTAATTCGCTGAACTATGTCAATGTCGCCATATATCTCATACATCTCATGGTTCCACCGAATGCGATATTCGCTGTGGTCAACGCGCAAAGGACCATAAATCTTTCCCAGAACTTTACTCTCGAAGCTCTCTCGCATTAGCAGCTTGGCGTGTCTCATACCATGAGCTTGTAGCCAATGCTCCTCCCTACCTACTCTTTCCTCCGTACGGAGCAGCTCCTTCATGTTATGGGGACCTACACCCATAAAAGGTTCAGGCCCTACCATCTTGGTGAAAGGTGCGGAGCGGGTGAGCTCGTCCGCCAGTTCGTTTTTGGCTATACCTTTGTGACCAGGCACCGAGATCAGGTGTWCCAGGTTTCTTTCCGCAAGGCTATTCAGCTTATCCCTACACTCCTGCACTAGAAGCAATTTGATCTCGTAAGAGCAGATCGCCTTTAGCCGCGCTTGACTATCGCTGAAAATGGCTATTCGCTCATTTCGATAGTTGCGATGGAGGTTTATTTCTATAAACCGGCTTATTCCATAAACTTCTGCCTGAAAAATGCTCGGGAACTCGCCCTCAACAATAGCTCGAGGTTGGAGTCGTTTCAATCGTCTTTCCTGCCGAGGGTAACCTTAAACTTTTTCTTGAGGTTAACCCCTCGGGAGGAGGGCCAATGGTGAATTGCCATTGATCTTTTCCATCCTCTGGGATGAGACTACCTTGCCCTTTCCACACCCCTATTCCGTTATTTGCAGAAGGGTGTGTTTGGCTACATGACCGGTCACCAAACGAAGCGGAGTAAGTTCAAGAAGAACCTCCTGTGCTGCCGTTGGACAGCTGCGCATTGCACCCGTCATGCAGACAGTAGCTTAGTCTTAACCGATGTTTGCGACGTTACTGAGGCCCAGCCTACCCCATTTGTGATTATCGGTCTCCCTATCATGGTGTACAACCACCTCACTATCCTTGGCTTGCAAACCCTGCACCTTCCCGCCAGCCGATTGCACGCCATTAAGGCTTTTGTCACCTTGACCAAGGTCAGGTTTACGTGCTGCTTCCACCCGAAAGTGGAGTCTAGCGTCAACCCGAGGTATTTGACACTGTTGGTCATCTATATCTCACTGTCCCCCAGTGAGAGATTCCTAAGACCGGGTAGGGTCCTGCGTCTCGTAGACGGGATTACTGACGTCTTGGAGGGGTTGGTATTCAGTTCAACCTCACTACACCACCCCCCGCTAGGGTGAGACCCCTTTGGATCAAGTCCCAGAGAGTGTCTTCATATTTGTCTTTTGCTATAATTACAATGTCTCCGCAGTGTTATCTGATCGTCTACAACTAGACTCCATAGCAGGGGTGATAACACACCCCCCTGTGTGCAGGGAGAGTGTTAGAGGCTGTGTGCGCTCCAGCCGCCGACTTCTAATCGCAAAAGCTATGAACTCAATTATACTATATGCAGTCAGTATACATAAAGGCGTATGCCAATCCAATAAATGCGGTTTTATTTATCCAGGGTGATGAGCCCACAAGATTATATGAGCTATCAGCGCCAATTACAGAAATCCAAAAGAGAGAGGAAAGAAAAAAGAACGTAACTATATGGCAGCAACGGTGGCAGACCCCAACTAAAGGACGGTGCCCACAGACTTATCCCTGACATCCATACGTGGATAAGTAGACAACATGGGCACCTTGATTTCCACCTGACCCAAATATTAAGCGGGCATGGGTGTTTCAGAGGCTATCTGTATAAATTTCAAAACGACGTCAGTCCGTATTGTTCGATGTGTACGGAGTCGTAAAATGTCTTGTCACTCCCATGAGTAGGTATTATCTGGTAGTTCCGTGGGAGAGTCTTGAGTTGGGAGTAGGTTAGGTTTAGGGGATTAAAGTCCCGCTCTCTGGCTTTCGATGCTTCCTCCTACTATGAAACAAAAAAAACTGTGTGCAGCCTCTTGTTTTGCCGAGAAGAATTGTGCTATCACCTACTGTGGTCTCAGCAACCCTTGTTCGCAGTACGGCTTCTATCCATCTACAATAAAAAGTTTAGTTACATTCTACTATTCCCAATATTTAGCAATCGTATTATTTTTGAGGAAGGATCAATTTGAAATTGTACGCRTACACTTCATCGCTTCTCTCTAAATATTTTAGTGCTTTGGTTAGAAACGATTTCTGTATATCTCAAATCGAATATACCTTTTTATCAAAATTCCTTTTTTTGTTGTAAATGCATTTACATCCTTCGTCCATAATCTAGCAAAGTAGCCGCAATGCCTTGACGACAAAGCCATTTTTTGTTGTGGTATTAAATATATCTGACGGGTTCATTCTAAAAAAAAGTTCCTGGTTCAGGAGCAACAATCAGTATAACCCAGTTACTAAGCATGCATGCATATGAAAATTAGTCTCCCGTATTAGCTCTCCGTTGTTATTATTTTTAGTTACGCATTTCTTTCATTTTTTGAATTAATAAAATTTTCAAATGATTATTTCATGAATTTTGAATAAATTGATTTGGAATATAATTTTTGTATTTATTAATTATATTGAAGAGTTTCCTATATTATTACCCTGGTTCTAAGCTACCTCCTCACCAATATGCAGAGAAATCGGTTCCGCCGACTTTCTTTTACATATATAGGTATGGGAGTTGGAGTAGTACCGTAGTACCGCCCGATTTTATCTATCACCTATTTCATGCCACACACAAAAATATGTTTCCTGGTTTTCATTAAGGTACCTCACATACAATTAGCAATCATGTGTAGTAAAGTCAGTCGGATGTTAAAAAATCCTGGTATTAGTTATATAGGGGCTAGAAGAACTTTTCGCCCAATTGCATATATTTAGGGCACAAAGATATACTGTTTTGAGTAAAACACGTTCTAAAATATTCATTTAGGTAGCTTAATATTGACCGATAATCCAGCATAAAGCCATCTGAAAGTTCGAAATTCTTTATATTATATATATGGGAGCTCAAAGAATATTGACCCGATTCAACCCATTTTTGATACACGCAAATACTATAGACAAGAAAGGATTATGCCCAAATTTCAATTGTATATCTCATACATTGGCCATGAACAGTACATACTAAGCTTAGTCGAAAACGGTCGGTCGGGTCTCGAGGTAAAGGATTTCACCAAAAAGTGGGAGTGTCTGCGCCCATCGTCCAATTTTCACACCGACTCTCAAAAAATATTTTATACCCTCTCGGAAATAAAATATTATGTCTCTGGCGTATTTAATTATAGTTTTATTGCGCTTTTAGTAGTTTGGAAAAGTATCATTGTGTGGAGAGTGAGTAGGGCGAACTTGGTTGTTGTAGCTTTATTGGTTTAGGATAAATGTACATTAAACTTATTGGAGGCTGGGCCACAACAACTTTTTTTTATATTTTTTGTTCACAGGTGCCTCCCGCTACTGCATCTTCTCTAGCAAACTACAGTTTTATATCTTAATTCAGTGCTTAGTTACACCTTTTCAGTTAATGATGATTGTGGGCGTGAGGATTACTTTTATATGACACGTACAACCGTTAGGTGAACAAAACTATTATACTCTGTAGCAACACGTTGCAAGAGTAGAAAAATTTTACCATAATATTGAAATCGCAAACTGTACGTTCACATGCACTATATACGCAATATACAAGTATGTACATACATTTATCCAATTGTAAAGCATTGAGAATTTTCATAATGATAGCATACATTATGCCTGTCTCTTATACACATCTAGATGTGTATAAGAGACAGATATACAAGTATGTACATACATTTATCCAATTGTAAAGCATTGAGAATTTTCATAATGATAGCATACATTATGCAGACCCTCATTAATATTTTGCTCATGCTTTTGCGTCGAGTGAACTTCACATTCTCGGAAACCCAGATTTACGCCGAAGATGATCTTCTTTAAAAGGCCAGAATCGTGCCGGCGTATCTCTGCTAGCTTGCCTTGGGGGCGTGCTTTCAACTATATTTGTGCCTTCAGCCCTGGTGTAATGCTCATTATCGTTTGTGGATGAAATAACACCGAAAGAAAAGTTAGCAAATACGCATAAGTACTTGATTAGACAAAAAATTAATTTCTAAACAAGTAATCATGGGATAATTGGAGTAGGAATCTCATATCGAAGTACAAAAAATTTTCAGAAATATATTTCGTCTGTGCGTAGAAAGATTTAACATACCGCACTTATTTTGTTATACATATATATGTATCAAGGTGATGATAAAGTTAATTAATGTCACTTAGGAAAGTAAAAGTTATGGTTACTAATATGAATAGCCGTCTGCAGTTACGTATAAGTTTTTATCAAAATTAATGCAATTGTAATCATTAAGTTTGAAAAGTATTAGGGACCATCCATAAATTACGTCACACGAATTAATACTTAAATATTTACTAATCTTTTTTTTAACTTGTTAATAAATTTCGATCAGCCATCTAGAACTGACAATGCAACTGGCCGTGCAAGCTGCAACTTGAGTAAAAATTGAGATATCTTAATGAAACTTGGTATGCGGATTCCAAGTGCAAAAAAAGTTCCAACTCGTAGAAGGGCGTAATCAGTAACCTATAAAATTTATCTATCTATATTAGGGTGTATTTTTTGAGGAATTTCCTTGGAAATATTCTAAAAAAGATTCCCTGAATATTTCAGCCGTTAATATTAAAATTAAGGACTCGACTAATGCACGTAAAACTGGCATCGGTTTGACTTTAGAAACATATTCCTCAGAATAGAACACTCTACAAAAGTGCCGATTGCGATACAGGCGAAACTCTCACCGGCGAGGTAGTACGAGGCTCTAAACCTTATTTTTCCACGAAAATCGTTTTTTCTCTTTTTATTTATTTCGTAAATGACAAGAGCTATAGAAAAAATGTAAATGACAACCTTTTAGGAAATTTCATCATTAATACTTTTCGAGATATTCGGCTCTATGGAATTTTCACTGATGGTATGGAATAAAAAGTCTATGAAAATTCTATACCGCCTGACTTAAAAAGCCCAATATCTCGAAAATTTGTAATGATAATGATTTTGACCTTGGACCTCCTTTATAGCAAATAAAATTTCCTACAAGCTTGTCATATAGGTTTTTTCAAAAGCTCTTTACGAGATAAATGCAAAAAAATTCGATTTACTTGGAAAAATCAGGTTTAAAGCCCCGTACTACCTCGCCGGTGTAAGTTTTGTCTTTGACGCAATGRGCACTTTTTTAGAGAGCTGAATTCTGAGGAATATGTGTCTAAAGTCAAAGTGATGCCGTAAAATGCCTATGTTCTATAGAAATTTAAAAACAAAAAATCACGACTTTCGTGTATTTTTAATGGAAAATTTCTACATGTCTTGGTCCAATGGATAGTTCAAAAATTAGTTAAAAATATTTTACTATGTAAAAGTGAGACTAAAAAAACGTCTATTGCCCAGATAATACGGTTCTAAATTGCCCAAATCCAAATAAACTGTTGAAACCCCTACATACCGAATATGTGGACCCCAGTATTTATAGTCGACTTTAGAGCGAAAATATCGGTCAATGTGTGGGATATACAAGTGAAATTCGATGAGAATCCCTTCCTGGCAATAGTAATTCTGTTTAATAAAAATGGGTTGAATCGGGTCAATACTTCTCTGACCCCATACACCGAATATAAAGTTTTTCGAGCTTCGTGGATACTTTATACTCACATATTTGAGCTATCTCTATAAAAAATACAGAATGTGATTTACTATTAATAGTTTCTCGTGGTGCATAAAAGAGATTAAATTGGGCCTAGCCCTCATACTCCTACAAGGGGCTTTCCAAAGTAAACAGAACTTTTAGAATCTAGCGCTTCGTGGTGACGCCATCTATATGTTGACCTTTGCGTTAGAATCTGCTATCTTCATCGACTATCCGGTGAGAATTTCATGACATTTCATAGATTGCAAGTAAAGTGATTGGGTTTTAAGCGCCAGTATGTTTGTATTATCGGTGCGAAAATGAGCTTCGAACAAAGAGCTAACATTAAATTTTGTTTTAAAATTGGTAAAACTTTTACCGAAACGCTTCAATTGATGAAATAAGTTTATGGCGATGATTGCCTATCCCGTAGCAGATTGCACGAGTGGTTTCAACGTTTTCAAAGAGTTTGTAAGAACATAAATGACGATCAACACGTGGGTCAATCAAAATCCGTTCACCGGAAATTCAATCGAGACTGTGCGTGAATTCATCAAAAATCAGTCGAAATCATGACTGAAATTCATACTGGCCAAAGAGCTAAAACATTCGTTTGACATGGTTTTGGACCGTGCAAAAAGCTGTATTGAAGCAGAAGGAGACCATTTTTATTAGCAATTTTCATTCAAAGCAGTATTAACAAAAAAAAAATCATATCTATGTTTTTAACCGTAGGTGTGTAGTCCCGCTGACGATCGTTTACTGACTGTGTTTCGTTGTCGTCATTCGCTTCCTCGCGTTCGCTTGTCATCTGTTGGGCAACAAATTTGACATCACTTACAGTCGGCTTTCTATGTTGTCTTCTGCTTCTGGTACCAGCACGCACCAAATTTTAAGCTGATGTGATGCAATTACGGCCTTGTAAAGACGTTGCGTTCGATCGACATGAGGAAGTGCTTAACTACATAGTGATCGTGGTTCTAACTTATTTGATGTACCGGTGCTTATTGGTTTTTTCGTAGTCAATACGAGATCACTTTATTTGTGAGTCTTCGATTGTTAATGCTTTGCGTCTTATAGCTTCTTGACTCTTAAGTCGTTTACTCGTTGAGCGGTGTCGACTCGTAGTTGCTGTAGATCGGTGTCGGTCATCAGGTCACCATCACTGTCTTGAAGTCAGTGGATAAGTTGATTCTGCAGGATGTCACGTGGCATGTACCCATAAACGAAAACATTCCAAAGAGGAAGACATCCATTCCGTTGGTGAAATGGGAACCTGGCTTCCCACGGAATCTTCAATTGGCGCCACGTAGCGAAAAGAAGAAACGATTGGCGCACTGGCCGGTAGTTCGGCTATAATCGCGTAAGCGGTGTCTGCGCCAGTAAAGAAGAAGATTCATGCTCAATTGTATTTGGCGAAATTTGTCATCCCATCGTTTTTCGCCATCAGCAGAAGGTAATAGCAGGGATAGGATAAAGCGGTTACCGCGTTCAGCGAGTCCGTTAGCGTATACACTGCTTTCGGAATATATTTGACTTTATTTTCGATGCAAAACTTTTGAAACTCTACGTTCGGCCATTCTCTGGTAGCTCGTGTTGACTGCTAGTAGAATCGTGAGTTTGGTAAATGAGTCTACAATTATTCAAAGCACAACCCGCATATGAGCTAATATAGCTCTTTACGTAATTGTGCCTTCGGGGAAATCAGAAGAGATTGAGGACTCGCTTCATTGTTTTATCAACGCTTTCTATGACCTGCATTATTGTGGCATTAATGGAGTATCTGAAACCTTAACTACTTCGGAAATCATAATAGTTTTTATCGTACTTTCGATATAAACGTCCCAGTTCAATAACGTAGTCGGTGTATTCTGATTTTACCTCATTCTGTATTCCGTTAACGATGTTTCTAATTTGCTCGTCTTGTAGCTGAATAGCTATTTAGTAGCATTGTCAATGTTCATCTTGAAAATTTTGCGATAAGCGGTATACTTCGAATACCGCTTGATAAGGTGGACGGCTCCACGCATCGACATGAGCCATGTTCGATACAGGATCTCAATGTCGAATTCTTAAATTCTTAACATCATCGGCCAATGCGCGGTACGAGCTTTCGTTGCTCTATCTTCGTACGGGGAGAGTGTCAAAATCTTCTTCCTGTAAACGTAGTATTTGAATCCCTCCAATGATCCCGCGATCGCTAACGCTTCGATCTCTTAGCTACTCATAATATCGGGTGTAGTTGCGCATTCTCGACTTGCAACAAAACGCTAGCATCATTGCGGTAGCTCACCATTGTTGGTTGTGAAAACCTATGGCATCCTATGGCAAAACTGAAGGGAGAAGCGATGTTGGCTGATCACTTACATCACCATAAGATATATACGCTTGCGTAACAACTGGCGTAACGGTTCGGAATAACCACAAAGACCACTAAGACTTAAAAAATTGCGTACTTCAGTGACATTTATTCTTCTTCTTAATTGGCGTAGACACCGCTTACGCGATTATAGCCGAGTTAACAACAGCATGCCAGTCGTTTCTTCTAGGCCCTCTTCCAACTGGTCCTTAAATCGGAGTGGAGGTCTTCCTCTTCCTCTGCTTCCCCCGACGGGTACAGCGTCGAATACTTTCAGATGTGGTTTCGTCCATTCGGACAACATGACCTAGCCAGCGTAGCCACTGTCTTTTAATTCGCTGAGCTATGTCAATGTCGTCATATATCTCATACAGCTCAAGGCACAAAGGGCTGAAAATCTTTCGCTAGGGCGTGTATATATTTATCTTCTATCTTCAGCAGCCGTTTTGAATTTAGCAATTATGAACTGGACAGTACAGGGTTTGTTCGGAATGTAATATGACTCAGCCGAATTAAAAATTTATTGAAACAATCGTTTCAATTCTTTAAAAACTTCGAAAATAAGTTCCTTCTGCATCGATGCAGCCCAGCCAGGGGTATTTCCATCTGGGTGAGCGTGCTTGATCATACTAAACGCCTCTGTCACAGATTTACAGAGTTTGAGAAGGAATTTAGTAACGTTACTCTGCTCTAACGAACGCTATATGTCCTGACTCTCCAAGTGCTCGGAGACAACTGAACAGCCGATCATTCGTTAGCTAGGAACGCTCTTTGCGGAATCCAGTCGGTGAGCGCACGCTTCGAAGTACAGTCGCGGCGGCAGAAGATCAGTCTTCTTATTTTACGATTAATCCCTGTATTATATGGTTTTTTATAATATTCCCTATTTCGCGAGAACTTTTATTTGACTACCAAAACTTGCAAATCTAGGGATGTTTGTTTGATTACCATTTTTTCTTCAAAAACTACAACTGCACAAAAGAGATACGCTTACCAACTAATTCCTAATACTAATAATTTGATTCTAGGCAAATAATAACAAAAAATAACGGTATCTTCTAGATAACTGCATCTAAGTAAAGTGTTCTTACGTAAGTGTACAAGTTATTTTGGGTGAAACCACGTCAAGCAGTCCACGAAAACTGTGCAAAATCACCGATTGCGCAACGGTAAATGTCCCATACCTTTTAAGAGCGGTAGGGGGACAAAACCTCAATATCTTTGGAATGTTATCCATGAATTAATAAACATTTTTTGCAGATTATTAAAGATGAATATTTTTCACGATGTGTCACATACTTTTCAGCTTTTTTTAGCGTGAAGAACACATGAAAAATGTTAATTGTTTAACAAAAAATTATGTAAAATATTATTTGTAAACATCATGAAAAAATATTTATAATGTAGCAGAAACATTTTTCTTTGACTTCACAAAATTTCATCAATTTATCTCTAGAAGTTTATGAGATAAATATCAACCTTCAATAACTTTAACAAAAAATAGAATTTGAACAAAATATTTATATCACGGGGTATGCATTTTATCCCCTTCCTAATGAACTGCTAATTTTCAAAATCGGTTTTGCGAAATTTGCAAGGACCACTTGATGTGGTGAATGAACATATATCCACAATCTGCATCAAAGCGAGGTTCTCCAACATATCGCTGATATGCGCTCACGCCCCGACGGAAGAGAAGGACAATGTGGCCAAAGATGTTTTCTATGAGCACATGGAGCTCACTTATGAGAGCTGCCCCCGTTATCTTTGGCACCTCAGTCGGTATATGCAACCTCCACGACGAAACATCCCCAAATCGGTTGAGGCTGATCGGCTTCGCTAGGGCCCGAAATATGGTTACCTGTAGTATTAGATTCCAGCATAAGAAAATATATCAAGCTACCTGGCTGTTTCCGGATTGAAAAGCCACCTACCAGATCCATCATGAATTGATAGACGGAAGACGAAGGTTCGATGTCAAGAAGCTGTAATCACAACAGACAGCCGAACGATTTTCTATCCGGCTTGCACTCCTGCTCTCTGAGAGCACTCGTCAAAAACTCGGTATAAGGAAACTGTGAGACGGCATTTCAAACTCCTTACGTACAGCTGTAACCGAAACCATTGGTTTTCGGAAAATTCAAACGAATAGATGGTACGGCGAGGAGTGCCGTGTCGCAGCGGAGACAAAACAGACTGCCTACCTCGCAATGTTAAGATCGACCACAACATGTGCGGGATGGGATAGATAACGAGAGTTGAAGAGGGAAGCGAGACGCATTAGCAGACAGAAAAAGAAAGAGGCCGAAATACGTGAGTACGAATCGCTTGATAAGCTGGCCGATAGGGGTAATGCTCGAAAATTCTTCGAAAAGATGCCGCGTCCAACAGAAGATTTCAAGAGCGGAGCATACTCTTGTAGAACCCCCAAAGTTGATCTAGTCACCGATGCCCAGAGCATACTTAAATTGTAGAGGGAACGCTTCTGTAGCCTGCTGAATCGATCGTCAGCTTACACAGCCGTATAAGTTTTGCAGGGATATCAAATGCAGACATAGCGGTATAAAGGAAGCTCCTTTTCGTGCTACCGAAAGCAGCTTTGAAATCGACGAAGAGGGGGTGAGTGTCGATTCTCCTTTCACGGGTCTTTTCCAAGATTTGGCGCATGGTGAATATCTGGTCGGTTCTTAATTTTCCAGATCTGAAGCCACACTGATAAGGTCCAATCAGTTTGTTGACGGTGGGCTTTAATCTTTCACACAATACGCTCGATAGAACCTTATATGCAATGTTGAGCAAGCTCCCCACGGTAGCTGACGCAGATTGTGGGGTCTCCTTTTTTGAGGAGTGGGCATAGCACATTTAAATTACAACATTGGGCATGCTTTCGTCCGATTATATTTCACAAAGAACTGATGCATGCTCCTTATCAGTTATTCGCCACCATGTGTGAATAACTCGGCCGGATATCCATCAGCCCCCGCCGCTTTGTTCTTCTTCAGGCGTATAATTGCTATTCGAACTTCTTCCTGGTCGGGCCTCTTTATTTTTCTGTCTGAAAATGCGTCTCGCTTCCCTCTTTAACTCTCGGTATCTATCCCATCCCGCACGTGTAGTGGTCGATCGTAACGTTGCGAGGTAGGCAGCCTGTTTTCTCTCCGCTGCGACACGGCACTCCTCGTCGTACCCGCTGTTCCTTTGCACTTTCCGAAAACCGATGGTTTCAGTTGCAGCTGTACGTAAGGAGTTTGAAATGCCGTTCTATAGTTCCCTTATACCGAGTTGTTAACAAGTGCTCTCATAGAGCAGGAGTGCCAGCCGAGTCAAAATCGTTCGGCTGTTTGTTGTGATTGCAGCTTCTTGACGTCGAACCTTCTTTATGCTTGATGGCGTGCGTTTTTTGCTGCACAGAGGCGGGTGTGAATCTTGGCTGCAACAAGATAGTGGTCCGAGTCGATGTTAGGACCTCGGAGCGCACGCACATCTAAAACGCTGGAGACCTGTCTTCCGTCTATCACAACATGATCGATTTGGTTGGTGGTTTTTCGATCCTGAGACAGCCAGGTAGCTTGCTGAATCTTCTTATGCTGGAATCTAGTACTACAACCAGTTGCTACATAATATTATAGTTTTGTTCACTTAACGGTTCTACTTATCATCTTAAACTGATCGCGATAGATATAGGATTATACATACAAGTATTTAATTAGGGATAATGGAATGCCCAACTTATTCCAGTGTGAGAGCGCCTCAAAATAAGCGTTTTTTATAAAATTTTCCATTATGGCCCATCAAACAGAATATGAATTTTTGGGCGTTTTAAATTAAAACACCCAACATTTATTACGATCGCAATTTATTATTAATTGGACTTTTAATACATGGCGAAACTACTTAAATCCTTTTTAAGATTTTATGGTATTTTAAAACAACTAACTTTTGATCTTTCAATACTTAGTAAGGTAAACTAAGCCTGTTAGTTCTCAATTAATAAAAGGTTTTAATAATTCGTAATTGAAAATTAATTCAATTATGCATCAAATTACAAAACGATTCATGAAATATTACATATTTTATTTGATTTTCATTGTTTTAAATGTTTATTAGGGAACCTGAATGGCGGCAAAAAACTAAGCAGTAATTCTTTCGGGCTTATTATTGTACCTACGTAAGAGTGTTTGAAAAATGTACAGAATGTGTTTTTTATTTTATTTTTTTTGTCAATAAATTCAATAAATTTTGGCAATCTGTTACTATTCGTTAAAACTTGATTACGACTTCTAGTCGATGGTGCCGTTGTCTTTCTCATGACTTGAGAAGTCCTTAAATTTTGTTGAGAAAGCCTCTGCTGTCCCTCGATACTCTGCTCTCTGGAACGGGATTGCGATGCGTATTTTCTTCGACTTGCAAGACGCTTTTTAATTTCTGATGCATGTAGATTCATCAAGGCCTTTGAACTATTTCTAAAAAGAGGAGATCCTGCTCTTTAGGGCATTTTAAAATAAAAAAAGTTAAATTTTACTAATTATTTGTTTAAAATCTATAAAAATGTAATTGAAAAATTATAAGGAAGAAGAAAATTAAGTTTTACAACATACAAGGTACCTCCCAAAGTAAACGAGACTAAAAAAAAACAGAACAAATGGGTTTTTCGGCAAAATCAATTTAGTTTATTTAAAGTAGTCTCCGAACATGTCGAACGAGTGTTTTAGCTCGTTGGCCGGTATAGGCGCCAGTATGCCCGTGCAAGCCTTTTGAATACATAACACTTAATGCTTAACAATTAGGTAAATAGTGGTTAATGGTTAAAATGTGATTTTTGGTCAAATAATCGTCCTTCGAATGTTGGATTCTGAGTAAGTTTTGGTCGTCAGTCAATTTGTGCGGAACAAACCCTGCACACACCTTTCGTAAGCCCAAACGTTCGGTCAAAATGTGATAAGTCGATGTTTTGAAGATGTTCAATTCCATTTCCTTGAGTTTCAACGATGATTTCGACTAATTTTTGATGAATTCACACACAGTTTCGATTGAATTTCCGATGATCAAGGATTTTGCTTTGTCCACTTGTTCATCGTCATTTATGTCCTCACGACCACTTTGAAAACGTTGAAACTATAAACTTGTTTCATGAATTGAAACGTTTCGGTAAAAGTTTTACCAATTTTAAAACAAAATTAAATGTTGGCTCTTTGTTCGAAGCTCATTTTCTTACCGATAACACAAACATACTGACACTTTAAACGCAATAACTTCACTTCCAATCAATGAAGTATCACGAATCAATGAACAATCAATAAAGATAACAGATTCTAACGCACCAGTCAACATATAGGTGGCGCCATAAGGGGGCGCTGAATGAAAAAATCCTTTTTACTTTGGAAGGCTTCTTGTATTATTTACTGAAAAAAATGGACTCACATAGTTCTGATAAGAACTTGGTTTATTTTGAAAACAAACATGAGTAATTTAAAGTGTCTACCATATAAATATATACACTCAGTATAGGGAATATATTATAGCAGAATTTATTTAATTCCGCACACAACTGCTGCGTAGTGGATCGACCGCTCGATTGAGCTTTTAAAGCGGGGGAATTTATAATATATGTACATATCTATGTTCTTTTAAATAAAAAACAAAAATTTTGATTTTTTGACATTGACTCCTCTCCAGTGCCAACCTACATGGCTTCTATTATTACGGGATATCTCAACTATTATTTGAAGATATCTTGTATGTATGTTTACAGTTAATATTTTAAGGAGAATTGGTGGCATGGGTGTAGATATTTTTTTTACCTGAAATTAGTACCCTCAAGTAGATCAATGAATATTCTGGAAAAATTATTGAAATCACTAATCCTATAAAATGATAATATATATAATAACGTGCGAAAACTAGTTTTCTGGGAAACAGTTGTTAAAAAATAAAAAGCATCTCATCTTCCATCCAAATCAACTAAAAAGTGAAAATTGATTTTTTGACAYCTAAGCCCCCTTTCCGCAGACCAGTTCACTTAATAAAATGCAGTACTTCGAATAAATAATAATAACCTAAAATTTTTTCATGCTCTTTAAATTTTTAAAAGGTCTGCTCGGCATTATTTTGAAAATGAAATATCAAGATATCCAATGCCCACTTAAAAAATTTCCCAACTGCAATAGCAATCGATTTGACAGTTAGAATGCTTTAAACTTGTGCCTGTCGAGTTGCTCCATTATGGTGCATCTAACCTAGAAGCGGCGAATATGGGACATTTTTCAAAAAACTTACAATTTTATACTTGTTATATCTTTCGAATGGAATGTCCAATTTGAATAATAAGTTATATAATGGTATCGAAACACACTCAAATATGAAGTAATTTGTTTTGATAAGGATTAATTTCAAAGTATAAACAAAGAATGGTTTTGTAACGGTGGACTTTTATATATTTTTTAAAATTATAAAAACACATATTGTGCCAGAACTATAATTAGAAATATGATTTCAGCACATTTTTTGTAATAATTATATGGTCTGCAAATGTGTAGTACATTATTTTGTTCTATAATAAATAGATTTCGCAGTGTACGCGATTTAGGGAAGTTTTTTTGATAGTTTTTTCACACCTTTGGTTACTTTATTGGAGTTTTAACCGAAAATGTATAAAGTTCCATAACTAAGCAATAAATTAAGATATGAAACTGTAATTAGTAATTGTAAAAGTGGGCGTGATTCCATCCTCCAATTAGTTTAATGTATATATTCCTTAAACTATAATACTTAAGCTCAAATAACAAATTTTGCTCAACGCAAATATTACAAGAACTCCTACTCAACAGGAATGGATAGATTGTTTACAGAATCGATTCTCGATTCCGATTATTTTTTTATATTTTTCGATTCTAAGAATCGATTAACCGAGCGCAATCATCGATTCTTCCGATTTTAATCGATTTTAAATTAAAATGACAAACATTTATTTATTAAATCACAAGGCATAAATTGAATGAATAATTCCAATCGATTAAATAAAACAGTAAAAGACAACTATTTTTTTGTCTACAAATAATATACTAAGAACATTACATTTCATATAATTTTTTTTTAATTCAAGTTGTTTAAACAAGTTTAATAAAACAAGTTTTTAAATAAATTTAAAATAAGTAAAACAACAATAAGCTAATTGTCAGTTTAAGAAAACCATACGTTTTCCGGGACAGATTTTAAAAATAGAAGCATATTTAAAATTTATATGTAGCTTAAATGCTAACACAACACCCTAATTACCATGAAAGTAGCAAAAACAGTATTACACAACACCCTAGGTTTTTCTAGAGTTGAGTATATGTATGCAAACATAGCAAAGGTTTATTACTGTATATACCGAGGTATGTATGACTTGAAACTAGTCACTTAAGTAATAGTAAAGTCGAATGTCAAGAATCGATTCTTAATCGACTTTTACTGCTGCAGATCGATTCCGAAAAATCGATTATTTTACGGAAAACTCGATTCTCGAGTAGAATTGGCATCGAGTTTACCATCCCTACTACCCACAGTGTAAAAATTGGTGAAATCGGAAAATTTCCCCTTTCGCGATACTGATTACGCCAGAGGCGTTAAAATTTACTTTCGAGTTGGTATAAAGAAGTTCTATGGGAGCCGGGGTAAAAATTTCTACAATGGTCGTGGCACCGCTCAATGTTTAGTGAAACACGCATATCGATGGACCCGATAGACCGATTTCGACTAAATTTAGTATGTAGCATTCTTCTTGGATTCCTATCTTACACTGTGAAAATGGGCAAAATCGGACAGCAACCACGCTTACCTCGCATATAACACAATTTCAAATTCCATTTGATTTTATCATTTTCCAATACACAAATCAAAAATAATTAATGTAAGGGGATACAATTTTGCACAATTAATTCCTTTAAGCAGCAATCTTATGACCACAAATTGTGCAAATCCAACCAAAACTGTTCAGGCCCCTATGTACCGAATATCTAGAACCCAGTATCTGCAGTTGACCGTTGATCGAAAATATCGGTGAAGGTATGGGATATACATTTGAAATTAAGAAATAAGCCTTTCCTGGCAATAGTTATTCTGTGTATCAAAAATGGGTGGAATCGGGTCAATACTTCTCTGAGCCACCATACACATAAATATAAAGATTTTCGCTGCATATATCGAATAATGTTTTAGTTATATCACTAAAAATTACAGCACCAATTTTACTCATAAGAGTGTATCTTTGTGCCCAAAATAAATATAACTGGGCGATACTTGACCTAGCCCATATAACTACAAGTATTATCGGAATTTTCGAACATCCGGCTGACTTTGCTCCATATCATTGGTGGTATGTGAGGTGCCTTAATGAAACCCAGCGAATATACTTTTAGTATGTGGCATGATAATAGTTAATATTACTCCCAACGTCCATAATAATAATACCATTTATAATAATTTCCGTTTTTCTAACAAATCTAATGCCGAATTTTTCGGTCAGTGTCCGATCCAGTGGTTGACGGTTTACTTCTTAAGGTATTTAACCGGCTTTCATTCTTGCAGTTACAAGAGTATAAAATGTTCGGCTGCACCTGAACTTAGACCTTTCTTACTTGTATTTAAAATGAATGTCAAGGGCTCATGTGATTTTATTACAATATTTAACTTTTTGTCAGCGATTATTACTTTAAAATTATCCTCAAATGAGATATGTATGTTATAAAAACTCGCTCGCAGTCCCAATTTATGAAAAAATACATATTTCCCTCCCCCTATGATGCGGTCACCCAAATTACAGTTTCGTGCTCTAAATCAACGTTCTTTGGGTGCCAAGAAAGACAAGTATTAAGTTTCATAACGATATCTCAACTCAAGTAATTGACAGTCGCTCGAAATTCAATTCGTCTCGTCGTCCTGATCATTTACGTATATCTAATATGTAAGTAGATATAATGCCTAGTCTATATGCACATATGTACATATATGCAATATATATACTTACATATTTAGATATTTTCAGGTATATGCAAAAG
>NW_017537040.1:208811-221055 GCF_001853355.1 Bactrocera latifrons | reverse complement strand
TGTACCTATCTTAAATAAATGTATTAATGCAAATGCGGTAGCCTGAATTGGGTTTATGTTCAGCAATATACTAGATAACTAGGCTCAAAATTGCCTTATATTGTATACCTAGTCGATATGTACATATGTATATGCATTATATATGCTTAGATATTTAGATATCTGCAGGTATATGCAAAAGTTTTATTTTATGCATTGCTGTGTACGTAAGGTAAGATTCTCAATTGTATGAATATGCACTTATCAAACAAAYTAAACATTTGTGTGTACTTTCAAGCCGCTCTCATCGATCCTTTGCTTCAGGTATTTCTGTAATGTGACGGTCTATGCATACACGTGAGAATATTTGTTAACCGACTGAGGATGTGACGGAAGTCATAAAAGCCATTGGTGGAATTATGCGCTTAGTGCAGATCAGCGGCACTTGCCACACAGGCATTTCATAAGCAAATATTTACACCCAGCACTGAACACCGGCGAGCCACAAGTTATGTCACTTACACTTATGTATAAATGTACCTCTCTCGTAAACACTTAACTGTCGAACAGATATTCGTATGCTTATAGTAGTAACTATATTTGCAGATGTATGTATAAATTGCTGTGTATATTTAAAATATACAATAATATTGTGGTTATTTGAGCATATGTGGATATAAAGAATGATTGTTTGTATATTCTATTAAGTTCGATGAATTGAAGTGTAAAATGGTATTTGAATTGTGGCGACCTTTACTAAATATATTCTTTGTATTAGGGCACACTCTACTGTTGAAAATTTGATGATGAAAATGGAATTTATTAAATCAGTTTTAGTAACATTACTCGGCTTTTACAATAACTATCGATATTTTAATACTCTAGTAACAAGATTTACAAAATAAAAATGTTTACCTGTGTAAGACTTTATATCAATATATGTATGTATATGAATCAAAACAATGATGATGACGAGGTCACTTGATTTTTTTTTGATCCAAATCTTGCCGAGAGAAGAATAAAACTTACACATTACTGGTCCCGAGTTGATTTATATTATTTTCGTTTCATACAAACATGGCGAACGGTTTATTCATCTTCCTGATAAAATCTGTTCTCCTATCCCTTATAAAGGAGAATCGAAAAATTCTTTTCGTATTTCTAATCAACCCTCAATTTATTTYTTTTATAATTATAGAAATAAATTCGACATTATTTTTTTAGTTAAAGGAGCTTAAAATCTCACATTTCCTACACTATATGATATGACACAATGCAATTGGTAGGACTGGAGATATATGACATCTATTGACAGAATACGAAAAGAATTTTTCGACTACCTAATATAGAGAGAGAGAATTCAATAAAAGGAGAGAATAATAATTTAACTAGTATTATGCAATATAGCGTTTTTCTGTTCGGGTTATCAGAAATATAGAATATGAAGTCAGCTGTTTGTAGAGAATGGTATAATTTAAGTTTGTAAGATACCAAATGCGATTGCAATCAATACGAAATTTTTATTAATATCTGAATATTCCAGATCAGTTTTACTAACCCTGTAAATATTTCTACGACCTCTCGCGAAGAAATTTGTTTGCCTTGAAAGAAAAAAATGTTACTTCAATAAATCTGAAATCATATTATGAACAAAATGCCCTAATAAATAATACACTTTACTGGTTTGAAATCGACAATATTCAAAGATAAACAATTTTCTCTCGGTAGAACCCAATATATGTAATATAAATTAACCTACATACAAAGATATGTGCCATATTTTATGAATGCGGTAACTTAATTGCACACTAGGGTTAAGGTTTCCTGTGTTTATTTTTCTCATAGGTTTAACAGTTGGGGTATTCACAACCTGTCTTAAATCGTAAAGTCGTAAAATTTTAAATTTTTACACTTGTTAAAAAAAAAAAATTTTTGTTGGATTACATACAAAAATGAGTTTACACATTTACAATTCTCAATACTATGTTTTCGAATCGTTATAACTTATAACTTTAAGAGACATGTGAAAACCCTAATTTTTATTTAAACAAGTGTAAAAACTTAAAATTTTACGACTTTACGATGCTTTAAGACAGGTTGTGAACGCCCCAAATATATATTTGTATGGAAAATTGGCAGGCAGGAGATATTTAAGTTTTGTGTACAAATATATCTCCATTTAAGTTACTTGAGCATAGCTATCGTCTTAAACGTTCACAAATATGTGTTATGTACGTTTCCCACAGTAAGTTTAGCTTTATGCATTTGTGTGGGAGTTGTTGCCTCCATAGTTTGTTAAACATCTGACTCGTTTACGTGAAGTCACGTAATCGTCTAAATGTAATTTGTGTTAACGTGCAATAAAACCAGTACATCACCGTTAAGTCGGCTTTAGTAAAAGACAACGTACGCTGGCCCAATACCCATATTTCATGTAGATGTTTGCCGTGGTCGAAAAGAAGATATTGACATGGAGAAGGCATACAGACATAGTTCAAGATATCTCAATTTAATTCTTACTTCTGGCTAGTAGAATATTTCTCCCCCTAACAATTAAGTTTCATATTACGCAGAAGTGAGCAACGTTAAAATTCTCAATTTGTTAACTTACCCAAAACCTTTAGTACACCTAAAATTAGCTCTGTTTCTATTACCTATACATATTTAATTTTTATTGAAATGGAAAATGCATTAATTTTTTTAAATTATTTAAAATGTTCATTCTTTTAACTTTTTTGTCATAAACTGATAACTATTAGACTCGATCTACACATCTAATTCTGTTTTACCCTTTTGCAACATGTTTCCACAGAGTTCAATAGTTTTGTTCACTCAACGGTTATTTGTGTCACATAAAAATAAACGAAATAGATATAGGGTTAATTAGGTATAAACGATGATGATGATGAGAAGAGTTGAGATCCGAGTGACTGTCGTCTCTCCGTCCGTCTACCCGTCCGCTTGTGCAAACGATACCTTGAGTAAGAATTAAATTCGTAGGCGGCCGTAATGGGATTTCGCCTCTTTCACGAAACGAAAATTTATATAATCGCATAATAAGCATTAAATTAAGATATAGAATTGTAGTTGGCACAGAAAATCACAGAAGAATCTATGAGCATCTAAGGGCAAATTTTTTTGAAAGAGTGGGCACCCACTTATTGTTATGGGAGGGCGCGGCACCCCCCTCAGTACGTCAAATCACATATTTCGGACCTTCCTCGACCGATTTGAACTAAATTCGTACCTCAGTATTTTCCTGAGCCCATATTAACCGATTATAATGCATATATCGGCCAATATGCGAGTTAAATATTTTAATAAAGACTAACTGAGCATGTTTTCTTAATGACAGAACATCTTTGTGATTAGAATAACGAAAAAACCTTACGTACACGAAGGTATTACCCTACAATTTCCTTTATTTTCATGATACATAATGTGTATACTTTTGTAACTTGTTGCCATTGAAAATAACAGTTTTGTTCACCTTACAGTAGTTTGTATCACTTAAAACTAATCGAGATAGATATAGGGCTATATATTTATAAATTATTAGGTTGACGAGACGATTTCAAATCCGAGTGACTGTTTGTTTGTCTGTTCATGCATTAAGTTAAGTAAAAGTTAAGACATCTTGATGAACCCTGGTACAACTGTTTCTTGGCAAAATAGGAGAACGAGTTCGTAGATAGTCTCAATCGGACCACCGCCACGCTTAGAAAACGCCATTAATCGAAATCGGACAAAGAATTAAAATAATACTTTAACTTAATTAATAATACTTTACTTAGTACTTTAGTAGTGACGTGTATCAAGTTCCTGTTGAAAGGAATTCGGAGTGTACCATCCGATAATTGAAGAAAACTGTCTAAATAACCTTAAGTATCTACCTGCTTTGACCTGGTTTTTTCGTCTTCGGCTCACCTTTGTTACGATATTCCAAGATTCCAAGATTCATCGCCAGTAATAATACATACGTTTCATGACATCCTACTAGTCGGAAAGCATTGTTTCACATAAGTTACCGCGAAGATGTTTTTGGAAAAAATTTAGTGATTTTGGTACCAAAAAATGATTTTCACTGATCCTTCCGATGTTTCAAAGATTCCAGTAAAATGTAATCTAAGACTATTAATCGCCGGTTCTCAGCCTCCAATTCCTTAATTGTAATTTGTACCAATCAAAAACAATTGCTAGCAACAAGGAATTGTCATCGAAGCCCGTTCCCAACMTTCTTAACGTTTCAGCACCTAAAATTTTTTACGCACAAAATTTAAATGAACTTCTTTGTTGAATAATCTCACTCATCGTAAAATTGACTCAATGCATTTAAAGAACTCATAATAGTGTATCTTCATAAATAAAATAGATAAATTTGATGCCTCATCCGGCTCACTTTACTCTATGTAATTGCTTTTTTAGTATGTGGCATGCACACCGTGCATGTGTTCGTTCACGACAAGGCTTCATAACAGGACAGCACACCACCCTGTGGGCAGCCTCTTGCAGTGCCGAGACAAATTCTGGTATCCGCTATTGTAGATTCAACTATTCTGGTGTGCAGTAGGACCTCTGTCCATCTGCGCACAGGTGCCGTCACATTCCTTTTCTCCAGTGCTCTTGCTAAAGATACCCTCCGCTCCCAGAGACTTGATTTTCGCCAACGAAGCCTTAGCCCACTTGATTAAATCCGCAATAAACAGTTGTCTTGCGACTACCAATCTAAGCGAGATGGCTGCCTCTGGTATCGAGGAGACAGTTTTATAGAAATTCTGAAAATAGTGCTGTTTTGTGGACCGAATCTCCTTTTTATAAGACGTTAGGTCACATCTATACTTCCCCAGTGTTAAAGAGCTGACGTACCTTTGTCCTTAGTAATAAAATTTTATTTGACCATTAAGAACAGTTTGTTCATTTGATGATCTTCTTTACAGGGCAGCTGCAGTGATATGCGCTTATAATGGAGTTAATAGGACTCTTCGCMCATATGTATATTCGTCATTTTCTCTTCAAGAAGCTGCTCATTTGTCGGAACTGTTGATATAGGACCACTATAATATATGGCTGCCATACAGACTGAACGATCGGAATCAAGTTCTTGTATGTAAGACTTTCACATTTGACAATATATCTTCGCAAAAATTGGCATAGATTATTTTCTAAGATAATAATGTAACCTCCAAAGAAACTGTTCAGATCGGTTAACTATAGCATATAGCTGCCATACAAACTGAATGATCGTAATCAAATGCTTGCATGGGAAACTTTTTCCTTTAAAGATTTATTATCACGAAATTTGGTATGAGTTGTTTTTTGTGGATATAATGTAATATCGAGAGAAATTGTACAGATCGGCTCACTATAGCATATAGTTGCCATACAAACCGAACGGTGTTGTATAGAAAACTTTCGCATTTGACGTGGTAACTTAACTAAATTTCACATGGATTACTGCTTAAGGCAATAATATAATCTCCGAAAAAAATGTAACTCGATTCGAAAAAAAATTTATTCGAATTCGGATTTTTTATATTCTTTAACGAGATTGTCGGATTTTCAGGCCAATTTTCGAATAAAATATTAGTTAGCTTTCGAGTTGTAGAAAGCAGAAACCAAAATTGTACGTATTTATTCTTTCACAGGGTGGTACAACTTTCGCATAATTATAAAGTAGATCCGAATTTCGAATAGAATATATTTACGAATCGAGATAAGAATAGGCCCCCAGAACGGATTATTATAGCATATAGCGTTCATACAAAGCGGACACATAGCACCTGAACCATGAAGGGGAGATTAGCCTGGATGCAACCGAAGCCAACGTTTTATCTTGTTTTTGATAACTTATTGCAGGTGGTACGTTTGTAGAACCACAAGAATTTTCACAGACTCGAAGGGACTCACAGGTTTAAAATGGGAACGAAATATTATAACGGATTAATGGCAGTGTCATATTAATTGTTCAGGTGCAGTTTCTCTGTTTCTATCGGTTTTGTCGTTAATTTCACGTCATTCATCCGAAAATTGTGTGCGAAAAAGTGCAGAAAATATATATCTAACTAATCTTGCTAATTTAAACCTGCAGCTCGTTCCTTCTTGTCAAGGATATCATTTATCGTGATAGCAATATAATGGAATAGTTAAATTGCAAATCTACATATTTTGTTGACTTCGCAAATCACTTAAGGAATCTTGGCAGTGTGAAATTTTCGAGAAATAAGTTTTTTTGTTGCATTATCTGATACTATGCATTATAGTAAACATTCTTTCAAATTTTGAAATCGAAATTTCAATTACTACGGTCGCTACAGCGTTTCTTATAGAAAGGCAACTGAGTGGGGAACATAGCGACTCCAATCTTTAAACGCTTTTTTTTTTGTAGAATGATGTTTTTCAAAAAGGTTCCACTCCCAAACGAAAAGTTTTTCAGATTTCTAGTTCCAATGCGTGTGTCTTTTTAACCATTTACTTAACTATTGTACACCCAATGAATAGACATAAAAAAACGTATTTATTTCTAAAAATCTGACTGATTAGTTAATTCCAAAATTTAAAAAAATCGTGAAAATCAGTAACTTTTCGAATACTCATCTCTACACAAATACAAGCTATGTTCCAAAGTAAACAGAACTTTTTGACTGTCGACTCGGCAGTAGAATCTGCTATCTTTATGGTTTGTCCAATGAGAATTTCATGACATTTCATTTATTGGAAGTGAAGTTATTGCGTTTTAAGTGTCAGTAAATTTGTATTATCGGTACGACCATGAGCTTCGAAGTAAGAGCCAACATTAAAATTTTTTTTTAAATTGGTAAAACTTTTACCGAAACGTTTCAATTGATGAAACAAGTTTATAGTTTCAACGTTTTCAGTGGTCGTGAGGACATAAATGAGGATCAACATGTCGGCCGATCCAAATCCGTGGTCACCGGAAATTCATTCATCATTGAAATTCGTGGAAATGGAATTGAACATCTCCAAAACATAGATTTATCGCATTTTAACCGATCATTTGGGCTTACCAAAGGTGTGTGCACGGATTGTTCCGCACAAATTGACTGACGACCAAAAATTGCCCAGAATTCGTCTCATCGATCGACGCTTTTGACCGATTGTTTGACAAAAATTAATCACATTTTAATCATTAACCACTAACCGTTTCACACTTCGTGCAACTTCCTTTTCGGAAAAATGCATTTGCCCATGAAAGAAAAGCGTTATGCATTCAACAGGCTTGCACCTGTGTGATACGAAATTGAAATTAGTCAGCGCCTATAAATAATTTCGTTTCTCCAAAGGGTCAATTATGTGATTTCCGACTTTTCACTTGTGCGCTATTATAATGCAATTAAGTGCAGTATTTTTTTCTTGTGKGGGTTAGCACTAAATTTTAATTAAATTTGTCAAGCCCTTGATCTAAGCTTCATATGCATAATATTTATAATGTATTCCGATTCCACATTTTTCCATCACATCTCATAAAAAATATACAATTTTAATTGATAAGCTCATAGTTTTATAGGAAATTTAGTTATCTACAAAAATGGTCTATTAATTTAATATTTTTGTTAAAAGAATAAAATTTTTATGTTTTTTCATTGAATTTTGACGACAAATATCTCGTAAACGCTTGAGTTAATCGGAAAATTATATGGACTATTTGTGTAAAGTAGAAAAATTTCTACAAGACTATGGCTTACATTTTAAAATGATTTTTTTTTCTCATTAAGTAAAAAAATTCAGAAGAAAAACAAATTTACCTTAAAATAGGCAAGCTTTAATCTTTAATAACTTTTCAAGGTTATATTTATGARCAAATTTTTTAGACATTTTGTTAGCCATAGACATTTTATTTTAATACAGATATACSAGTTACGAAGCAGAATACTGCAAGGAAACGAGAATACAAAATGTTCGGATACACCCGAACTTAGGGTTTCTTTACTTATTTTAATATAATTTTTTAATTTCAATCTGTGAGAGTGACACGACGAGTACGAGTACATACATATGTATATATTCCGTATGAGAAAAGAAAATATATTGAAATAAAAAAGCGTATTAAAATATTCTACGTTTCAGTACCACTTAAAAAGTTACAAACATACATACATACATATATACATACATACATACATACAAGTGAAGCTAATAAAAGCGTATTAAAAAGAAATCATTAACTCTGCAGAAGCTGTGTGCAAAGTGTTAGATAGTACCGGTCATTGTTCCTGGGAAACAAAATAGAGCCTTGATACCTTACTAATAATAAGTACTAATTGATAATACTCATAAGAATGATCCAGTTGCAATTAGCACATCCCTTCATTGTTAGTGTTTACCTACTTAGGCAAATCAACCTACCTTCATACTTACATACTTATACGAACAAGATTTCAATGCCTTGGAAAAGAATTAAAACAATTTAGAAAGAACTAACTTCAGGTTAAGTCGAATATTATGACTATATTCTCGCAATTGGTAGCAATAAAAATATGTGACATAATTAAACTCTACTTCAGCTATTTTGAGTTTGAAATAAACAATTGATTTTATAGCTCAAATATTGATCGGAATATAAGGTACAAATCAAAGATGAAAATCATTATGGTTATACATATATTTTAGTTTAGATTTGAGCGTAATCTTTTGGAACAATGTCTTGAAATATTACATAATTCTGCATAAAGTCAATTAGAATAACGAAAACTTTTGTATTAAATATTAGATGACCAATTYGATGTATTTTTATCTCCCTATGACTTTTAGCTAGTTCTAACCTTAAAAGGTGCGCATAAATTTGACCATTACTTTGTAATTATTTTTATTTATTTATTTACAAGAGAGTTAATTATAAATAATTAATTCACTAAGTTAAAGCGCTAGCTACAGAGGCCTTCGGCTCTTATATTGCAATATTATAAGTGTCTATAAGTATCTAACATTGGTTTAATTACAATTAAATTGAGTTTGATACCTTACATTTTTTTAGGAAATTGTTGATTGCCCTGATGTTGTCAGTATTTGGTGTCTTTAAAATATTTGATGGTTTCGTTTTACCAAAAGTAGTTKTACTAGATGTATTTAAAGTTAGGCATTCATTAAGGATGTGATTTACTCATATAATATATTTGGCTGATTACAATATGAACAAATTAAATGAATTAAAAATTGACTGTGAGTTTTGCAAGAGTGGCCTATTCTCAGGCGAACAAACGTTGTTATATCTGCGCAAAAGCAATTGCTTGGGTGGTTTGGCTTGTTATCAGAGAGATTATGTTCCTTGTAATGGTGTTGAGAATTTGACCATTCTCTCGATGCTGACTCGTGGACAACTTTTTTTACCATGTTGCGAATGTCTTTCAACATACAGTGATCGAATGAAAGTAGTTGTTCTTTTCCAGCCTTTTTTGCACGGTCATCTGCAAGTTGGTTTCCTCTAATACCAGTATGCCAGGGATCCACATGATCTTAATTCTATTTTTGTGTTGATATTTCTTTTATATTGTTGATCAGCACTGAGTTTGTCTCATTCAATCAGCATTAATTGTCGATTTGCTATCTGTACATATGACATACTTTTTCCTGTTTGTGCGACAAATAGTACCGCTTCATATATCGCAGTCGCTTCAGCTGTAAATATCGAGCAGTACGTTGGTAAAATTCCGACGGTTATAGTGACATCTTGGTCGTTTGTAACCCCAAACGAAGTGTGGGTGTCTGATTTGGATCCATTCCGGTTTGTACTTTACTACTGCGTCATTGAAAAGATGGATACATTGCTCTGCATTGGTGGTTGTTTTTTGAAATTAGAATAGCGTACTTATTATGGACGATTTCAGAGTTAGCCAATGCGAGTGAGTGTTCACTTTTAAGAGTTGCGGTATGAAAGTCATATGAAACTGATTGATAATATTCAAGCATTTTATGATAGTAGATGGCTTGTTGGTTTTAGGATTTGCTGGTTTTAGGACCTGCTTCTGTTAGTACTACTTTGGTAGGTGAGGTGAGGAATGCGCGAATGCTTCTTCTTGCCGCTATGTGGAAAGGGGTTTCAATGACGGTGAGGTGCTTTTTTGAACAATGGCTGTAAATTGCGAGTCCAAAATCTATTTTTGACAACATCAGTGCTTTTGTGATATTAGAAGTCTTGAGATGTGTATGTGGCAGTGTTTTGATGAAAGAAACTTAATAATACGAGTATAATATTTAATCTATTGAGTAAGCTTAATCTAACATATTTACAATGTTCTTTAAATGTTAGCTTTTTATCAAATAATATACCAAGTACTCTTAAGATGTTAGTATGTGGGAATTGAGTATTTTCAAGGGAAAGGTTAGGAAAGGTGCAATTTCTATTCCCGCAGATGTGAAATGTTGAACTTTTGCTTGCAGAAACTTTGGTTCCTGTCGCTTTAGACCATTCCATTATGTCGGTCAGAATATTAGTAAAATTGATTTTGATTTCGTTCAAGTTTTTCAAAGCCGAGAATATTAATACATCGTCAGCGTAGATAAGGTGGTCAACGTTGCGGTTTGAGGCTATTAAGTTGCTTAGTTGATTAGACGCTATCATAAATAATGTTGTTGAGAGAGGAAATCCTTATGGTATGCCGTTATGAAGGGGAAAATAATAGAGTTGAAATTGCTAACACTTACTGCAAATTTACGATTTGAGAGAAATGCCTTTATAAAAGTATACATTTTATTTCCAATGTCCCATTTTTGTAGTTCTTGTAGTACTGTATGGGCTCCGATTCTATCAAAATCTTTTTCGAAGTCTAGGCTGAGGACTAGGGTGGGTCGATTCCGGACTTTTTTCGATTCGGGATTTCTAATAGTGCGGAAAAGTTGCCTTAGTACTTCCTGATTCCAATTCCAATTTTTGTTTTAAGATCGGATTGCATCTTCAACCCCAACTCCGGCCATGAAATTTCGGAAATTTGCCTAAAATCGTGTAATTGTCTACCTAGCGCCTGAAATACGCATCTCATGGCAAAATGTAGAAAACAAAAGTTATTTGTCAAATCATGTGATCCTGGCCGCAGGACGCACCGTTCCCGAGATACGAGCGAAAATGCGGCGCGCCACAGCGCAAGGTGAAAATTGTTGCAGCTCTCAGCTAACCTGTATTGGTCACCCAGAACCCACCGCGTGGATGTGGCTGCTCTTCGGGTTCCTCCCAAGCCCAACTCAACCAATCAACCATATGTCTTGCTTGTTTTAGTCTGAATCTGTGTCAAATTTATTGATAAAATCAGATTTTGTACAAAACTTTGGCCTTGTTGCCTGGATTTCAGTGTAGAGCATATAAAACGATCACGAGATTGGGGGCCAATAACTTTAGCCTCTGTCACCAGTTTGACGGTTCTCTCGACTGCCACGGTATGAGAGAGGAATTCACTAAATTTCCATACCTCTGCAGTGTCACCCGACAACCATTTTATGAGTTTTTCGCTAGAAACTGAACAAAGAACTGGTGAGAGTCAAGGTAATAGTCTTCCAGTTAATCATATCGTATTAATTATTAGGTTTGAAATTTAGCTTTGCCACGTTACTACATCTAACCCATCCATTTACAGTGTCAGACTCTGCTTCTCTGGCTGCCAGAAGACGGTCAAGGGACAACTTTCTAACATCTATCCATTCGTCAGTCATCATACTAAGGAGAATGTTTTCTGGAAGAGCAAAGTACGCATTCTGTTGAATGGATGAATCGACAACCTTGCGCAGTTTAGCAGGTAAGTATCTCGACCTTTGAATTGCAGCATAGAAATGGCGCGAGCCATCTTTGATTGAACTGGTGAATCTTATTGGGAACCACAAAGGTGAGTAAATGGTAAGTATGTACTTGACCAAAATCTTTATTTCCCTTGTTGATTTGTCAGTAGAAATGTATAATCTCAGAGTTATATTTGCACAGGTGAGCCAGCGAGATTTGCACATGTTACCTGGATGCATCGACGCTAAATCTGAGGATCATTGACCGGAAATAGCAGCTTCTGATATTTTATAGAGATAAGCTGTCTGTGAAGAAGGTAATTGGCAGGATGGAAAACTTTCAAATTTGACAACAGGCAACTTCCCACAATCAGGGAGCAGTTTACCTATGTCGCCAGAGAATGTATTTGGACTCTTTCAGACACCATCTATGTGTTCGAAAGAAGCACGAAATGGAAGTTCGTTGAAATATAGAAGACAAATACCCCCTGTAATGGCCTACCTATTCTTTCTTCTAGTTTCCGAATGATTCCACCTTTCCAAC
>NW_017537040.1:192494-208592 GCF_001853355.1 Bactrocera latifrons | reverse complement strand
ACACTTTTTCTTTGCCCGACTATTCTGGCATTTGTCAGTGACAAAGCTAGCCTGATCCTCTGTTATCAAAACTGCGTTTTGGCATCCAGGAAAGCAGATGAAACAATCAAGGCCGCTGCTCTATCACTTACTCCAAACCTTTGGGCAGCTAAAGCAGTGTGTTCTGATACTAG
Source organism: Bactrocera latifrons (assembly GCF_001853355.1). Taxonomy (NCBI): domain Eukaryota; kingdom Metazoa; phylum Arthropoda; class Insecta; order Diptera; family Tephritidae; genus Bactrocera; species Bactrocera latifrons. The sequence goes on along the minus strand of NW_017537040.1, from coordinate 208,419 downwards.
TGTGTTTTGTTTGGATGGAAGAGAAAATTCACCATCAGCATCGTTTGTGAAAGAATCTATGTGCGACGCACCTACATTGTTGTCGTTTGTATGAGAGTCTGGCTGATCTGAATAATCAGGTGTTCTAGCTGATACTTTTCTGGTAAGTGTTGATATTGAATGACGTTTTGAAAGCTTTTCTTTACGTTCATTTTTCTTTGTAATCTTTTTTGTTTCAGGTAGATCAACACTTCCAATGCGACCAATTCTTCTGGTTCTCTGGTCCAAGAGAAATGGTTGTTCATTGATAGGAACTTTAATTGCCTTTGGACAAGTGCAAGAAGAAACATAAATGCATTTACAAGTAGCGATGTTAAATAAGACAGAAGAGACAAAGTAGTCTCTTTTAGAGCTCAAACCTATCGGGTTCCTTAAAAACAACTATTTCTGTAACCTCTTTACTCCTAGGTTCATAGTTGTCGCCTCGGAGTCGCCCTATACGAAATCTTTCATACTGATAACACAAAAGAACATCCTGGTGAGTAGGTAACTGGGACTCAGAGAGTTTGTACGGATATATGCCAAACACAAGACAAGTGTGGCCGCAAGCCGATTTTCACCTTGTGCTGTGGCGTGCCGCATTTTCGCTCGTATCTCGGGAACGGTTCGTCCTACGGCCAGGATCACCGATCACTTACCATTTCGGTAGCAAACGATGTGACAAATAAATTTTGTTTTATGCATTTTGCCATGAGATGCGAATTTCAGGCGCTAGGTAGACAATGTCACGACTTTATTCGAATTTCAGAAATTTGAAATTTGGTTGAAGATGCAATCCGTTCTCAAAACAAAAAGTTTCATTGGAATCAGCAAGTACTAAGGCAACTTTTCCGCACTATTAGAAATCCCGAATCGAAAAAAGTCCGGAATCGACCCACCCTAGAGGACAGACATTSTTGAAGAGGCGCAATGTTCATAGTAAAGTAGGGGCTCAATGACACCAAGACCACTTTGAAAAGCGAACTGATTGGGGCTTATTAAATTCCTTGTTTGGCATACCACATTATCCTCTGTGAAATGATTTTTCYAGAACTTTTGCCATACAAGGAATCAAAGAAATTGGTCTGAAGTTAGATTTGGGGAAAGGGAAATTAAAACAGCTTTTTTCCATTCCTGCGGCAGTATGCCTTATTCTAATATGTTATTGTATAAAGTTGTCAATCTGACTTTTAAGGAGTGTGCGAGGTTTTTTAATAGGGGGTAAGAAATTTTGTAGGAAAATCAAATTCTTTAATTCTAATGGGAGATTATATCAATGTATCTTCAAGACACGGTGATGAGTTGTAGTAATTTTATTAAATTACTTCATTTGAAAGAGTAATAAAATTAGGYTGAAAGTTGGAATTTTTGGAATTGCTTGACCATACTTTGCCAACATAAATAGGACCTAACGGTGATTGGATAAAGTCGATTTTGTTTTGATAGTATCCACCTGAAAGAGCTTTTTATGTCACTCCGTTTTTTTAGGGCCTGAATTGGGTTTCATACTAGCTCTGAATTTTTAAAAAGTTTTTCTTTTTGCGGGTTTAAGTTCTCTCCTGAAATTGGAATTTGCTTTTTTATATTAAATTAAATTTTCTGTTGTTCTATTTTGTTTAAATGTAGTCCAAAGTGATTGCTTTGTGCTCCTTAGAGCAGTTAATAGCTTGGACCAATACGGGAGTTTGGTGGTAAGCGGAGCGTATAATTGTTTTTATATTCGCCGCTTCTGCATTTATATTCTTTGACGTAATTCTTGTTATTGTGTTAATCAGGGAGCAGTATTTAAGCCAATCGGCTTTTTCTATAAGAAATTTTGATCGCGGTTTAATCGTATATTGCATCGGCGTAACGAAAGAAGTTATGAGCAGAAAATGGTCGCTATTGTAGAGATCTTCTGATGTGTAAGAAGGGAGTTTATGGGCTATGGATGCTGAAAAAAGGGCAATGTCTATATGATTGATCGATTTGTGTGTAGCAAAATGGGTTGGTGATATATCATTAAGAACTACGAGATTTTGTGCTAGTATAACGTCTTCTATTATTTGACCTCTTACGTTAGAGGAAGTGGCTCCCCAAAGTGGACTCCAAGCATTGAAATCTCCGATGATTATGGTGGGTGGAGAAATAGCGTTTGTGATATTTATAAGATCATCTGCGTCAAACTTTTGATGAGGAGGGATATAACTTGAGATTATAGAATATATAGAAATAGCGTTTGTGATATTTATAAGATCACCTGCGTCAAACTTTTGATAAGGAGGGATATAACTTGAGATTATAGAATATTTGAAACCAACTTCTATCGCAATTACGGAGATGTTTGATAATATTGGGATAATTTTTGTTTGATTTGTTTTTTAATAAATAAGGCAATGCCTTGTTTAGATGATTTGTTTTGTGGTAAATTATGAAAATGGCCGATGTATTTGTGAGGCGTATACGCCGTTTTGTTTACAGGGAGGTGAGTTTCCTATAATGCAATCATTTCTGGTGATAATTCATTTATGAGTAAATTAAAGTATGTGTAATTGTTGAATAGACCTTTCATATTCCACTGAAGAATTCTCATGATCTATTCTATGGTGGGGTTTTTGGTAGGTAACGGAGTGACGGGTGTATTACTAAATTGGCTGATCAAGTTGGARATGAGTGAGGTTGTTGTAGAGTAACCAAAGGGAATTGTGGATGAGTCATCAACTGCACTTGTTTTTGGGAGAAAGTACGTTGAATTTGTTGCGTTTACTATGGTTGTCTTATTTTCAATATTTGTGCTATTTGTTTTAGAGTTAGAATTTGTTGAATTTACTGTGGTGGATTTATTTTAGTTGCTTCGTTTTTCGTGCATTATTTTAGAGTTGGATGGTGAAGATGAAATAGAAGTAGAAGAAGAGATTTGCGCTCCTCTTTGGGTATTTTGTTTGTTATTAGAGAGATCTATGTTTGTCGGATTGTTAAGTATGTAAGGGAATGAAGGAGATGAAGCATTTATTATCTGTTTGAACTGTTATTATTTTTTTATTTCGCTGAACTTTGGACACAATTTACTTGAGGCGGCGTGTTCAGCAGAACAATTTACACGGAGAGTGCGAATACAGGGTGAGAGGTTGTGCGTTGGTAATGCACATGTGTCGCAGATAGGGATCTTATTGCAGCGTTTTTTGTATGACCAAAATTTAGAGAATAGAGCGCCATGAGGAATGAGATAAAAACCATTCTGAATTCGCAGGCAATACAATTGAGAGCGCAACCGTTTGCGTCAAGTGTCAGCCGATGACTCTTTGTAATTATATATTGGTTGTCAAAAAAGTCTTGCGGAATTTTCGCTAGGTGGCTCTGAGAGCGCGTAGTTCTAGTTTAATTCGTCACATCGGGTAATGCTTTGGAAAATTCATTTCACGCGCTAACACGTGTTTGATTAATTGTCGTTTCTTTTAAGTCGTTCGTGAGTTATAGCGTCGCAAACATGGAGCAAAATACTACTACTGCGATAAAGGCAAAAATGCATCTCAAGCCGCCAATAAAATTTGTGGAGTTTATGGACCCGATACAGTTTCCATTTCCATCGCACAACGATGGTTTCAAAGTTTCCGTTCTGGTGTAGAGGTGGTCGAAGATGCGCCACGCTCCGGAAGGCCTGTCGTCAAAAATTGCGATAAAATCGCTGAATTGGTCGAAAGAGACCGGCATAACCAAACCGTTATAAAATAAAATAAAAACAAGAAAGGAAGGGCTAAGTTCGGGTTTCACCGAACATTTTATACTCTCGCATGATAATCAAGATTTCTGGCGTGGTTGTGAACCGATTTCACCCATATTTGGTACGAGTCATCAGAGTGTTAAGAGAATATTATATACTGAATTTCATTGAAATCGGACGAGTACTTCCTGAGATATGGTTTTTAGTCCATAAGTGGGCGACGCCACGCCCGTTTTCAATTTTTAAAGAAAGCCTGGATGCAGCTTCTTTCTGGTATTTCCTCCGTAAAATCTAGTGTTTCTGACGTTTTTTGYTAGTCGGTTAACGCACTTTTAGTGATTTTCAGCATTACGTTTGTATGGGAGATGGGCGTGGTTATTATCCGATTTATTCCATTTTTGAACTGTATATGGAAATGCCTAAAGGAAACGACTCCATAGAGTTTGGTTGACATAGATGTAGTAGTTTCCGAGATATGCACGCCCGCTTTTCCAAAAAAATTACGTCCAAATATGCCCCTCCCTAGTGCGATCCTTTGTGCCAAATTTCATTTTAATATCTTTATTTATGGCTTAGTTATAACACCTTATAGGTTTTCGGTTCCCGCCATTTTGTGGGCGTGGCAGTGGACCGATTTTGCCCATCTTCGAACTTGACCTTCTTATGGAGCCAAGAAATACGTGTACCAAGTTTCATCATGATATCTCAATTTTTACTCAAGTTACAGCTTGCACGGATAGACGGACGGACGGACGGACGGACAGACAGACATCCGGATTTCAACTCTACTCGTCATCCTGATCACTTTGGTATATATAAGCCTATATCTGACTCTTTAGCAACTTTGTTGCGAGAGTATAATAAGAAATGTTCATCGGATGGGGAAATCCTTCGATTAATTAATAAAAAATATAGTTAAGAAGTCCTGACCTTACGCTATTTGTTTCGGTCAATGAGGAACTCCCTTAGTGGGGTAAATGGCTTCAAGAAAATCCTGTGTACATTACTTGTCGCAGGTTTTCGCCGGGAAACCAGAAAAATTTTACATTGATGGAATAATGTCTCAAGCAGAAAAATGGCAAATGTGATTGGTCAAAGAGGTAAATATTTGGTTCATTAAAGTCTATTATAAATATAAAAAATAAGTTGAAATTTGACTTTTCCGACTACCCTCTACATTTTTGTTGTGTCCCATTCGACTACGAATAGTACCGAATCCGCGAACAAAGTGGTTTTTATGTAATAATATGTTATTTTAAAACTATTGTGTTACAAGTGACCTTTTGAGTGGTATGTTTTTTCATTATACAGATACATTGATTTAAGTTATACGAAAAGTTGTGATCCTTGTCTCGCCATTACATTTGTATACATATATATATATACATTGTTGAATTGTTGTTTTTAGAAAGAGTGCGAAGTAATATCACTTAACAGTAATGCAAATTTAATATAATATTGCTATATGTGGCTTTGATGGAGGTTCTAAGCAGAGCGAATATAAGCAGAAATTTTAAAATAATAATTTGGAAGGCAATAATTGATTCGTCACGACATATTATTCCCGACAACTCATAATAAAAACACAAAACGATGTCGAGCACAAACAAATTTGGAAACACTCCAGACCTTCGTCCACCCGTTATTGCCGTCCTGTTCGAATTAAATTTCAAAAGGAATCAGTTCAATCAACAATATTATAGTCATAGTTAGTTAAAACTAGTTTTAAAACTATAGGTAACATTCCGTCGCCAAAAAGTAATATATTCAGGTGATGTAAAAAATGCAAACAAAAGTAAACTTTGTCAATTTTATTAATATAAGTTACATATTTACCGATATATTCGATAAAAGTCATCAAGTTCAAATAATTCTATAATGCATAAGATGGCTAAGAAAATTATTAATCGAACTCAAACCATTTTTCAAATATAGTCATACTATTATAAGAAACGGATCCTTTCTGAACATGTTACAAGATTTACCGATTTTTTGGTCACAGGTTACCTAAAAAGTACTATTCGTGCGAATTTTATACGGATATGTTGTTGAGTTCTGGATTGGTATACTGAAAAGTTACAAAGCAAAGAATATAAAATTTATTGATATAGGAAGTAGACGGCTTTTCTGCCTGGTTTTGCTAATTTTTGCGCCGAAATGTAAGAATGTAAGCAAAATATTACCAACCAAATTTGATTGAAATCGGTCGTGTAAGTACCGTTTTCTATTAAGTGTGGACAATCTATGGACAATTGGCATGCCGTTAAGTTTAAAGATTTTCTGAAGTTGTTGACTACGTTGGAATTAATCTGTGCTGTCGACAAGGCACACAAAGCTGCCTGGCTGTATATGAATATAGTAGTTACTTTCTGTATCCTCCCTCAGTTATTCAATGGAACTTTACAGGCATTCTCTGTACCTATTACCTCGTTTGGAAAATGCTAATTGGAGTATACTCTCGCCCTCATTCCGCAGCCTATTTTTGACCCACCGGGGGTAGATAATTTTAAATTGCATTTGGTTCTTTCACTTTTCAGTGCTAAAATCAAGAAGTAATTAAAATAACGGGAAAAATTTTATCTAATAATTTTTTTTTTAAATTATGCCATCTTATGACCAAAAATTTCCCACATCTCACTAATATCCGATTCTTCACTTTCCAGCACACAACTGAAGCGCCAGTGAATAAATTCAGATGAAAAATTGCACTACCGAACTACGTTCCATGAATCCAGTTTTCAATTACGTCAGATTATTTCACTTTCCCGTATATAAACTCAGCATAAATAAATATACAGGGATTAAACTTGGCTCAAATAAAGCCTCTGTGTTGTGCCATCTTACGTCTAAAAATTGCTTAAATCGGACCATAACTGTTCAAGCCCCCTGATACCGAATATATGGATCCCAAATTCTTCACCAATTTTTTTTGTCGAAAATAACGCTTATTCCGTGAGATATATTATAGAAATTCAGGTATAATTATTTTCCGATATAATACTATCCTTAGCCCCATATACCCAATTTTCAGTTGACTCTATTCCGCCTAGTTATATTGGCCAATATGTGAATGACATAAGAGTGATAAAGAGAGAGCGTGTTTTAGTAAAATCGAGTGAAAACTTGATCCAGCCCCATGTAGCTGATATCAGCTATGGTTTAATGCCCATATTCTATGATATTGCCCTAGAAATTACTCCAGTTTTCTCGTACCACGTATTATATAATAATTTTCGTTATTCTAACAAACATTATTCTAAATATGTATGTTGTTCAAAGTTTGAATTATTTAAGATATGGGTGCACCAGGCGAAACCCCGATTTTTTAGAAATTCAAACTATTATCAAGACTTTTAATTAATTTCTACTATATTTATTTATTTATGTGAAAAAGTTTTTAATTATTCGTTATTGTTTTGCGAAAGTCTGCAAAACACTTAACAAAATCGCATTTGCAGCAAGCAGTACRACCACTTGTTTTACACAAATCACCAATGCAACGACGCTTTTTAGCGCAAAGTACTAATAGGTCATCATGTCCATCGAAGTGAAAATTACTGTCTACGGATCCTTTATCATAGCATCTCTTAAGGGCACATCCTGTACGTTTTTATTTTTCTTCATTACGCTTACAATAATAATATGGCAATTTGGCGTTTAAACTCCAGTTGTCTTATATTTCCCATTTCATTGCCATGTAGTTGCCAAGCGTTTTAAATACAAATATACAGAAAAAAAGTGAAAATGCTACTCCACCACTTCTTTCCCCTGTAAGCAATTCGATACAGATTTTAATTTTGGTCAAAGCGGTCTATTCCGCCCATGTATTTATTGTATTCTGTTACAACGCATGGGCGTGGAATGAGCATTCTTTTTTACTTCTTCCATTGAATACCAAAAGTGGTATATGCAATGCTAACAACGGAATTGTCTAACCATTTTGTAATATATATTGTTAACAGAGTCCGAGGAACACAAACCCCGCTTATCTTTCTTTTTAATCGTTTTTTACGAGTGTTTAAATTTCTAAGTAGTGGAAAGCTTGTAAGCAAGTCTTCGAAATAAAATCATCCATCATATTTATGAGAAAGGCTGCATTTTTTTCGAAACATTCCTCTTATTGTGCTCCTGCGTTCAAGCCTTGATAAATTTCGAAATTAATCAAAATCCTTCTAATGTGCACAAGTACCAAACCTTATACCCAAATCGTATGAGCTTACCTTCTATGAACCGGTTACAATAGTATTTTTCGAAGATTCTTTGTTTGCCCAAATGAAATGCATGTCTTGCTTAGCTAGTAGTCACGGCACAGCCTAAAGTGTGGGTGTTACCTTCCTAAGGTGATGCGCTGAACGTTGGGTTGGTGTTGTCTCAATTGAGCAAATCGCATTTCTTTCATTATCATATACCAGGTTAGCAATATTATTATCATTATTTCCACTTTCATCGAAATTTCTGTCAAAACTCAAGCTTCCCCCACTTCTTCTTTTTTAGTTTACACTAAACTATTGACAATATAAATGTCCATGTAATGTTGGTCGTGATCATACGGTAACACACATGATCAATTACAAACAAGTAAAGAAGAAATATAAGAATTATAAAATATTTGTATTATATACACATATCTAAAAGCACTATCTATCATTACAAATAATACAAGCAGGTCTGGAAAAAATTTACACAGAAAAATATATGTTGCACCTTACTTCATCATATAACTAATTTCTCAAATTTTTCACAATATATTTTTTACCAATTCCGAAACAGTTGCTTTTCATTACACACGCAGTTCACAAATGGTTTTCGGCTATGCCAATATGCTATCAGGAGTCCGTTTTCTTCAAAGTAGGCGTTGCACCACGATAATACACCCACGAATTGAAAAAAAGGTGGGCACAACATATAATTTCAAGAATAAATTTAGAATTTTTGAATTATAAACAAAGTCTTATTATTGTTCAAAATAGTAAATTGTGTAAAATTTGGTTTTTGTGATGAAACTTAGTACACGTATTCCTTGGCACCCATGTGAGGTTGGTATAGCAGACGATCCTAATCGTCAACTGCCACGGCCACAAAACGTTTTTAACCCTGGAAAGTCGCACTGTTCCATTGTTTGCACAGTGCCTCTTCTTTTTACAGCGTTAGTCGCTGTTGAGCTGTTCATGTTTGCAGTTGGTTGGTTTCGTACGATCTGTGTAAGTATCTATTTTTTAAACAGGCGTAGTCGAAAAGACGAACGATGAACTTTGTGTGAGTTTTTCGTTCCGAAGTTATTTTTCTTGTTTATTTATCTGTTTGGTTTGTACAGTTGTAATACAAAATGAGTGGCAGCACAAATTTATGCTGACGAAGAAATTGAAAAATTTCTTGCAATGAGCGACGACGAGAATGGATTAGACGATGAGTTAGGGCATGCAAGTTCTTCAGAAGAAAGAACTGAYGATGAGTTAGACAACAGCGAACTAGAATCTGATGCAGAAATCGAAGAAAMCGAAAGYTTAGGRGATGCAAGTTYTTCAGAAGAATCAACTGACCTAGATCAAGATAACATACCTTTACATTTATTGAGAGCCAAGTCAAATATAATTAATTTTAATAAATCTATTTTACGAGGCAAAAATAAACATAAGTGGTCAACAAAAAAGGGAAAATCTTATCGTTATGGTCTAAATGTAGTACATAAAGCTCGAGGACCAACACACCACTGCAAAAATATAACAGACCCACTGAAATGCTTCCAAATGTTCATTACACCAGAGATCGTGGAAGAAATTGTTCAATGGACAAACATTGAAATTGCTAATCGGCAGTCCATCTTACTTGCAACTACAGATGAAGCTCAARGAAAAGTAACTTCTTCAAAKGAAATKTCTGCCTTAATTGGRCTCTTGGTACTAACAGCAGTCAAGAAAGATCAGCACCTGTMTGCAGATGAATTGTTTGACAGATYTTATGGTGGAATAACATATATTTCGATAATGACAAAAGCAAGGTTCAAATTTCTTATGTCGTGTCTTCGATTCGACGATAAATCTGCACGCCTTCAAATAGTTGAAGACATATTTGCCCCCATTAGAAAAATTTGGGAGATGCTCATTCAAAAGTGCCGGGAAAATTATACGCCTGGAGAATACCTTACGATTGACGAGCAACTACTGGCGTTCAGGGGAAAATGTAGCTTCCGGATGTACTTTCCAAATAAGCCAGCAAAATATGGACTCACAATGGTAATGATATGTGATAGCGGTACAAAGTACATGGTTGATGCTATGCCGTATTTGGGAAAAGGATCAAACAAAACCACCTTTCCACTTGGTGAGTACTACCTAAAAGAGTTGACTAAAACTGTACATGGTTCAAATAGAAACCTTACAATGGACAACTGGTTTAGTTCGATTCCTCTTGCTAAATCACTGTTATACGAACCATATAAGCTGACAATGGTTCTACGTTCTAATAAACGAGAAATTCCGAGTGAAATGAAAAATGTAAAAGGTCGTAAGTGTAATACGTCAATGTTTTGCTATGATAATGGGCTGACGCTTCTATCATATAAGCCGAAGCCGAGTAAGGTAATATATTTATTATCATCTTGTAATGARTAAGGAGCAGTAAACCCCAAATCAAATAAACCCTAGATGATCGAATTTTACAACAAAACGAAAGGAGGCGTTGATACCTTTGACCAAATGTGTAGTGTCATGAGCTGTTCACGCAAAACCAACCGATGGCCAATGTGTCAATTTTTTGGTATACTGAACATGGCTTTTATTAACAGCTACATTACTTATTCACACAACGTATTTCAAACAAATAAAAAACCTCTCAGTCGTTTTGCTTTTATGAAAAAATTGCTTTCTGCCCTTATTCAAAGTAATTTGACAAACATACTTGAAGTACCAGCATTGTCTACGTCGTTGCGATCAAATATTGAAAGTTGTGTTTCTTTTGATGAAAACGCCACAGATACTAACCGCCAAAAAAATGTAACAAAAAAGAGAAAGATTTGCGCAATTTGTCCGCCTGCTAAGAGACGGATGACGAAATCATTTTGTGCAAAATGTAAAAAAGTCTTTGTGGGGAGCATAAAATAGAACTTTGTGCCTCTTGTACAAAATGAGAACTTTCATTCCGTAAAGTATTTTATGTTTTCAGTTAATAGTATTATCTTTATGAAAAAATACCATTCAGTGAAAATATCTTATTAAATTGTTTAGTTTTTTTAAGTTTCTTAGTTTGTATTTTGTACAAAAGCCGAATGAATCAGAGCTGTGAACATTTTATTTATTTAATAAAAKATTTAAGAAAAACTGTTTGATATTGTTTTATTTAGAAGATATATAAACCAGGTAATGTGAATATATTGACTTTAGTAGGGTTTGATAGGTAGGATACTATATTAAGGACTTTGAGTAATGCCGTCGTCGAATCGACGAGGGATGACCTCTACGTTATAAAAATAGCGATGACCTTCTAGGGTTAAATGAAAACTGTACAGGGGAAATTATAGCGAGGAACACCGGTGAGCTATTAAGATAGGGAAGGTGTGTTTCCGCTCACTAAATTGTTTAATGTACATATCTTACGAACCACTTAAGCTAAAACCAAATTACTACCATACTTTCTTAAATTTTTTCAGCGTTTTTCGTTTATTCGGGATTTTTTTCAATTTGGGTTTTTTATATCTTTAGTAAGCATAAGTAAACTAAATTATATTATCTAATTAAAATTATAATTTTTAATTTATTACGTTCAATAAGTAAAACACAAACTAGGTTTTCTGTGTTAATACAAAAGCGGCCGATTTTATTGTTTTTATAGTTGCACCGCGACTAAACTTCGCGTTTCGATAAAAAAAAAAGAAAATAAAATACATTTCGAGCTCATTTTGAAAACCTCACTAACTTTCAAATGAATTTGTCTATAGCTTAATGTGTTTTGTTTTTAATTTTTAATATTTTTGATAAATACATGTTGATAATAACATGCCCTTAACTTATTTCTAAATAAAAAATTTCTTTAGTCTGAACAATACTTTCCTAGTAGTATATCTTTCATTACTTGTTTTTTACTTACATAAATTTTAATAGTCTGAATCAAAATTAAGGCGTACGCTGTAATTACTTTCACTTTATATGTAATATATATTTCGCTTCCAATAATTTCTCTTTTATGTTAGTTATAATTTTTTGTAAAGGAATACAAAAGAATGGTTGTCATATGTATGATATTTTCTCACGACGTTTTTATTAGTAACTTTTGATATTTACGCACCTTCTGTTCGGTACTCATATCATTCACTAATATTGTGATAGCCACTCAATATTTTTAGTTTTGTTTTCACCGCAGTGAGCATCAGCGGAAAACGTCTTCACGGAATGCCAATATGTTTATGTAATTTGTTTATAAGAATACATTGAAAGGCCAAACACTCTAAGCGATAATTGCGAATGTTTAGAAATCATACGATAGTGCGAATAAAGTATACTTATTGATATACAAGGTGGGTTACAAAGTAAACAGAACTTAAAAAAAAAGCAGAATAAATTGTTTTTTCGGCAAAATCAATTTATTTTATTCAAAGTAGTCTCTTTCTGCTTCAGTACAGCGATAAATTGATGTTTTGGAGATGTTCCATTCCATTTCCATGAATTTCAATGATGATTGCGGCTGATTTTTGATGAGTTCACGCACAGTTTCGAAGGAAGTTCCTATGATCACGGATTACCCCACATGTTGTTCGTCATTTATGTCCTCACCAACACTTTGAAAACGTTGAAACCACTCGTGCACTCTGCTACGGGATAGGCAATCATCGCCATAAACTTGTTTCATCAATTGAAACGTTTCGGTAAAGGTTTTACCAATTTTAAAACAAAATTTAATATTGACACCGATAACAAAAATATGTATACTAACCCTTAGAACGAAATAACTTCACTTCCAGTCTATGATATGTTATAAAATTCTCACTGGACAATCGATAAAGATAGCAGATTCTAACGCACTGGTCGACATATAGATGACGTCAACAGGGTGAAGCACAGTTATCGTATTTTTTATTATTTCTATGGACCAATCGACACGAGCTTTTGTTGACCGGTCAATAATTTGTGTGAGGTCCCAAGTGAAAAAAATAAAATGTTCATGCAATATGAAATGTATGCTGGTGACATTATTTCCTATAGTAGTCTCAATCACACGATAGATCACATGACAATATCAATTTGCTTAGTAGTTTCTAAAACAATAACTGATTTGGGACGACCATTTCGAAATTACTCTTGGTCTTCGACCTCTTAATCGTCAAAAATTGAGTTTCAAGAGGTTTCAAAAAATCGATTTTTTAAGGGAGGGAAAGAAACAATTGATTGAAGCGAAATTTCCATGGTTTCTACTTATATATTTGAATACCTATCACAAATTTTTTGGATACGAAATTTTTGATATTCTGCCTTTGGGAAGCAATTGCCCGATGCATCTCGCATGTGCATGTCGGACAGCGGGTAGGATGCAGGTCGCAATTTACTATATATCGGAAACAAAAATTTCAAAGAGATTCATATTTCTTAATAAGTTATCTTCTAGTTAAACTAAGAAAATTCCAAAAAAAAAAACTGTAAAATTTTACAAAGTTTTAAAAAATTTTAAAAAAGTGTTTTTTGACCAAAAAATTTTTACTTTATGTTGTTTAAAATATGTTCAAAGTTGAATTTTCTTAGTTTTTTTTAGTTTAAATAGAAGGTAATTTACTGTCAATGATAATAAAGTTTGCCCCAATTCCATACGACGTTTAGTTTTTCTTCTATCCTGCCCGCCAATTAAGAAAAATCGTAAAAAAAAAACGCGCTTCAAAGTTTTCGCTTTTTGCCGAAGCGCTCATATATCTGCTAAATGTGACTTACAGTACTACCAACCTAAAACAAAAAAAAATAATTCTCCAAATCCTTCGACGCGCGCTGTTTAAATTCAAATGTCACCTTATTTTTTATGCACAGAGTAAATAAAAAAAATCGATATTTTGAAGCTTCTAAACTTCCCTCTTAAGCTCATCGATGCACTGTTACTAAACAAGAAAATGTTCGGATTTTAATTCTATTTTTTGGAAATGATATTTTGGAGATGAATATTTTAAGTAACTGTAACACAAATAGCGCTCGTATGACAAAACGTTCTGAGTATGTATAACATCGAAACTGTCAAACTTTACGATAAAGTTGTGAGTTACAAGATTGCAACACAAGGGTTGCCAAATTCCAAAATATAAAAGGCATCTTACATAGACAGAGGTGGTTATAGGTATTTAAATGATGCCATTTTTTCGCACATTCCATTGAAACAGTCTTTACTAGGTGTTGTTTGTTGTCGCAAAAAGATATTATCGATTTGTATTCGATTGGAAGCGTTTCAGCTTCGAACTTAGTAAAAAGCCATACAATTTCAAGGAAAAATGTTTCTAAATTAGATAAAATTGAACAGAATAATTGCAAAGACAATTAAGGAATTAACAGGGATTTCACGATTTAAAAAAATTAGTTTCTAAAAGGATTTTTTTGGTTCAATTAAAACTATTTAAATCAAAGTCGAAAAATGTTTTACATAATTTGTATTTTTTTTTTCTAAAAACGTCTGACAATAAATAAAACGAGCAAGTGGTTATCTCCGAACACCTGGAGAGTCAGACCAACCATTTACGCGAGACGAGTTTCTGTGAGTGGGGCAAGTCGAAAATGCAGCGTTCGTTAGACCAGACGTACGCGATTAAATTCTGTGTGCAACTCGGTAAATCTGCAACAGAGACGTTTGATATGATCAAGCAGGCTTACCGAGATGTTGCCTTACCAAGAAGTTGTGTGTTTCGGAAGCACCAGGCCTTTCTGGGCGGCCGGGAAGAGGTCGCTGATGAAGACCGGAAGAATGAGCAAATCCAAAGTAAAAGCGATGCTCATTGTCTTTTTTGACATCAAAGGCATCGTCCACCAAGAATTTGTTCCATCTGGACAAACCGCCAACGCCACTTTTGTCTTATACGTGGAAGTCCTCAAGAGACTCAATCGAAGGGTAAATCGGATCCATCGCAACCGATTGAAAGTTTCTCACGATAACGCCCGCTCACACCGCCTTTCTTGTTAGCAACTACCTAATCAAGGCCGGCATCCCAACAAAGGAGTAATAAAATTTACAGTACAGTTTATTAATAGAACTGTTAAATAAGCGGATTTTTTGACGCTATCGAAACAAATGTTCATACATATGGTCAAAATAATCTTCACCACAAATTGTTATGTTTTGGCCACCGGGGTTGTTGAGCTTTTCCCTCGAAGCTTGTTGCTGTGACTTCCTTTTGTCTTTTCGAGTTTTTTTATTATTGTCCCTTCTTTGAATTGTATTTGGTTTTTGGTTTTTTTGTAAATAAATATACAAAGAAATGTTAAGTTCGGGTGCACCCGAACATTTTATGCTCTTGTAACCGCCAATAACCAAAGCCAGGACTAAATTTTATTCCGTTATACTAATTGCTTATTGATTTGTAGACTGGGAAGAGTGTGATGTAAATTAAAATTGTGTTTTCCTATGATATGCAGCGTTGATCACGTGCAATGACATCGCAATGTTATTGTAACTATTGCATTTTTTTTTATTTTTTGGAATACCCTGTACCAAACAACAGTTTTGTACCTCAACTCTAAGACAAGTTATAGCTCTTTATAGGTCATTACTTTATGCCATTTTTTGGGTATGGCAATAGCTTAATTGTACTATTTACAATACTCATCCCCCCATTGTATCAAGGATTATTTTATCCATGATATCTTAATGTTTATTCCAGTTATCGCTTTCAAAGGCAGTCACCCGGAATTCAACAAATACAAACAAACGTTAGGTCAACAAAACTATAATACTCTTTAGCAAATTGTTGCAAAAAAAAAAAAAAATTTTGCGAATTTAAATATAATTTGTCGATAAAAGCCAAAAATTATTACAATCACATTTGGCAATTTATTAACTTATATTATAGCTCATCGTATTTCGTGGTGTGCCATAAACAATAACTCCAGTAGTCCGCAGCAAGTGGCTTTTAAAGAGGGGCATGGCACCATTGATGCCTTGCTCCTCTKCGAAAGCTATGCTTCTACTGMTCTTTCCAATAGAAACCACCTTTCCGTACTAAGTATAGACTTCGAGAAAGCCTTTGACCGC
>NW_017537040.1:188098-190575 GCF_001853355.1 Bactrocera latifrons | reverse complement strand
TTACAAACGAGTTCCTCCGAAAACGTAACAAAAATATCAGCATTGTTAGTACAAACAGGATTAAAACCACAAATATGATTATGTTTATAAACTTCCCATTACTTATTATTTATTTTGTTCTTAAAACTTTTCTATTAGCTACGGAACATTTTATTAACTTTACACCTAAGACTTAATTAAGCAATAACTATACATTTTATATTTACATCAGCGAGCCGAAGGTCCTGGCAGCCAGTGCTCCTTTTTTCGTGGAAAAGTAATTGTATTATTGTTTCACGTTTTTATAAATAAATAAATAACTTATATTATAGACATTCACTTCATTTAGTTTTATTAATTTATGCTGCTTCAGGTCCAAAATGTTTATATTTAAAGCAAGCGAATTAATTCAGTTAATAAAGTAAGAATGTCTTTAACTTAAACGCTTTAAAATCAGCTACAAAGTGAAAAATTATTTTATCGGGTGTATTTTGGTATGGACTAATGGAAGGAAAGAAATTTTTAAAATACAATTTTTGTAAGATCGTTGATTTCTTGTAGATACTAGTGAACATCCAATACTTAAAATGCATTATAGTCCTTCAACTCATGTTCATATGCATACCGCAAATGCTCTTTTCGAGTCTACTTAAATTAATATAGCTGGAGAACCCACCCCTGTTACACAAATTTGTTTTGAGACTTTTATCATTTTCTTTTTAATTGCAATCTTAAAATTGGTCCAAACCTGTAAATCAACCGATAGTAACCGATAATATAAGCCCGTGATAATTATTTGTACCTTTAGCTATCTTTGTGAGAATGCCTTAATTGTATGTACTTAAATTTTTTTATTGTTGGTGACTCTAAAATACTCAGTTAGTTTAATGTTTATTGGCACCATGAGAAATCTGAAATTGTAAATCGGTGTAATCGAACCACGGACAGTGAAACTTTCACAGTGAAAGCATAATGCCAAGAGAAGGCGAACCCAACAATGACAATGGAGTAGACGTTCTATTGCCCGAAGAAATTCGAATAGCAATTACCCGCCTGAAGAACAACCAAACGGTGGGGGCTAATGGATTGCCAGCCAAGCTGTTCAAATGCGGCGGCGAAGAACTAATAAGGAGCATGCCTCAGCTGCTTTGCGGAGTATGGTCGGACGAAGGCATGCTTTGTGCTCTGCCCAATCCACAAAAATGGAGACTTTACATCTGTGCCAACTACCTCCTCAACATCGCATTTAGGGTTCAATCAAGCGTATTGTGTGAAAGATTAAAGCCCACCGTCAACAAACTGATCGGACCTTATTAGTGTGGCTTTAGGACTGGCAAATCAACACCCGACCTGATATTCACTATGTTAAAAGAAATTACCTCTATGCCAATATGTTTAAATTTGATATTCCCGCAAAACTAATAACAAACAAGGTCTAAAACAAGGCGATCCCCTTTCGTGCGACTTCTTCAATCTACTCTTGGAAAAAATAATTTGACCTGCAGAACTAAATAGAAAAGGTACCATCCTTAACCACCGGGYCGTTAATTCTGCTTTCTCCAGAATAAAACAAGCAAAGCTAATGAGTCTGTCGTTGAACGAAGGCAAGATGAAATCCTGTCATCTAACAAACAGTTGTCTCACTCGCGTCTTATTAAAATAAGATTTGATTTGAATAGTTTACTATCCTTAAGGATCAAAATGTAATCGAATTTAATAAAATATAAAAATAATAATTAGTAGATATGTAAACACTCCTTTACATATTCTATCATTTTACTTATATATATGCTGGAGAAAATATTACACCTTTCACGGTATTAAATTTTGTATGATATTCACAAGTAATTTCGTATATACTAGAGAGATTTTTCGTAAAGTAAATCGCCATCACGTACAAATTTTGTTAGTTTTCTATTGTTCTCACTAACGATATCGCTTAGGGCTTTTGTTAAAAGAAAAAATGTATATGTTTAGTGGCTTTATTGTATTTGTATTTGTATTTTTGATGGTTACAAATTTTTGGGAGTCAATATTTATTTATTTTATTTATAAGTGCGAAAAAAAATAATGCAATTATTTTATTTACACGAAAAAAAGGAGCACTGGCTGCCAGGACCTTCGGCTCGCTGGTGAATCTAAGGCTAGGTGACTAAAATTAAGTTCTATTGTCCACGCTTTATATATTTAAAATCTTCATAAAATCTTTATACATGCTTAAGTAAAACAAAACACAAAGTTCTTATCTAAGCTAGGTAGGATGTCATATTAAATTTTTTAGACAGCACTTATCCAGATATTTTGATATTTTTGTAACTTTCTTTAGAGACGTAGTTCTCAAAAGTGTTGTAGGTGTTTGGTTATCGAAGATCCTGATTCCTGTGAGATGGTGGCATTCGTCGAGCAGGTGATGTACTGTTAGTGAAGCCCCCGGGCAATGTYGGCAGTAAGGCGGACTGGACCGATTGAAGAAGTACGAATGTGTGGCTATTGTGTAC
>NW_017537040.1:185666-187603 GCF_001853355.1 Bactrocera latifrons | reverse complement strand
AACTGCGAATGATGTACTTGTCTCGGTTTTGGATCCGTCCGTGAAGATTAGAGTCCATTCAGGGAGAAGAGAAGTTGTAGACTCAGCAAAGAGTTGTTGATAAAAGGCGGGGTTGGTGTGACTTTTGTTGAATTTCTCCAAGCTTAAAATGAACGATGTATGTTTTATCTGCCAGGTAGGAAATACTTATCTCTGCCGCAGTGACGGCACGGTGATTCCAAGCTTTCTGGCGAGTTCTATACACAGTGAAATTGTCGATTTAGCCAGGGTTGATTTCTCTTTGGAGGTCCGATCTTACTGTTTCGTAAAGAGTACTGTTGTGACATGTAAACATGTTTCATTAGATTCAGTTCGAATCTCTCTTCGATTGTGGGTAAGCCGGCTTCCACTAGGACGAATTTGGTGGGCGATTTTGGAAATGCGCGAATTCTTCTGCTTACTGCCATGTGGTACGGAGAGTACTGTTTTTTTGATGGGGATTTTCGCGCAATTACCATAGATATTTATTAGAATTGCAGAGTTGATTAAACAATGTTTAGATGATAAATGTTTGATAATATTCAGTCGGGCAGCCAGTTGCTTTCTTAAGTACAAACAATGTTCCTTAAAGGTAAGTTTCTTATCAAATATTACACCTAAGAACTTAAAACAATTTGTGTTTGAGATAGGGCTGTTATTGTAAATAATTGTAAAGTAATCACATTTGTGCTTGCGACAAATGTGGAAATTTTTGCATTTATTTACAGCCATATTGGCGCCCGAAGATTCGGACCATATATTTAGATCCCTAGGAATATTTATGAAGTCCCGTTTAACAACATTTGAATCATTCAGTTTACTGAAAATCAACACATCATCAGCATAGCAAATATGACCAATATTTATATATTTATTAATTATATGGCTCACTTCATTAAAAGCAGCGATAAAAAGGGATACAGAGTGGGGAGACCCCTGGGGTATTCCGTTATGGAGAGTAAACGGGTCTGACAATGTGTTGTTGACTTTACAGACGAATCTTCGGTTTGTGAGGAATGACTGAATGAGTCTTAGAATAAGGCACCCAATGCCCCATTTTTCGAGTTTCCGTAGTACAACGTGGACTCCAACCCGATCGAAGACCTTTTCGAAGTCAATGCTAAGTGCAAAGAGGTGGTTTCTGTTTGCTAAGGCTGAAGATGCATGATTTTCAAAGAGCAGCAAAGCATCAATGGTGCTTTGCCCGTCCTTGTAAGCCATTTGCTGAGGGCTCATGGAATTTTTGGTTAAGGCGTGCCACGAAATACGTCTGGCTACAATYTTTTCGAGTAGTTTTTCCAGGCAATTCAGTAAAGAAATAGGCCTAAAGCCTGAAGTTTCTGTAGTGGGGTTGCCAGATTTTGGAATGAGAACAACGACTGCGTACTTCCAAGCCTGAGGAAACGTACCTTGGCTTAAGATGTTGTTATATAGCATTAACAATCTTGTCTTCATACATGGGGGTAAGTGTTGCCCCCATATTGTTGATATTCTGTCAGCCGCGGGGGTTCTCCCTCTTAAAGAAGATAGAGTTGATTCGAATTCAATGTTATTGATCTTGCAGTCGGTGATGCTAGAAGTTGCAGGGGGACTCTTGGAACTACTGTTGAGGTATTTGTTCTTCTCTGAAAATAAGTAGGGTGGAAATTTGAAACGTGTGAATAATTGGACCAGTACTTTGCGAAGTGATTTGCTATTTGCTTGTGGTCAACGATAGGGCCGTGTGCGCTATTAATTGAAGTAATATGCGATTGGGGATTAGTTCCAGAAAGTCATTTAATATCGGACCATGCTCTTTTTAGAATTGTTTGATGGTTAATGGACTCGGAGAATTTGTTTGAGCACTCCCTTTTGGATTGTTTGAGTTTTTTCCTAAAGATCGCATTTGCCTTTTTGTATAGCATTAAATTTGAATTTGA
>NW_017537040.1:160344-185437 GCF_001853355.1 Bactrocera latifrons | reverse complement strand
GGTCCGCGCAAAGTCCGGAAGCAGTCGTTCCAAACATGTCCCAGTTAGCTTTTCCTATAATAAACCTTGGCTTCYGTGGGCTTTTAGAAGTGAAAGGAGTGGAAAGGGATGTAAGGATAGGGTAATGATCACTGCCATTGGAAAGGGTGTTTGTCGTTAGTTTAGGTGCAATGTTAGAGGAACAGATTGTAAGGTCTGCAGTGGTGAATGTTTTGTGTGTGGAAAAGTGTGTTGGTTTGTTATCATTCAGWATAATAAGGTTTTCAGAGAAGACTAAGTCTTCAGTCATAGAACCCCTGATATTTGTGGAGGCAGAACCGCAAAGAGGGCTCCACGCATTGAAATCGCCTACGATTATAAATGGGGTGGATATCGTCCGAAAAATATTTATTAAGTCGCTGCAAGAAAAATTTTGTGAAGGTGGTATATAAAGTGAAAKAATTGAAAATTGGAAAGATAATGAGATTTCTATTCCTATTGTGGCTATATTTGAAGATACATGAATTTGTTTGTGTGGTATGGACTTCTTAATTAAAATGGCGATGCCTTGCTTGCTAGTTAGRKTTTGAGGCAAGTTGTAAAAGTAACTTTGGTATTGATTAGGCGCCTCCGCAGACTCGCCCGCAGCAAGGTTAGTTTCCTGAAGGGAAATAAAACTTGGAGCGTATTCTATAATTAGTATATCCAATTCGTGAAAGATGTTGTAGTATCCGTGCATATTCCACTGTAGGATATTAAACATTGTTGCTAGAAGAGGTTGCTAAGGAGGTGTTTGTATGCTATGTTGAGAGTGATGAATACTTAGTGATCGTCTACTGACATGATCAGAGCATCGTTGATGGCTTTGTCATCTGAATTGTTTTGCGTGAGACAGAGATTGATAACGGAGATATCAGTAGTCTCTGCTGAGAATGCAGGTGAACCTGCGTTATATTGATAGGAGTTGGGTTGAGCGATAATGTTGGCGAGAGTTGATTCGAGGTTTAGTTGCGTGTGTGTGTGAAAGACTGTGGAACAGGAGTGAAAGAGGAGGCTGAGCTATTGCTGACTTGTTGATTGCTGATGTTTTGAGGTGAGTTTTCCGGTGGTGAGTTGTTGGAAGAAAGATCATGTGAAGTCGTAATGGGTGATTTGTTGACTAAAGAATGTGTAGGTATATCAAGAGAATTGGAGGTTGACTTAGCGTTACTATTTGACAGCTGTGCTTCTCTGGCAACTACGGCGAAAGAAGTGTTCAATATTGATGGTGATTGTGCTTTGTAGAGTCTAATTGCTTCTCTCATGGAGCATTTATTTTGACATTTTATTTTTAGTATCTCCTTCGTTTGCACATATTTTTGGCAAGTGTTGGCAGAGGATGGGTGATCTCCTGAGCAGTTTGCACATAGTGTGCGCGTGCAAGGTAAAGAATGAATAGGAAGACTGCAAGAAGCACACACGGAATTGCATCGTTTCGCGGTATGCCCAAGCAGTTGGCAAGATTTGCATCGCATTGGGATGGGGTAATAGGGTTTTACTTTTGCACTTCTCCAAGATACTTCTACCTTTTCAGGTAACTACACCCGTGGGTTGGGGTAGTGGTACTCCCTCCGTCCGCCTAGTAAATTTGTAAACATCGACTACACCTTGTCTTCTCATGTTTTGTCATGGTATTTCGCTTCAATTTCACACACACCAGGAAGTTTTTTGGCTGAAATGAACTTTTGGGCAATTTGGTTATTTTTTACCAGCAGCAGAAGATTACCAGCATCCAACTCAGAAATTGAGATTATTTCTTTGCGAATAGCTTCTAAGGCTTTGTGGACAGTGAAGCAGGAATACTTCGAAATTGGCTTGTTTGACTCCGTTGCACTAATGAGAATATATTTCGGGTTTTCTTTCTTGGCCTGCGGCAGGTCAGGAAAGTTGAGGGGGGAGTAGGTGGGTTTCTTCCTTTTTGGCTGGGATCCAGGGGCAAGCAATGCAAACCTATTATCCCCAAGAATGGGCGGCCCGGGGGCCATATTAAACAAATCTTCACACTTGATGCACTTATCTGCAATACACTTATGGATTGAAAGAATACAAGAAGATTTCTAAATGGAAACACGAGTACGTATCCGAAAATGTACGATGCGCAGAATGTCAACAATGCGTGAAGAGCGAAACACGACTTCTCAGAGCGAGCACTGGTCGAAAACTGTTGGGAGTCAATATATTTATTATTATAGAGATTTTCCATAATTTAGGTTATAGTAGGAAAAATCTTTGGGTCGTTTAAGTTTAAGTCTTTTTTTAATGAGTTTTTCTTTTTTTTGGCAGGGGGATCCATATCCTCTACCGAGAGGTGAGCCTTTGGCCATAACTGCGAGCAAGAGTCCACAATAAGACGCATGTAAAGTCGACGTTTGGAATAAACAATTCCTTCACAAAATTTTAGATTTTTCAAATTCTTTTATAAGCTCAATGCTTGCTTTTTTATTTTAACTTTGTTTTAAATGTGGCAATACTTATTAGTTAGTTAATTTGAAATATGGTAACGCTACATCTCAACTGTCATATTACTATTCTTTAATACTTTGAAAAAACACAAAAAGGGGATTTCCCTGGTTGACCTGAAGTGATGCTCTGACCGCGCGCTCTCCGCCCTCTTTCTCGAAAACGGTTCACCGTATGAAAAATTTGTTCAAACAAAGTTTGTAGAGAATTTTGTATTCTACAATATTGATACGAAATACAAATAGCAAAAAACCCATAGGAAATGAGATATTTACAAAAAAGCGCAAAAAACCGATTTTTGTGATCTTTGACGTTGAAATTTAATAGTTGCGTACACCCTACCATATGTAGGGTTTGAGATAACTTTTAGGGTGTCAATATACAAGTATTTACAGACTTACAGCTGGGTATCTCRAATTCCGAGATTCTTATCTAATTTAAACTTAAATGACTGGACTAAAATTCTCTCTTATGTAAAGGAATTATAAATGGCTTTTTCCCTATAGATGGCAATAAGCCTTGCTGAAGAGATGAATAAAATGGTTTTGTTAAGGGTTGGTGAATATATCTGGCACATTTCTTTAGAAAGGATCATATCTGGGCCATAATTGTATGATTGTTCTAATATATTTAACTGATATAAGACGTCTGCTTCGGAAATGGTAGGTGCATTAATGACAGAAATCGGACATAACTTGTGCTAATGCGAACATTTTTTGGAGATTTTGGAGAGTAATTGGACCTAAAGAATTCAGCGAGCATATTAGAAATGGTGTGATTGTCACTGGACATACTAGACTTATATTATATTTCATAGCGGTCGGAAAATTAGAAATACTGCGTCTGGAGATGACGAAACTATAGAACAATTTTGGATTACGTATAATATATAGTCATTATTTTTTACTTTTTTTATATAATTATTATAACATATTTTCTTAAGTTCAGCAAATTGTCATCCCAATTTAGAATATTTTGAATAGTCAGCAACTCAACTAGTTTTTGTTTTTTAAGTTTAAAAGTACGAGATTTTATATTTTTTAATTTACATAATTCTTTCGAAAACCATAAATTAGAACTCATTTTTTAGTAAAAACACGCTTCGGAACATATTTCTCAAATAAATTTAAAATAGTTTCATTAAAATGGGACGAATTAATTTCAATATTGCCACTGTAATCTGGCCAAGTAACTTTAGAATCTTCTCAAAATTTGCTCTCGCAAAGTTGATCAGAGAACAATGGTCTTCGTAATTATTATGAAGAGAGTTGGCTATGATTTCGATATTAATTTCCAAAGCAGAATGATACGAGTTCTCTGGCAGACCCAAAGGATCACACCGGACAATAGAGAATATTGAACCGTTATCGACGTAAAACAGATCTAAAACCTTATCAAACTTGCAATTGAATTAATTTGATTAAAACCAACTCCGACATTTTATCTAAGAATTCGTTAAAACATAAGCGAGTACTAACAGGAATGATGTTGTCATCAATAGATTTCCGTCATACACACGGTAAAATGAAATCCACAAAATAATCATGGAATCAGTATTGTTAGCCATGGAGAAAACATTATTTAATAAAGAATCATGCTGCATTCATTGACTTCAGATAAAATTGAAGAATGAATAGCAAACAAGACACCACCTCCCTTCCTGCTCAGCCGGTCATATCTAAAGATTTCAAATTCGCTGTTGAATATTTCATTATCAAAAATGTGGGGCTTTGGCCAAGTTTCTGTGAAAGCAATGTTTTTAAAATTACAATTAATGCTTTTTAAATACAGATCAGTTTTTTATTAAGACCCCTAACATAAATCCCAGCGAATTATTGTTAATCAGTTTTTTTCTTGGCGTTTTAGTGGCAACTACAGGGAGAAGGAACTCTTTTAATTATTTGAAAAAATTTAAATTAAATTAAAAAATTAAATTAAATTAATAAAGAGATTAAAAAATCACGCTGAATGCCTGTCCGAAATCTGTGTGGAGATTTATGATGAGAAAAATAATACATCTTTTGAAGAAGAGTTCTCTCAGATAATTGAATTGGGTGGAGAAGGCTTTGTCGATATAATTCAAGCAGATAATAATGAACTAATACAAGATCGGGAATTAAATGCAGAAAGATTAATTGAATCGGTAAAAAATTGTGAAGGAAATAGTCTAGAATATGACGTTGAATCTAAGAATGAAAACATGAAAATGTATGCATTGCTAAATTTGTTCACGAGGGGCTTGTACTAGGAAGATAACTAGGAAACCATATTCCAAAAGGTGATGTTGTTTTAGATCATGGTCTTAAAATTACTGATCTATTAAAACAATATAAAGTAGTCAAAAAGATATGACTAAAAATAATAAACAATAAAATCTTATTCCAGATATTTTCTTAAATATTTTCTTCAAACTGTGACTAATGGCAATGCACCAATTGTAGAAGCAGAATCTAATGAGATTATTTTATCTAGTGATGAGTCAGATATTATACGATTTCGTAAAAAAAGACTATTTGTAAAAACTGATAGCGATTAAGTTTGCTTAAAAATAGGGATAAGACGTATTTATAGGTACTTTTCCAATTTTTTTTCATATAAAATAAGGTATATTTATTTGGCAATAGAATATATTTTTTATTTTTTTATTACTTCAATGAATCTTTTTTGTCTTATTTATAGTATAAAACCATATTTTGTGTTCAATAAATATTTTAAGGAGCGAATTTGCTTTAAGCGGATTTTCCATATAAAAAATTTTGAATCGATTTACGCGGTTTTGTCAGGAACGTATGTACCGCGTAAACCGAGGTACAAGTAAACTTGAATCGTTTCTTTGAAGTATATCACCTTATGACTAAAAAGTCTACAATCCAACCAAAACTATTTAATTCTAAGAATATGGGTCAATGTGTAAGACATATCAGATAACTTCTATTTGAAGCGAATCCTTTCCTAACATAAGTATACCTGTTTGTTAACCCTTCCAAATGTTTTTCATTTATCAGTTGACATATTTGTGGATCTATTTCCCTCTTCAAATTTTGCTTCAAGGATTTCTCTCCGTTCTGATTTTCTGATCAATTTGGATGCTTTGGCAAATGCGGTTTGGCACTATGAGGAAGGAAAACAGAAGAAGGCAGTAGCGTTTTTGACTGTTCCTGCTATAAGTAGTGTTAATAGCAGGAACAGCCAAAAACGCTACTGCCTTCCTCCCTTTTCCTTCCTCATCGGCAAAATGTGTGCCCARTGAAAAACGTGGCAAAAACGCAGAATTCAGCCATCTTTGTTTGTTTTCATTTGCACAATGTTGCCATTGCTCAATACGCATATATAGTTTTGTACTTATCTATGTTTTCAATTACAATTTTTTATAATATAAAATATCAAAACTGAAAACAAACTATTAAAAATAGTTTATATATTTATAAATAATAGCACGCGACTCCAATTTTGAGTTATGTTAAGAAAATTTCAAACATATTGAACAGATTGAATTATAAAAGTTGATAATTACTACAGTATATAGATATTGGCAACCCTGGGTTGTGAGAGAGCAATCAGCTGACACGTTTGGACGGCAAAACCAAAATGCTGTAGATTCTCACGTCATCTTACGTCAAAGAGAGAAGGGAGTAGCGTTTTTCACTGGGCACTTACATT
This sequence comes from Bactrocera latifrons, assembly GCF_001853355.1. Taxonomy (NCBI): domain Eukaryota; kingdom Metazoa; phylum Arthropoda; class Insecta; order Diptera; family Tephritidae; genus Bactrocera; species Bactrocera latifrons. The sequence goes on along the minus strand of NW_017537040.1, from coordinate 179,299 downwards.
GCGCGCCCATAAGATAGGTCGAATCAGCTGACACGACCCACGATTCTGCGTTTATGACTGTTTCTGCTATTACGTGTACTTGAGAACATATTTTCAAGTAATTTAACTATTACATAATTCACGCACTGAAAGACATAACATATTTGTCATAAGGGTCGTTAGTAAAATGAAAGTGATTATTACTTGGTATCCAAGTAGAGATAATTTTTATAATAGCCCTTTTGACAGATCACGCTTGAGTCATGTATATCTTGTTAGTTTTGTTCAGTATTGTTTGGTACTTCCTCATTACGCCTGAACAACGTTTATAAATCGCTTAACTTCATTACGAAAATGCATGTTCTGTAAAAAATGTGTTTCACGTGCTTCGTTCAACTTAACCCCTTGACGTATCAATTAGCGCAAGTCAGACTCGTGGAAATACGTCAAGGGGCTAATTGGCTTACTAAACGTAAAATTCTCAACCCATATTGAGACCCAGCATTCATTATTGGATAATATTTGACCGAATAGACTACGTCCAGCACGCATTGAAGGAAATATAGCAGCAGTACCTGAGTGTACACCTTCTCGTGTGGAGTCGATTCAGCCCCGTTCGTAGCAACTCGGACTGTCGTAGTGAAAGACTTGGCGCATTTCACGTCGAGATCTTAAATTGAAAGCGTACAAAACACAGCTTGTTTAAGAACTAATAATGAGCTTCTCAAGTGACATCGCTTCGCTCTATGGGCTCTTAAAAAGTTCCAAGAAGTTCCTACGCTTTCGAGCCAACATCGAGTCATCGAAAATTGGACTCATCCATTGACTATCTGAAACGTAACCGCGACCAACATTTGAAAGAGATAATCTTCAAAGAATAAATGCCAAAGAAACTCCTTCGAAAGATTATAAACATTCAGCATTACATTTGAAGTTTCTGTGTTTTTTCCTTTAAAAAGTAGGGAACTTCGAATCGGGTCATATTTTAAATAGTGTTTGGGAGGGGAGGTAACTCGTATATAAAGCCAACGGAAGTTTAAAATTTTTATATTGGATATATGGATTCTAAAAATGTACTGAGCTGATTTTATTAATTCTTGGCTACAGCACATATTATTAACATGCCTCATACTAATATTGAACTCCTTGGGTTTCCTCAAGGTGGACTTACCATGACAAACAAATTGAAGTAAAGTCAATTGCATGTTCAAAAATTCTGATTTTCATCCCATTTTTAGCACAACAAAAGCAGCCAAATCAAGCCACAGAAGCCACCAAACTCCAAAAGGTAGAGAGGAAACTATCCCCTGTAGCTAGATATCAACTCTCCGGGAGGAAGGCTTCAGTCTGAATTACTGGTTCAACTCGGTAGTCAAGAGGCCGACAAGCCGAAGCCTGCCAAGAAGAGCGGTACGGAAGATATGTAAGACGAGAAGGCTACTCGTTCCTGCACCAGTACGACCCAGCAGCCTGCAACTTCGGAGGCCTCATTGGAAGTCCCGGTGGTGGAGCAAGACGTTGTAGAGGGGTTACTGGAAGGGCTTCACAACCTGGATTGCAATGCGAGGGACGGTGAAGACGAGGACCAGTTCCTCAATAAACCGAACCTATAGTGTTCGCAAATATAGAGGTTTCTCAGGTGAATCTGCATCACGCGAATAGCCAGTGCATCCTGCTAATAAAGGAGACGTGGGTCAACAGATAAGATGTTGGGGGCCTCATTTGGACTACATAAGCTAATAGCGGGATACATTAGATTAAATTGTAGGGGGTTTGCAGAATATTAGGTCCGCAAAGCAGGATAATTTCAGGAATTCCTGTGACAGCATCTCTTCAATACGACGGACAGCAAGACTACACAAGGCTCTGGCTAAAGAGAAGAAGGACAAAGCGGAAGAGCGAATAAAAAATGTGACGGAACTTATACGACCAGTCCGGAAGAGAGAGCCCGGAGGCAGTTGAGGAAGACTAGTGTCGCCTAGATTGTGTAGTTGCAAAGAAACTGTTTGCTGCGGACTCAGTTAAGTGGGCTACGTCTTCGTTCTCTAAATTCAAATGCCCGGAGCGAACTTCATCTTTCCAGCACTTCTGCAACAAGGAGAACAGGTTCTACTACCCTACCTTGTATGTCCCTGAACTGTGGAGGACAGCGCAGGTGATCTTTACTTCGAAAGTAAGTAAAAATAACTACTCACTGGATAAATTCTTTAGACCAATAAGTCTTACTTTCCTCCTACTAAAGAGTATGGAAAAGTTCGTAGTTTGCTATGGAAGCGGGCATAGACAACAAGTTCCAAATAAGCGTGGAAAAGCACTGCAGAAAAAGAATGTGACGAGACCGGTGGGCAAAAGAATAGAGGCCGTACTGCGCACCAGAATAGCTGAAACCACATTAGGAGATACCAGTACTCGTTTGGACACTACAATGGGCTGCCCACAGGGAGGAGTGCTATCCCCGCTATTGTGAAGCCTCATCGGGGATGAACTACAAGAGGTGCTAACTAATAAAGAAATCCGCTATCAAGGATATATGGGCGATATTGTTATCATGGCCAGAAGAAAAATTCTCTCTGCGATATTGTACAAAAAGGACTAGGTCGGGAAAAGGGATGATAGAGAAGTGTTGGCCTAAACAGCAACCCCTTGAATATGACCATCGTCCCATTTACAAGGTGCAGGCCTCTGGCTGGCCCCCGAACCTAAAATTCGGTGGCAGAGAGATAGAGATGACTAATATGCCACTGAAGGTGTGCAATCGGCTTGCTGGTAAATCCTATAGCTGCAAACCAAATATTATCAGGTGGTTGTACATCATGATAGTGCGACTAATTATCACTTGGGAACCGAAAGCATTGCAGAAGTCGGTAGAACTTCAACTATCGATGCTGCAAAGACCCGCATGCGTCTGCATATCGGCTGCTACCTGCATATGTCCGACGTCGGCACTTGAAGTCTTGCTGGAACTCACCCCGCTATATCTAGTAAACAGTCAAGTCGCCAAACATACTCTGCTCCAAATGACAGCAGGAGAATTTGGCAAAGTGAAGGTATTCTCTTCGCAACGTATGAATAAGCTAAGTGGCGTCATACCACTGATTCTTCTCCCTAGGGAAAGCATTACCAAAAAGATTAAGATTACCCTCCGCTCTCGAGCTACTGCCTAGGGACAGTACAATCAAGTGGTACAATGACGGCTCAAAAATGTCTAAGGGAAATGGTGCAGGGATCACATGGGTAGGTTTCTCAGCGCATTCCAAGCAGAGGTATTGGTTATAAGTCGGTGTCTAGAGTTGTACCTCCAACGCAACTATCGCAATGAATGTATAGCTTTATTAAGCGATAGTTAAGCGGCACTGCATATGCGGTCTCTGCATATACTTGACTGCTCTGCAGCATAAACCAACATGTTAGGGCCCGCACTTTTTATTGCGGTTTGTCTCCACTCACATCATAAAGTAACTGCTCTGCAATTATGAAGCAGTGGGTAGTGAGAGACATAGGCAACAACTCCCAGGAATGTGCCAAGCAAAGTTGATAATGGGTGGTTTCAACCTCGAAAGGGTTTTAATATGTAATCCATCTCCCAAAGGAGAAACACAGACTACTTGTCGAAAGAAGCACTTATTTAACGTGGGCAAATTGCCGGTTCTGGGACTTGGGGTTTGTTGTTGATTTATCGCACTCTTAGAAGTTTTTAACAAAACCGTTACATAGATAGTGCGTGGGGTTATCATTTGACTTTAACTATTTTCACACATTATCCGAAGACCTATTAGATACTGCAGATACATCAGATACATCTACTTATGAACGTACCTGCCTTAAGACATAAAAAGTAAAATATTTAAAGTTTATTTAAACTATTGCACATGATTATAAATATGTATATGTACACATATGTGCATATCTTTTAATAATTCAATTAATTTTAAATTAATAGAACAGTTTGGATAACGCGGTGCGATACTATATTTCACGATATCAAAAGAATTTTTAACTAAATAAAAGAGGAAACGTATTACACAAGAGCAACAGCAACGAGTAGAACTTGGTAGTACGAAAATTGGTATCGTTTAATAAATAAAATTAAATTATTTTGGCAAAAAATAATAATAATTACTTTTTTTTTATTTAATAAAAGAAAGCATTATTAAACAAAACATACAAATTGCTTTAATTGGAACTACTTTGTCCATGGGTAATAATACTTCTTCTTCGTTTGGCCCACGTTCATTCTTTAAATTATTGGTTGTAGCTCTTTATTTCAGGCACTACACATTTCACTGTTTTCAATTTCTGCTAACGGCTCAAAATCTGCCTCATTCGAAAATTTAGTAAGTACGAAACCGGCTACAATTTTTTCCATGCCCATGCGTATTTACGACTGCAAAATCAAAAACGTTTGATTTAGTTGACCAAACATATGCTTGATTAAGTTTCCATCGGTGTTATAGAGTTACGATACGTCGTCATTACCCATGTTATTAAAGGATACCCTTCATATTTTAAAATAATAGCGCCAACTTAATTTTCACTCAATACAGCTCGAATTAATTTTGCCGATGCTTATATTGTACAGAGCTAGGCCATTCGCAGTTAACACTTGTGAATATTTCTTTTCATTCTTGCGATTAATGAAGCTGGGTTTTTCTATTAAAATAAGCGTGCAGTCGATTGTATCAATTACATGCGGGAATGTGTACTGGTTTTCCCAAATTTTTTTTTTTTTTTTTTTTTTTGTTTTGTTGAAAGGTCTTGACCGGTACTATAGCATAAGGAAGACTTCAGTTTTTGTACATTTGAAAGAGGACGTCTTTACGAATATGTAGGCAAAACATGTTTTAACAAAAAACCTTGCCAACGTGAGGTAAACTGATATAATAATTTACATTTTCTATCGCCACCAACTGTTCTTAATATGAAATGATGTCTCTCCCGAGCTCCGTTTTCGGACACTAAAGGGAGTATTATTTCAAAATAAAATTTTCTTTTAAGAAGTTATAGTTAGAAACAGAGAGAGAGCGGTTCCACTAAGATCTAAAGGTGATTCAAAAAATAATTTATCAACTCGAAAACTATTTTCGACATTTGTCTATCTGTTAACTTCGATGTATCCGTTTTTCAAAACTAACCTGATATAAATATATTCGTTCTTTTGTTTTACGTTTTTTGATTTTTGTAATGTAAAATGAAAATAAAGATTTAACAAGTAAGGAAAGCTCGGGTATAACCTAGCATTTCTTACTCTTCCAACTTGTAAAAAGCCGGGGTAATATGCGGTATAAAGTCACCCGGAAGTCCATAAATCTCTAAATTAGGTATACGGAGACTAAAGAGGGTATTGACTGGATTCAACACATTTATAACATGCAGACATACGACTATCAGTAAAGGATTCTCTCTAAATTTCAATTATATATCTCATACATAAACCGATATTTTCGGTAAAAAGTCATCTTTAGGCTCTGGCGTTCACATACCTGGGGGTTTGTTTTGGTTTGATTTAGACAAGTTTTGGTCACAAGGAGAAATTCTTCATGGGAACTTTTTGAGCAAAGTTTTACTTCATCATATTATTTGTTTCTTTATTTGTATACCAAAAAGTGAAAGAATAAATTTAAAATTGTATTCTATGGAAAGTCGGCGTGGTTGTAGCCCGATTTCACACTGTCACATTAGATTGTCAGAGAATGTTATGTACCAAATTCTGTTCAATCGAGCAAGTCCCCAGATATGTAATTTCACATTACTCTTATATAATATGTATAAAAATTTCATAAATCAGCAGCAATCCTGGCCACTAAACTCAGCGAAGGAGAAGGCCAAGCCACATAAGAGACAAAAGATGACAGATTTTGTTGCATACGGATATATGCTTAAAGATTCAGAGGCCAAAATATCACTTTTTAAGGCTGATCTCAGGCTACTACCGGGGTCACGGCGTACTCTAAGTAATTTAGATGCGAATAGCCATACGCAGCCCCCGACCAAGAGCTGTAGGAGGGGAGGGTTTGGCTCAAAACGCCTCACGCACCCAATGAACCTTCCGCGAAGAGGTGAGCAGATACCACGTTAAAATAAGTGTCCACAACCCCCACCGGGTTTGCGCACAAGGGGGAGACACCAAAGCGAAGAGGAAGACACTAAAGCGAATAGCACCAGATGTGCACAATCGACTACATATGGTGTAATGGAAAGCCGAAACTGATTAGTTTGACAAAGGAATCGTGAGGGCAGTATTCTGTTACCTCAGTAGATAAGAGTAATATCTTCCCGAAATGGCTAGCAGGCTAATACTGTTTTAACATTTGTCTCCTTAAAACCCTAGCAGGTCATTAAGTATATTCAATGTACGCCGCCGTAATTTCTTTGACCTTTCAGGTTCAGTTGTGACGATATCCTTATTCGTGTTCTAACATGGCTCTAAACACAAGCTCCGATAAGAACTTGTGTCAATCCTCGAGTGACCTCTGTGCTTCTGTAGATAACCACGCACTAGAAAAAATGAATACATCCTCATCGCCACTCCGAAAAAACAAAAACAAAAAAAAACTGGAAAAAGGCAACCTCAAGGAGAATTTCGGTCACACAAGCGCGACCAGCGAAACAAGGGAAGAGCACCCAAGCTGCCACAAAACAATGATCTCAGCACTCGCCGAAATAAGAATACATTATGAGACGAGCAGAAGAGGAATCCCTAGAAAAATGCAATCGTATCGTGAAAAAATTAAGATGCCGATGGCAAAACAAAAGAACGTCAACGTGGACGTTAATGATGAAATGGCACAACTAGACGGACTCTTCGACGTTATCAAGAGATACCGCAGATACGTGCACAACTTCAGTGTTCCCTTTAAAAAATGTAATGATATATTTGAAAACAATAATGATTTAAACAACTTGAACGGCTTAAGAGAAGTCTTAATGAAATTTGGTACTCTTAGGTAAAATAACTTTTCTCCGGACCTACTAGACCAATTTCAACCAAAGTCGATGAGTAGAATTAATCGTTACATAGCGAATCAGATTAAAACCGCGCCTACTTCTGGAAACAACTTAATTTGCATCTGATTCTTTCACTTTCCATTGTAGAAATCAAGGAACAATGAATATATCGGAATAAAACTTTGCGTAAAGAGTGCCATGAATGTATGAAGCTATCTTAAGTGTACAAATTGTTAAAATCGGATCATAACTTAAAACTGCATTTTGAAAGTTGTGTAAGTATTTTCATCTCGAAAAATACATGTAAATATGGCATTTTTTACAAAATACTGTCCTACATTCCAGAATTTTTGAAATTCTCAAAAAAGTTCCTGATTAAAAAAAAAGGTAAGGTTTATAAAATAAGGTTATTATTTACGGTTAATCGATTCCTTCGTATTTTATTTGTAGTTAGTGTTTGTTATCATGTCTTTCGTATAATAGAGTAGAAAATATTTATAAGTGCACCACAGAATTCTATTGTACATTGTTAGAAACGCGTTTAGAATTGAGTTCATTAAACAAACACCAGTGAATTAAAATTTAAATAAAATTCTAGCAAATCGTTACGAATTTGTAGTCAAATATGCCGCGTGGAAGAAGCCTTTCGGAATTTGAGCAGGGCAGAGTATTAGGTTTGCATGAAAGTTTATGTGGGAATAAAATAAATTTACACAATACTAAACCGCTAAGGAAATTTAAGTAGTAATTTCCTAAAAACTTCTATATAACCAGAATGAGAAATTTTCAAATAATACATTAAAATCATAATATAACCAGGCCTTTTGCCTAGACTTACATATAACCGTTCATTTCTGATTTGTAGATAATAAGAAAAAAGTTCAATTTCGATGGACCTGATGGTTATAAGTAATATTGGTAACATACACAAAACTCTCGGCGCACTTGCCTTAGTCGAGTATATATAAAGAGATTGGTACATGTCAAAGCTAAAATCTTTGCTTTAATCGATGCCATCTTGACTTAACCAATTCAAAATTAATAAAGAAAAACCCATCAATTATTAACAAACTAAATTTATCAAAATATTTGAAGAAAATGTTTTACCTTTTAACATGCATATATAAATATTTAATAGAAAACGAATGTTTACATTTTAATTTTGTTGAATGTATTAAAAGAATCTGAGTTTATTTTGCTATATGATATAACTATAGAAATTTATATTCAAACAAAAATTAAAACTTATAAAACTTATACTTCCTTTACAAGGTGTACCCATTTGAAGATGACTTTAATACAATTTTAATAAGCACAAGGTAAAATGAAATAATACAGGGTGGCTGATGAAAGCCGCTACCAAAACCAAATTAAAAAACTTTTTTTCTATTTAATGCATCTGGTTAATGTGTTTTTTTTTTTTTTTTTTTTTTTTTTTTTTTTTTTTTTTTTTTTTTTGCGGATTGACTTTGACATTGAACAAAACTGGATAACTGGGACACTGAAACAAGAATTTGGATTGTCCGCCGATATCACGCACTGGAGTCCGTAGTTTCGGTTCAAAGAGATTATAGGCGAACGTTTGGCGGCAATGAGCAGATGGACTTGTAAAAAATTTTGCCGAGCATGGGACAGTCAACAGAAGATCTTACCATCGAAACCCTTCAGTTCTAACGGAGGAAATAATCGCTGCTGTAGCTGCTGCCATACAAAACAATCCACGTGTTTCGACAAGAAGCTTATCTGCTCAAATGGGTGTAAGCAGACAGTCATTACAGTCAATTATGCACAAAGATTTGGACTTATTCCCATACAAAACTCAAAAGGCCAAGAAACTGAATACTGCAGACTTGCCGATTCGCTTGGAATTTTGCCAGAAGATGCTTCAAATGGTTTAAGAGGATGGAAACATGTTGAACTGTCTTTTCCTGTCTGACGAGGCCCATTTCGATTTAAACGGCAACATAAACAAACAAAATTATCGAATATGGAGTGCTTCCAACCCACAGATACACACAAATTTGGGGGGGTGGGCCATTTAAATTCCATTATTTTTAAAACTAATTAAGCTATATTTAATAAAATTTAATGAGCTTTAAAATGAATAACAGGAAATTAATTCCATAGACTGGAAAAAAAATTATTTGAGTTTCGTAATGTAGCAAAATTCATCAGTAACCCGTATAATAATTCCGTATAATAACTATGTACATATCTATATATGTATGTATATAACAGAGAAAGATCGTCATCGCACAGTTTCTATGAATCGATATCTCGTGCCAATGCCGGCTATGTTGACACTTTTGTTCATTTCGATTTCTTTATTGAAAATTTACTTATGCTCTTATGAAAAACTCTGATTTTTCGATTGAACTGTTTTTTCATAGCTTCAAATTTAAATAAAATGGGCTAAATCGAATATCTATGAAATATTGAATTAAGTAAACATATAAAAGCGTGGAGTGTGCTTAAACATACAGAAGTAATAAAAGAGTTCATATAGAGGCAATTTTATACAAGTTTCATAATTTAATACCATAAAAAATAAATAAGTGAAAAACATTTTGAGAGTCATCAATGACCCATGTTCTTCTTTTCTGTAGATAAAACCAGAAAATTCTTCAATTTCTGGGCAACAYGAAAATTTTGAAATATAAGGAATTCCATTTTCCAGGTTATTTTCGTTAGTTGTTTTTTTTTAATTTTATTGAAACTTTTTTATTACATTTTGTGTAAAATTATTTTTGTCATCCTCGAGCACTTTCCATATGGGTTAGCAGGCGAAGAGAAAAAAGATCGCAGCGCAGAGTTATAAACGAACGCACTTGACTGGCGTAACGCGAATGATACTTATAAATAAATTTGATGTCGTTGAAATATGAAATACTTAGCAAATATACGCAGTGTGCGCTTTTTTCGCTTGCGGGAAAGTTTGATATTTTACGACTGGTATATTGAGGGACATACAAATATACAAACGAATGTCTACATATACATACTACGTACAAATACGAGCAGGATATGTTAGTACATATACATATGTATAAATGATCAGGATGACGAAACGAGTTGAATTCCATGCGACTGTCTCCTTATCATAACCATAACTTGAGGAAAAATTGAGATATCTCGATATACTACAAATTTTTTGGTACCCAAGCTTGAAGCTTTAGCACACAAAACGACATTAATCGGATACATATAAAGTGCATAATAAAGCTCCACAAAAAGATACCAGGCTGTTATTTAGCACAACGAAAACTATTGCAATGGCGGGGTTCCACTCTCTAAAGTGTTTAATGTACATATGTATATTCTAAGTAATTCAAGCTATAATAACCCAATTCACTCATGGCAATTATTTATAACATCCCTACCTCCCATGTGAATTTGGATTATAACCATATTTAGGGGGATCACAATGCTTATTGCTTCGGTAGAAAATTGGAGAGACTAATTTTCTAATAATAGTATGCCTTTATGCCAAAATTTAGATGAATTCGTCTTCGTATACCTAATAAAAAGATTTCCGATCTTCTGTATGACTTTATAGCGCACATGCCGGACATTATGTGAGTGTAATGAAACTGTGAGAGCGTGGATTTCTAATAACAATGGATCATTGTATAAAAAATGGATAAAATCGTGTGAAAACGTGCTCTAGACCCCAAATAATCAAAAAAAAAATTTTTTCCTGAAGCTATTAACCCGGCTTTCATACTTGCAGGTTCCATAGGTATGAAATGTTCGGTTACACCCGAATTTGGCTCTTCCTCACCAAAGCACATATTTCTCCTCTTCTAACACACGTCGGTATTTCCCTCGCTCTCTCTCATTGATTTAGAGCAAATTCTTTATACAAGGTGCGTTTCAAAGAAAACATGACTTAAAAAAGAAAACAGAACAAAAGGTTTTTCGGCAAAATCAATTTATTATATTTTATTTAAAATAGTAACACAGCTGTTTTCACGGTCACGGTCCAAAAGCATGTCTATTTCCATTTCCATGAATTTCAATGATAATTTCGGTTGATTTTTAATAAATTCACGAAAAGTTTCGATGGATTTCCGGTAATCACGGACTATGATTGGCCCACATGTTAATCGTCATTTATGCCCTCACGTACACTTTGAAAACGTTGAAACTACTCGTGCACTCTGCAACGGGATAGGTACAAATTTAGGTACAAGTTTAACTAATTTTAAAACAAAATTTAATGTTGGCTCTTTGTTCGAAGCTCATTTTCGCATCGTTAACACAAACATACTGACACTTAAAACGCAATAACTTCACTTCCAATCGATGAAATGTTATGAAATTCTGGACTAAGCAGGACTTTTTGAATTTGGGGCCCCTGATGATGCCATCTATATGTCGACTGGTGCGTTAGAATCTGCTATCTTTATCGATTGTCCAGTGAGAATACTGTGCTTTAAAGCAAAAAAAGAATTAAAATATTATTTATTTGTAATGAGTACAAAACATGTAATAATAAGGTATATATGACGCAGGTTTTAGTTTAAGTTAATATTTTTTTTTTTGTCTACGCGTCAGTGTTTTATACTCTTGCAAAAAGTTTCTATAGAGTTTTGTGCACCTAACGGTTGTACGTATCAGCTAAAACTAAACGAGATATATATAGAGTTATAGATATATATAAGTGATCAAGATGACGAGAAAATTTTCAACCCGATTTATTGTCTATCTGTCCGTCCGGGCAAGCTATAACTAGGTAAAAACTGGAATATTTTGGTGAAACTTTGTACGCCGGTTTTCTAGTGCCAAAATCATTTCGAATTCGTAGATGGAAGTAATCGGACCACTGCCACGCTAACAAATTGCCATTAACCGAAAGCCTATTAAGTGTAAAATTAATTAAGATATAAAACTATTGTTTGGTATAAGACATCGCAGTAGCAAGGGGCACTTGTACAATTTTGAAAAAGCGGAAATGGGCACGCCCTCCAATAAGTTTAAAGTAAATATATATCCTAAACTGGTAAAGCTGCAGCAACCAAGTTTGCTAAGCGCAAATATTATATGAACTCTTTCCGACGGTGTGACAAATTATAAAATCGCATGAAAACGACGCGTCGCGACGTTCACTCCCCTTATAACGGTTCTGCTAAAAACTACAAAAGCCGCAATAAATCAATAACTGAACACGCCAGAGACATTATATTTTACCTCCGGGATGGTATTAGAGGACTTTATAGGAGGAAGTGTAAAAATTGGACAATGGGTGTGGCACCGCAAACTTTTCAGTGAAAACCGATATCTCGTGCTCAGTCCAACCGATAATATCAAAACATCCCACTGACTTTACTCTATGTGATTGATCAATACGACTCCAACTTTGACATACTAAATATTACAAATTTTTAACTAATCTTATGCCGTATATGTCGATCAGTATTATGAGATATTTATAGAGAGTATATGTATGTATCTCTAAAATTTCATAGATTCTGATCCACTCTTAGACGTTTTGCACCTTTCAGTACTTTCCTAGCTGTGATTTTTCAAGTTGCAAGGTTATAATATGTTCGGTTGCACCCGAACTTAGCCCTTCCTTGTTTGATAAATTTCAATTCGGAAAATACGATAACGCAAGAAGGCTCTATATAGTATAGGGCAAAGTTTCTTTGGTTTACATTATTATTCCCATATTTATCCACTATTTTCAGCGTCATACATAGCGTCATACATAGCGTAGCATACATACCTGCAGTAATCGATCCAACCATGAATATTTCTACGAAATATTTGAATCTAAGTATTGTAATTACCATTGTTTGTTTGGACAGCCTGCGTGATACTTCACCAGGCAGTATCTTATCAATATAGCAGGTTATTATATAAATAATACAGGGACGAATTGATGTACAATATTTGCAAAAAAAAACCGCTTAACTAAGATAACTGTTTATGTATTTGAATAAAACAAAAAACAAAAAAAAACATTTAATGTGCACACATATTTTTCACATTTGAATATGCACAAGGATTTGATTGTGACATGGAAATATACTATAGCATACTGTCAATAAAAATTCTATAAGCTGAAGGCCCTGGCAGCCAGTGCTTTATTTCTATAAGTGGAACAATTATTTATAATTATTTCTCTTTTAAATAAATAAATAAAAAAATAAAAAATTCGAAATTTAAAATTTACATAAACGCAGAAGACAAATAAGAATAACGATCAGAAATTATCAAACAAAATAGAAATTGTAATTATTACTAAAGCTAATTCTTTTGGTGGTACAGCTCAGATGGGCCACTTCTTGGCAGCCTAAATTTTCTCACACAAACAGCACAGAAATGCTGACAAAACTCCACAAATGCCTAAGCGTTGGTCAGGTTACTCTTGCTGCTCGTTTCATTCAATGTGAACCTAAGCCGTAAATCCACAGTTTAATAAAACCATTTTAACATTTACTACTATTTATTTAATGCTGTTGCGCACGTACAACATCCGTGTTTGTCTGTTGTTTTTGTAATGATTTTATGGCGACCGCGGGATGAGTGGAAAATTATATTGTTTGAACTTTCGTAACATGTTGCTACAGGGTAGAATAGTTTTGTTCATCCAACTGTTATTTGTATCACCCAAAACTAATTGAGAAAGAAAATTGAGACAACTTGATGAAACTTATTATATATGTTTTTTGGCACTAAAGGCAGTTTGATATTGCAGATGGGCCGAAGCGGAACATTGCCATGCCTACTAAATGCAATTAAAGAAAAACATATAAAGTGTTACAACTAAGCAAAAAGTTTACATATAAAACTATAATTTTATTTTTAATATGGACTGAAAAAGGTTTATTTACATATCCCAAAAACTATTTTAACCAAATTTACTTAAAATACATTTCTTTGGTATTTCATTAGACAGCATGAAAACGGACGTAAGCGGAGTATAAAACACTAACTCCCTATATTACGTTTATGTTTTATACTGCCAAAAGCACAATAATTCACACTTCAAAACGTTAAATTTTACATATGGGATGGCGGGGAAAGGCTGCATAGCCTCGCCTTAACCGGCGACCTTCAGGTGAAATCCTATATTATAGGTAGTTCTCACACGTTTCAACCCTCTTCGGTAACAATATTGTATTCTTATCAACTGGTAACTCACAATGCGAAAATGGGCAAACGGGAATATAATCACACCCACTTTCGAAGATGTGACATATTTCAATCTCAATGCGAAATCGGATTATTCAAATATTTAGACTGAGTTCCACGTACTTAAACAAAACATCCGGTAAGCTTTACACCGCATTCATCGGTCAGTGCGTAGGATACCATAAACAAAATCTGATGAATTATATTTCTAATAATCTGTAAACCGTATATCAATCAGTATGTAAGATTTCTTAGAAAAGTCATTCGATCGTATAATATTGGATTTACTAAAGTTTCATGGCGAGAATGAGTAAAATCCGTTCAAAAATTACCCAGCCGAAATACAATTTATAATGAGTTTTGTTATCTAACGTACCTTATGCCAATCAGTCCAATTATTTCATTTAGCCTATTATAAGTGATATAGTGATTTCTATTTATTTTCACTTTCCAAATGACTTTAAAGCGTTCATCTCTGTCTATATATATATGTTATCTTAATTTAATTAAGTGAAATTTAGTAAACAACTGTACATCATAAGATATAAAATTTGTTTATAATCCATCCAGTTTCGACAAATAATGCTTATTGAGTTCTTGCGCTACATTTTTAATATACATACATAAGTTTATCAACTTCTGAATATATTTATCCATTATTTAGATCCTGGCAAATTGCGATAACATAAAAAAATTGATTGCACCCGAACTTAGCCCTTCCTTACTTGTTTATTTCAGTTTTTGTGGAGTGGCCGCTCTTGTAGATCGGCGGCTTCCTCGGCGGCAACAGTGTTCACAATTCCGACAACAATCTCTGTGACTTCTTTAACAGCTTAAGCTGAAGCGGCGGCATAACTTCAACACTTTTATGAAGCGTGGCCCTTAATTTTGTGTAGGCATCCACACTAAAAGTGTGGATGAGAGATTTTTTTATACCTGTGGTCACATCCATTCACTGATTCGAATACACCTATGAACATTCATACATATGTATGCGTAGAATATTTACTACGGACGCGTAAACCCTGTAGAGAAAGCCATCAAGCAGTGTTATTGGTGTAGTATTAATAAGAAACACTTTATTTCTAATTCTAGAATATTTTATTTCTTTGGTAGTCATTGGTGAAATAAAAAATGATTAATATGATGTTTAATAACCTTGAAAAATACAATATAAAAACTAAGATTGATATATAAAACTGCGCTGTGGTTTTATGATTTAAGAAAGATAAATGATGTCCTTAAGGACAGCAGATGATATATTACAAAATAAAATTCAAAGTCACTTAGACTGCTCCAAATAAAAAAATTGTGTTTTCCTACAGGGCAAAATTAACGAGAGCATGTATTGACTCAATTGCGTGAATAAATTTGTACATATACCTTTACAAGGGGAACGTGTGTATATGCCAGTACATATACCTACATATAGGATGTAGAGAATACCTTTGAGCGGTTTAATTTCTTGATGTCAGTAAAAATACATGTGTTGATATGTTTGCTACTAAGTCGAAATTTGAACAGATGTGTGTGGTCCATTTGATTGGAGCTATGCTTTTGGTAGCAACATATTGAAATAACGTGTGGAAAGAATAGTTTAGGAAGGATGAATTTACTTTTTATGCATTAAGATGTATTGAAATTGATATGTAGTTTACCAACTATAAAAAAGAAAACATATTTATGATGTTAGGGTGTTTACTGGAAGCCAACATAATAGGCGCTAATGAAATTAACACAATATTAATTGAGGTCATTGATTAATAGTACTTCGATAGCTTTGGATAATTCGTCTTGTGCATACATATGTTTTATCGCAGTCACGGGTTCACTCAGATGGTTTTTATTTTAATAAATACAAGAGGCGTCTACTGATACATTTGATGGCAAATAAAAATGGTCATTTTATATTTAGAAAAACAACCAATAAGATATTAAAACTTTAATAATTATGCTGCTTTCACATGGTTAACGGCATATGTGTAAATTCTGGATGCACAAAATTATGAGTGGGATTAATAAAACAATATCAAAATATTAATATATGTAAGAGCAGGAAATTGTGCAAAGTGTCATAAAACAATGGAAATTCAAATAAACCTTTCAAATAGTTGGTGATTTACTTATCAATTTTAAATAGACACAGTGATACCAAGTGAAGTTTTTCTTAAAATAATGTTTACGAAGTAGAGTATAGGCAAAATGATACAAATGTGAGTAGAATTCTGAAAAAACAGAATTTTCGGATATAAGTCAAAAAGTTTACAATACATTCATCGACAACAAATTCGCAGAAAACTGTGGCGAGGAATTGGTGAGCTAAAAAAAGTGCAAACGTGTAGAGGTGATGACAGAAAAGAAGTTGTTCGAACCAATTCAGCCACAAAAACTGCTCGCGAAAGCATTCGCCAAAATCCCCTAATATCGAACACATCAATGCCAAACCGTATTCGAGATGATCACCACATGAAACCTAGCCTCGGTCAACTGGTCGTCTTCTGACAACGTGGTTGAAGCAAATTAGGGCCAAAAGTTATGAAATAACTCGGTTCTGAATTATCTGAAATCAAAAAAAATTTATATATAATATTTAGATAATCGTTTTGAATCCAATTTTGGAATTTGCCAAATACTCTACAATCTAGAATAAAGGAAACCAATTTTTTCGTATTTATCCTCATTATTCACATTAAGAGAATTATTTGTTTTTGCACAGTAAACATAAATTTTGTTAGCCTTTTTCTACTTTTTTGATTTTGGCGACATTCACACAATATTTTATGAAAAAAAAAACAGATGGAATGAAGAGAAATGCCATATCGCAACGTTACAATCGACCGCATCATGGGCCGGACGGCATAAATATCTAGAGCTGAAGAGGGAAGCGAGACGCATTTACAGACATAAAAAGAGAAAGGCCAAAATGCGTGATTATGAAGAGCATGAAAAGAACAAATTTTCGAAAAACATGCGGCGACTAGCAGAAGCTTTCAAGACTGGAACATATTTTTTTTTGAAACCCATAGGTGATCTAGTAACAAAAGCCCAGAACATACTAAAATTAAATATGGAACACTCAGTCAGCTTGTTGAATGGCAGTCAAAGCATAACACTTAGAGATGGTAAGCCCGATACCCCAGTCGATGACGATGAAGCAGAAGTTCCACAGCCGGAACAGGAAGAAACTCGAATACCAATTACCCAATACCAAGAACAATAAACCGTCAATTCCCGTCCTGCTATATGGTGCGTAGGCATGGACGATAGCAACATCTGATGAGTCGACGCTACTTTACACGTTGACCACGGCGAAAATCGCTTTTGATGAAACGATGAGCTGTATGACATATACGAAGGCATTGAGATAGTTCAGTGAATTAGCGGCTGTCTAGGTCATGTCGTCGGAATGAACGAAAATACTCCAGATCTGAAAGTTTTCGACACAGTACCCGCCGGGGGAAGCAGAGCAAGAGGAAAATCTCCATTTTGTTTTAAAGACCAGGTGGAGAAGGACTTGTCTTCGCTGGGAACCTCCAATTATCGTATTGTAAACTCGACGATAACCGCGTAAGCGCAGAAGAAAGAAGAAAAATATTTTATAAAAAAACTAAACGAATTCCGATCTCATTCAATGAGTAGGTTTAATACCAATGTTTATTGTCAAAAGTCGGTAAAAAGTTTTGTATTCAACCTTTAAAAAAACAATGTAATTTATGCCAGTATTGTCGGTTTACTGAACAACAACATTATGCTACTACATTCATTTTGTTTTTCCCTTCGAAATGCATTTTTTGATCGCAGCCATTTCTTGGAGGAAGTGTTCGCTTTGCTCATCACTGAACTAGCCCAGATTATATGGGAAGAAGTCCGAATGCAAATGCAATAAACGAAGTTTTATCATTCCAGCATACGCTCTTAAAAATTCGTTTACAACCGTGATATAGTCATCAGTTCTGTTATTCCCAGGGAAATTATCACATATCGCTACAAAAGTCTTCCGTACATATTATAACAAATTTAAAAAGAACTAAGTATGAAAACAAATTAATAAATACAAGCTTTTAGTTTTTATTATGTTTATTTTGTGAATAAGATGACTTCTTCACTCTTATTATCCACTTTCGTTACAAACTGTTTCATGTATTATCAGATTAAAATGTATGTAATGGGGTTTCGTCCATAGCTGAGGTATGCTCAGCCGCTCCAGGGTCAGCCTTGGGACCCACGAACCCTTAGCAAAGAATATATACTTTTTGTAATAAATGTATTCACACCCCTTATGTGGACAGCCAGACCAGCTTATATTTATATGGCGAGTCAGGTGGAATCGATTGGATTTGGTGTGCCAGGCGTTGGTTCTTGTCGAAGTCGGCACGGTAATTACGGTAAGGTGGTGGTCCTTCTATATTCTGGTAAGAAGTAGTCACTCCGAGATACGGTGTTGACTGTACGGTACAGTGCAGTATTCTATGGATCCCCTGCGAAGGAGAAATTATAAAAATATTAATATGTCAACCGAACTCGTTGACCTACGGTTAGCAACTCCTCGAGCACTGTGTCTTTTCTCTAGTCTGTACTTACATGCGAGTCACCTGTTAATCGCGTTAGTTTGGTAACGGTACACATGGTGTGCAAGCAGTGGTACTGACGCTGTTCGAGGCAGCGCAGCTGTGATATCGCTGTATCGCAACGCAACTGAGACTACGGTCGAGCCATTGCGCGCACTGATATCCCACCGAGTTGGTGTGATATCGTTTCGACGCAACGCCTGCGAAAACGAACACAGCTTTTAAGGATGCAGAGTGGATGCTCAAAGCCGAGCCGAGCGCAGAGCATACGAATGCGAGAAGTCAGCTTATAACCTGTGCACGTACGAGTACATTATCACGCG
>NW_017537040.1:145164-159316 GCF_001853355.1 Bactrocera latifrons | reverse complement strand
TTACCATGAATTTAGAAAAATAATTTGGGTATATTTACAAAATGTTTTTGATCACTATCACTTTTAAAACTTTCTGATTTTACATGCATACACGCCAATGACTAGAAACCGTAAAAAAGATACAAATACAGCAAAAATTATTAAGTTTGTCGCACATTTTAGTTTTACTTTACAACGATTTTTATGAAATTTAACAGCAAATACAACAAAAGAAAAACAAAAAGTGTACTTACAACGGAAAGTTATAAAGACGTCAAAATTGGGTAAAAAAACAAAATAATTATATTTATGGTTTTTGGTAAATTAAGTTCTTTGCAAATTTTTGCAAAAGTTTCGTTTTTATAAAAAGTTGAATAATTTAGCAAATTTTTTACCGAATTATGAAAATAATAATTCGGTATACTTACTCAGTATTAAAAGTACTATTTGAATCAAATCAATTAGTTTTCGTATAAAATACACACTGAATATCGCTTACGTCCGAAAAAAGTAGAAAAAGAATCCATAAATTTAAGTTTGCTGTGCAAAAACAAATAAATCTCTTAAGTTTTAGTCCAAATTTTGGGGTATTTGCAAATTCCAAAATTGGATTCTTGCTCTACCTACAAGAAAAATAATATTCCTGTCACACTGAAAATTTTGAAACGATCGGTGCAGTAAACAGTACATAAAACCTGATAGTTATATAGGGTCAAGGCGAGTTTTCACCCGATTTTACTAATTCCTAGTAAAAATATACACCGTTTTATGCAAAACACGCTTTCGTAATTTTTATTGAGATAATTCACATATTGGCCAATATAAGGGGTAAAAAGTCACCCGGAAGTTCGGCTTAAAGAAATATTTATCCGATTCAACCCATTTGTAACAGACAGTCATACTATATGAGCAAAGAATTCTCTCTGAATGCCGATTATAACTCTGACACATTCACCAATATTTTCGGTTAAAAGTCTATATGTACTGGCCTACCCAGGGGCTTGAACAGTTTTTTTGGAATTGGTAAATTTTTGGCCATGGCGTGGCATACTGTAAAGGCATTATTCGTGCAAAGGTTCATCGCATTATATAATATTATTTGCATATTGATTTTTATACTCGAAAGTAAAGCATCGAATGAAATTTAAAATTGTGATATTCGGAATGTATGCGTGACTGTAGTCATCCATTATCACAATTTCGAACATTTTTTATAATATTTGCGCTAAACTTGGTTGTTGTAGCTTAAATGGTTCAGGAGATATGTACATTAAACTTATTAGAGGGCGAGGCAACACCACTTTCTCAAAATTTTTTTTTCGGGAAGTTTCGTTCAGTATGTACTATAAAATCAGATTGGATTAGAAATTGTGTTATATGGGAAGTAGACGTTACTGAAGTCTTATTTCGCCAATTTCACACAATACCTTCTTTTCAAGGCAACGCTACAAACATTGTTGAAATTTGTTTAATCTGAGTTATATGATTTAATTTTAAGGAGCGCAGTGCCACTTGGGTTAAGAACTCTTTAGATAATTTCGAGACGTGCATTCATAAGTAGAGGTGTCATGATTACTTTTTGAAATTAAACTGCAGATATCTCTCCATTGATTGTCTGTACTAAACTTGTATTTCGTTTGTAAATTTCTTAGTCACAAGTGAATATTAAGTTATATAGTATGATGAAACTTGGACCCGTATTCTTTGGTAATATGTGAATGTTAATATTGCAGGAATCTAAAGTACTATATGTAAGACACAAATAAAGAGACAAATCTCTAATTTGGTATAGAGCATCCCAGTTTTTAAAAGGTGGAAGGGCATTTAATGACGTATGTACATATCCCAAACACCAATAAAGCTATGTCCACCAAATTAWCTAAAGGCGTGTGAGTGTCACAACTCTATAAAAATTTACACAAGAAGCATTCAATTTCAATTTTATAAAACACAAAGGAGCATCTTAAGAGCTGGTGTAGCGCATACAACGACTCCCATTTACGATAGCTAATCATGACTTTAAATTTCATGTGAATCTTTTATTGGAGTATAACCTTGCGCTTTTCAAGCTTCTAGATACCGAGTGTATGAACCTCAGTTTCTACAGATCCAAACAAAATATATTATTCAAATATCATACATGTTCACCAACATTAAAGGCTTAAGGCAATTTCCTGAATATAGCTGACACACTGTCCACCATATTAGAGATTGAAATGCTCTTTGATTTCAATAATTATTACCCGTGAGATGAACTATCAAGAAGGCACTTTTTGTACATGATTTTATTATGATGACGTCATTGACTCTAGATTATAATGCGAGAACTAGAGTAAATTTGGTTAAAATTGACAGAGTAGTTCCCTAATTAATATAAAGCCTTCAAGATTCATCTAATTTAATATTTTTGACCTATTTACTGTTGTATGGAGAATGATGGAGTTATCAGCCGATTTCAATGCTAGGGCCATGCTCACTTTTTGAAATCGTTTAAATCACAGATGCTCTCATAACTGT
This sequence comes from Bactrocera latifrons, assembly GCF_001853355.1. Classification (NCBI taxonomy): domain Eukaryota; kingdom Metazoa; phylum Arthropoda; class Insecta; order Diptera; family Tephritidae; genus Bactrocera; species Bactrocera latifrons. Next base: position 156,820 of record NW_017537040.1, on the reverse strand, counting down.
GGTTCCCTTTTCCATCTCACATAGAGGTTTATATCTTAGTTTTTAGCTTAACTATGTTTTGATAGTAGCATGGAACACCAAGTTTTATCAGGACACAAATTTTTACTGAAGTTATCGCTTTTGCAGGTAGATTATTTATATATGTACATATGTTTGGCAATTATTACTAGGTACTGCTTTTACATGTTTTACATCCTTTTTCGCTTTCTTATTACATCCATGTTATAAGAAAAAAACCATACAAAGTTCGTTCTGCCGTTGGACGTCCGATTTCAAAAATGTATTTTGCTAAGTTGGTAGGAATGCCCTTAATTACAATGAAAAATATGAGCCAAATCTGTTAACCAATTTGTTTACAGCAGCTGCTTAAGTCGGTACATCTCAGTAGTGCGTTGAGATTTTTACAATACATAAAAATATCGGACAAAGATTTCTCAAATTTTGTATTTTTAAACAAAGTTTGTGTGTGGAATCATTTCGAATGTTGGAAAAGGCTTACGTTGATTCAGTTTTACCAAAAACAAATACTACGAGGGGTACAAAGCCTTTAGATACGGTAGAGAGATTGTTGAAGACATGCATCGTTCCTCGACTTCTTCAAATGATGAAAATATTGAAAAAGTGGAGGACATATGTAGTTCCTTGTTCCCCAAACTGAAATTGTCGCTCTGTGGAATCCGTTTTTAGCCGATCGAAGAGATAAAACAAAATTCTGATGGAGCTGATCCATCCCAAAAAGTGCTTATGAAAAGTGTTTCGATTACTGGAAAAATGGTTGACATAAATGTATTACATCTGGTGGGGATCACTGCGAAGGCGAAAAATAAATATTGATGAATAATTAAATATTTTGCGTTTACTTACATTTTCCGGGCACTTTTTATGCCAAATAGTGTATGTTTGGCAGCTGTTTATTTATCATGCGAAAAGGTTTTCCGAAAATTAAGCAAACTAAAAAAAAAAAACAAATATCTTGAAATCTTCTGTTTCAAATGAAATCACAGAAGGGTTTTGAAGATCGACTTTACCACGAACATAAATATTTAGGTCATGATGATGTGATCGAAATCTGGCGAGTCGTTTATTCACATCACTTTTAATGACGATAACATCGAATAATAAAAAAAAAATAGAGTTGAAAATCATTATGTTGGCATCAAAAGGATATCAGAAAAGCTCTTATGATTGCGACTTTTCACCGAGAGTGTGAAAATGGATGAAATCGGAAGGTAACCTCACTGACTCTCCATATAAAGGTACTATTAAAAACTACTAAAAGCACAATAAAGCAATAACTAGTTACGCCAGAGACATTAAATTTTATCTCCCGGATGGTATAAGAGGATTTTATAGTAGTGTGAAAATTAAACCATTGGTGTGCCACCCCCCACTTTTTGAAGAAATCACATATCTTGTGACTCGACAGACCGACTTAGACTAAATTTAGTATGTGAAACCCACGCCTACATCCCATATACCCCAATTTTAAATTCCATTTGATTTTTTTCATTTCTTATTCTTCTTCTTTACTGACGAAGACATCACTTACGCGTTTATAGCCGAGTGAACAACAGTGCGTCAGTCGTTTCTTCTTTTCGCTACATTGCGCCAATTGGAGATTACAAGCGAAGCCAGATATTTTTTCATCCTGGTCCTTCAAACGGAGTGGAGATATTCTTCTACCTCTGCTTCGCCCGACGGGTACTGCGTCGAATACTTTCAGAGCTGGTGTTTTTTCGCCCATTCGAACGTAGCCGCTGCCTCCTGATTTGCTGAACTACATATGTCAATGTTGTCGAATATCTCATACAGCTCATCGTTTCATCGAATGCCATATTCACCGTGCCCAACGCGCAAAGGACCATAAATCTTTCGCAGAACCTTTCTCTCGAAAACTCGCAACGGGCAGGACGGGAATAATGAGTGAATAATAGAGTTTAGTTTTTGTTCGTGGAGAGAGGACTTTACTTATCTGGTTCATACTCAGTCCAAAGTAGAACCAGTTTTCCAGACGAAATATTCTACGACTTTGAAGTTATGACTGTCAACGGTGATATGGGTGCCTAATCGCGAGTGCGACGACTGTTTGTTTCATGGCAGGAGATATTTCGTCTTGCCCTCGTTCACTGCCAGACCTATTTGTTTTGCTTCCTTGTCCAGGGTGGGTGAATACTTCTCTGAGCCCCCATGTAACTAATATAAAAATTTTGGAACTTTGACTTTATACTGCATATATTTATTTATTTTACTCAAAAAAAAAATATTTTGGGACTAAAATATATAAATTTTGGGTGAAAATTTGACGTAACCACCATATAACTAATACGAGTATGTATCAGGATTTTTGAACATCCGGCTRAGTTTACTCCATGTGGTTGGTGATTGTATGTGAGGTACCTTAATGAAACTCAGGGAACATTTTTGTAGTATATACAAATCGGGTGGATACTATCTTTTTTAACCAATTTTATGCCGAATTTTTCGATCAGGGCATCAGTTATAGATAATATATGTATGTACTATAAAAATACTTGGATTCCGATCCTACGGTAGACATTTTATGTTACAAGAGGATAAAATATTTTGTTGCACTCGCACTTATCGCTTCCTTTCTTGTTCTGTTTTGAAATATGAAAACTGTGACTCAGGGAATGTGCCATGATCCGGAATAAATTAATGCTCAAATCACCCAACTAACTTAAAGAAAAGAAGTTAGAACACATTTTTGTCTTTTTCTCATAACTTCAGTTATACTTTAAGTAAAATACCTCAGTGCCTGGGTCAACATTTTCGGTATCTGGAGGCTTTAAGTATACATGGTTTGATTTCGACAATTTTTAGATGTAATGTTGCGCTCCAAAGCCATTCCTTGCATCAAACTTTACTCCAATATTTTCTTATTACTTGATTTCTGTACTAAAAAGTAAAAGAGTCAGTTGGAATTTAAAATTGTGATTTAAGAGAAATAGGAGACGGGTGCTATCTGATTATACCCATCAAAATGTAACATACTAAAAAAAAATGATGTCAGGCAACTAATTTAGGGGAAATCCGTCTATTAGTTCTTGAGATATAGGTTTTCATATAAAAGTGGACGGTGTCACACCCAGTGCCCAGTATTATATTGGCTGGTATAAAGATACTGTACCAATAATAGTGGATGTATTATTTAAAATCTCTAAATTGTTTAGTTAGTGTGTTATAGGTCTTTTATTTCAACAAAAACGTACATATGACTCATTTTCGAATTGGTAAGCGCTTTAATAGTATATTGTCGAGAGATTTCTTGACATATCTACTTACTTCGATGCATACTTCAATGAGAATGCCTGTTTATCAAAAACTCATCCATTCAACTGAATAATCAAATTACGTATGTCAGTTCGGCTTTGGAAATGTGGTACTCCTGTCTACATGAATGCATATGTTTCAGAATTTCAACAACGAAGCGGTAAGCTTGATCGACAAACAAGCTTCAGCAATGAAGTCATCGTTATCAATTTGTTGACTTACATATATACATGTACATAAATATGTGTTTCTACCTGTGTCGTAGTTTATAAATGCTTTCGTTGGCCATTATGAAACGTAATATGCTTTAGTTCGAGTGAAGAAATCAAATGAAGATAATAATTGTCTAAAGCTTATAATGTTGAGCACCTGATATAAAACTTTGTTTATGATAGGAACCGAGTGGGCCTGGAAATTTAGTTCAGAATACGGGCAAACCAATCAATAGTTTATTAAAAGCAACAAGCGAATCTAGTAACAAACAAGTAAGGAAGAGCTCAGTTTGGGTCCACCCGAACACTTTATACTCTTGGAACTTGGAAGAAGCAATGCCAGGGAATTATCTTATTCTTTTTTGAAGTAGACACCGCTTAGGCAGTTGTAGTCGGTTCCAACAGCGCGACAGACGTTATTCCTATTTGCTGATGCTGTTTTCGGAGATTCCAAGTATAGTCAGGTTCTTTTCCGTCTTGTCTTTACAACGGAATGGAATTCTTCTTCTTCCTCTGATTCCCCCGGCGTTCCCTCATCAGACATCAGATACTAAATCACCTTCGGGTGTTTTACAGGAGTATGCTCTGGTCTTGTTAGTCGAAGCACCTTTTCTTAGAATTTTCGACTATCACCCCAGCTTGTCAAGCTTTTCATACCGACGCATTTTGTCCTCTCTCCTTTTTGTCTGCAAATGCGTCTCTTCAGCTCTAGGTAAGTATTTGTCCCCTTACGCATGAGAAGTGGTCGTTGCGAGCCTTTTCTGAAAATCAATGGTAAGAGGTAATGGTAACCACAGTTCTCTTATAMCAAGTGCGTTCTGAGAGCAGGATTGCGATTCGAGTCGAAAATCGTTCGACTGTCTATTGTGATTGCAGGTTCTCGACTGCGGACCTTCCTTCTGCTTATTGACCTTTGTGTTTTTAATGACATTAAATCCGTCACCAAAAATCTTCCTGTCATCCGAGGTCGTCATTTCTTTTTCATTGAGGGCGTTTTCCGCGTGGCGGGTCCCACGCCCAGAGCACAACCCTGTGGAGGGGTGGATTGGCTTCTCACTTTAGCTCGCTTTCAGAATTTTTTGACTACTCAGAGGATACTTAATCAAAGACCGGAAGTCAGAAATTGCTTGAGACATTTGTAAAAAAATAATTTCTGGCCACTGCCAACTGAAGACAACTTTCGTCGCTTGCGTGAACTTCATACTTAACACSTTAAGGTGTAAAATGTCAACCAGAGGAAGGGTATTCAAACAATTTGACATATTCTTATACTATATATAACTTATATAATGATCGACATATTCCTTATAAGGGTTTTTAGAAGAGCGAAAATCATTTTACATAAGTAGTATATGAGGGTTGAGGTAGTTTCGGCCCGATTTTATATATAATATTAACTATTATAAAGCCACATACAAAAAAATTATCCATGGGTTTCGATAACATATTTCACATGCAATCACCAATCATATCGAGTAAAATCAACCGAATGCTCGAGTAATATGGGACTCTAGTCAAGTTTTTACCCAGTTTTATAGATTTTAGAGGGAAAGATACACTGTTATGAGTAGAACACGTACTGTAATTTCCATTGAGGTAAGGCAAATATATGAAGACTAATGGAAGTGTTAACTTCATTAAACACATTCTTTCGATTTAGTTAGGGGTATATAAAATGAATACAATTTTTCGAATCATTTTTATTGCGAACATCCCTGAAATTATCTGAATAAGAACTATCACTACATATGCTACAATCGTCATTCAGTAACATCTTTTTTCGGACGCCTGAATTTTTTTAATAAAAATAAATTTGTATCGCTATACAAATACTTGTGACATCCTTACAATTCATTTCTTTCCAGTTGTATTGAACAAGTACAATATTCTTAAAGGTCTCAACTGAGAGGCGGTTACGTTCATTACTCCACATTAATAGACAACAAATACTGAACTATTATAAGGCTTATATAAAAGCTTATTAGCACAGCTGGTCATTAACAAATTGCGCAAAGAACTCGTCTGATATTTCTCGGTCCTCTTTTTCCGATTTCAAGAACGCATTCAACTTTGCCAACTGATCGATCAATTTGTTGTCGTCAATATGAATATTTTTCGCGTCTAATAACTGAGTCACATTAACTTGTTCATATTTAACTATTGATTCGGGCTCAACCATGAAAACATTTTCTAGAAAGTTCGTTAAAGAATTTATAAGTGCAAAATTTTATTCCGTTTTATTAATTGCTTCTCGATTTGTGTGCAAGAAAGATAAAGAAAAGGGTTGTAGCTCAATTCGCCATTTTCCAAAAAAATAGAAAAAGAAGAGGAATTGGGCCAACCAGGTGCTCTACGGCGGTGCGTCTCCTTGCCAGCGCACACATTCGAAGAATGTGTGTTCAGCGTCGTCTTCTGTCGCGTCGTTGTRTAGGCATGACGGCTCTTCGACTTTTCCCATTCTGTGGAGGTACTTTTTGAAGTACCCGTGACAGGATAAAAGCTGGGTTGGTAAAAATTTACCTCTCCGAATTTTCGACCTGTCCATGAGTCTAGATCATTTATTAGCCTGGCCGTCCCTCTGCCGAGGCTTTCGGTGTCCCATCTTTGTTGCCATATTATTGGTTGCCAAAAAAGTCTTGCGGTATTTTTGCGGTATTTTTATTGAATTTTCAATTGTTCATTCATTTTTTTTGATGACTCATGCCCAGCTCTTGACCGATGCCACAGCTGCTACTATGCTGGTCTCTTTTGACCAATTCAGCGATTTTATCGCAATTTTCGACGACAGGCCTTCCGGAGCGTGGCGCATCTTCGACCACCTCTACACCAGAACGGAAATTTTGAAACCATCGTTGTGCCGGATCAAACTGTATCGGGTCCATAAACTCCAAAAATTTTATTGGCGGCTTGAGATGCATTTTTGCCTTTATCGTAGTAGTAGTATTTTGCTCTATGTTTGCGATCAATCAAACGTGTATTAGCGCGTGAAATGAGCTCCAAAAAGGTATAGCATGACCCGATGCGACGTATAAATCTAGAACTACGCGCTCTCAGCGCCAACTAGCGAAAATACCGCAAGACTTTTTTGACAATCTAATATAATTGTTTCTTTCTTTATTTGTTATATTGCTTTGTTGTTGTTATCGGATGACTACTTTAGCTACCACAGCTTTTTCCTTTCGTATGCTAGAAGGTCAATGGGGGCATTTCCGCTTATAACTAAGATTGCCTCGCCGAATCTCAGCTCCGTATAATAAAACGCTGATTGTCGTCGATATTAGGAGCTTTCTTTTTTCTTGACCGGGACCTCCTATGTTGGCTCAGTTGAGAGGTGATCTTCGCTGCCTTTCCTGCGGCATACTGGATTTATACCCAGAAGGTTAGTTTGAGGTCCAGTCTTACACCTAGGTAGTTATCCCGGTCTTCTAAACGTGGTTGCATTTCCCGTATTGTACACTACTAGCCCTAGCTGCGCAGCCATTTCGAGAATGCGCTTTTCTCTCGAGTCTGTGTTTGGCAAACCCCACTTTACAGCTCTGGAATTTAGGTCTCAGTTGACCTTCTAAGGACCTGGCTGTGTCCTCTATATTGTCGAGCTTTCCTTGGAATTCCTGTATACTATCTCTTGGCGTCAAGTAGCAGCTAATTACTGTAAAAAGGTTACATTTGGTCCAGACGAAGCCGTTGCCGTTCCCATTGTTTACAGTGCTGATATTACTCCTTGGTGGTAATCATATAGCAGCGGTTGAGCTGCTTTCTTGCAGCCAGGTACCGCTCTTTTTCTTTTGGCATTGCTCGCTTATGTTGGTCATTTCGTAGCGGCCCTCCGTCACCATTTGAGAGAGTAGTGCGTCGGAGGCCTTGCATCTATGCATGTTAACCTATAGGATATTCATTTGTCTCGGTAATTCCTTTATATCATGTATTTTCATGTTTGGTCTCTTCGCAAAGGAAGCATGAAGGAGGCTTGTCGCATTTTTTCAATTCATGACTTGGTTGGCTGCATTTTATGCAAGCACCTTGTCCTTTTCTATCGGGCTAGTCCCAGGTTAAGCGTCCTGGCCTAAAGCAGCGGAAACAGCTTTTGGGGGTTTCTTTCAGCCTCAGGCTGCAGCTTACCCAGCCAATTGAGTGCGTGCCTGTCGCATTAGTGCATCAGCTCTATCCCGGTCCAGCGTTACATATGCCCTTACCAGCTCTCTTGTATTAGAAGCTGTTATGTTAATCGGCAAGCCTTCGGTGTTGTCCTGTAGCGCTTCTTTGACAGCCCCTGCTAAATCCTCTTTTGTTTTCAGCGAGTCGAGGCCTCTGATTTCTACAGTAACCTTAGTTTTAAGGTCRGCTACAGTTGCAGTATCTTTGACAGGGGACTTAAGTGCCTCACAGAAGCTGGCCTTTGTGGACTGTCCCTTCTCTAGCTCTAGTAAGGGCCCGGGCCTTTGTTTTCGTATCCTTTTTATTTTAACTTCTGCTTCTTTTAGCTATACCTTGCTACGGATATTCTTAACGACTTCGGCGTAGTTACTTCCTTCGCTTCTTCACTTGTTCCTTTGTTTAAGTTTGTTTCCCTGACTTTTTCAGGCAAACCGTTTTGCCATCGGCCGTCGTTTTCAAGTCGTGGTCGCACTGTTCCTCGCGGCTCCACAGGGATTGTCGCACGCCGCTTTGCGGTTGCTGACTCGGGGGTCGTGATGCGTCTGCTTAGATGTGCCCGCCTTTTCTCGGTTTCTGCAGTGAACCAATTTCTGCGATAGCTCCTGATGACGTCGAAGAGTTCGTCTAGCTGTGCCGCTCCGTTCTTTACATCCATACTGACGTTCTTTTGCTTCACCATCGCCAACTTCATTTTTTACACTATCCCCTTGCACTTTTCTAGGGATTCTTCTTCTGCTCGTCCCATTGAGTGATGTATTGTTGTTTCGGCGAGCTCTGGGTTCCGTCTGTAGTAGCAGCTGTGGTGCTCTTCCCTTCTTCTTGTTTTGTCGGTGCTGTTTGTGTGGCCGGAGTCTCCTTTGAGTCTGTCTTTTCACCAGTCTGTCTGCTTTGCAATGGTAGTGAGTATGGGGGATCTGAGTATCTTACTGCTTCTGCGGAAGGCCGTTCCGTTTGGTCCGTCTTTGTTTTGTTGTTCTTTTTGTTGTTGTTGTGGTGTATTAATTTTTTCTGGTTGGTATCCACTTCAAGCCGCTATCTCCGCACGTTGTAGCAGTTGCCCTTTACCACGCAAAGGTTGACACAAGTCCTTATGTGAGCTTATGGCCAAAGAAATTATGGCGACGTGCATTGAACGTACTTTAAGACCTGCCATGATTTTAACGAAACGGAGGTGAGAGCAGTATTAGCCTGCCAGCCATTTCGGTAAGATGTCACTCTTATCTACTGAGGTGACAGAATACTGCCCTCCCCAGCCCTTTGTCGATCTGATCCGTTTCGGTTTTCCAGTACGCCATAATCAGAATCTTACTGGCTTCAAGTCTGATGGGCTCTTGCCCAGGGTTTTTCGTCGTCTTATGTGTACGTTTGGTTCTGGTCGCTGTATCCCTCATCGCTTTGTTGGCTGCCTCTCGTTGGTTGATTCTCCCTCGGTGCAGCCCCGGTAGGGGTTGTGGACACTTATTTAAAGGCGGCATCTTCTCGCCGAGGCTGCATGTAACTATTCGCAGCTGACCTACTTGGAGAACTTTAGAGGGTTAGGAGATTTTTAAATTAAACATATTAGAAAACGGGACCATTGATTACTATTGCAATCACGTGTTCGGAATTACAGCTTAGTTATGTCACTTTATTGGTTGTCGGTTAATGGTGCTTTGTGGAAGGGGCAGTGGTAATATGTCCATCTATTTACTTTTCTTGTTCAAGGAACCCTCGTACTAAGTTTCTAAGCCCTCGTACTAAGATATATCAATTTTTACTCAAATTATAGTTTGCTCGGACGGACAAACAGACAGTCAAGCGCATTTCAACTTTCTCGTCAATCTGRTCATTTATATTTTATACATATATTACCTTATATCCATCTCATTTAGTTTTAGGTTAGTTTACTCGTAGCAACAGATTGCAAGAGTATAAAAATATCAAGCATACGAAAGCAYATTTTAAGCCATAAGTCCTTTTGTTGGAGGGAATCACTTTACGGAGGTTTATATTTGTTTGCATTTCACAAAACACGAAAGTTATAGTATATAAATACTAAACTTCGTGAGAACAAATTGTTGCAGTCCTCATACAATGTGGATCATATAACGGTTACGTTTGAAAACTACTAAAATACTTGTACAAAGAGTCCACATAACGGGAGAGCTTCCTTAGACGGGTCAATTTCATCACCACAACGTTTCCATTAATATTTTTAAAGAGTTCGTAGATGGGCCATGTGTCACCCGAACTTAGACCTTCTTTTCTTATTTAAATTGTTATTAATTATTTGCGACAATGCAAAAATGATCACATTAAACAAATTGTCTTGCGCCGTTTGGTTGGCGGTGACTTCCAGTAAACTAATGGAATAATTGTCATTATTCACTCCTGTCTGAATATATTTGGAACACATTTGAACATACGTTTATGTCACGCTTTTATATGTGGACAACTCCCTTAGACGAGTAAGAACACTGCGTCGGTGGGTGTCCGGTTATTAGGAATTACACTCTATATAACTAAAGCGTAAAAGAAAATATACTGATAAAACTTTACATAAATGTGGAGCAAAARAATTGTCCATTTTCAATTAAATTCAATTGATCGAAATCGATTCTTAAAGACTATATACTGAATTTTTGAAATCAGTCACTATGACTGACTTTTAATCTGTGCATTAGAAACGATCAATACTCTTCCTAGCCCTTAGTGCCGAGAACCACATAGTATCAGTGAGTTATTATCTTAACAAAATTATCATTCTTGAAATAATGTTCTCAAGCATAAATTAATTTATTCCCAAAAGCAAGTGGTATTTGCTAAGACGTTTCCAAATATTAAATATGCAACTCAGTAGATACAGTAATTAACCTTTGATTTATATACTTACTCAACTTCAGAATATCTCATGGTGTTGTGTAACATTTTTTTGCTACTTTCACGGTAATCAGGATATTGTGTCACCATTTAAGCTACATATAAGTTTTAAAGTTTGATTAGCAACACTTTAATAGATATTGTACTATAATGCAAGTGTTTACGTTATTTAAATGCTCATTTTGAATCCTTTTGTATATTTGTTCAATTTTATTAAGATATTACTTGTTGTTTAATTTTAAATCAGTTTTTGTTTTTTGTACAAGTTTTAAACACGCTTCAAGTATTACTAAATTTTGGCATGCAAAAGGATACAATCGTGGGTGGTAAGTTGACGTTTGACATATACAAATTAGCAGATCGTTAGCCGTTATATAAAAACGTATATTAGAAATTGTGTTTAAATATTATAATACATATTACTGTTCTGAAATATATATATACAAAAACCAAATAACTAAATAAGCAAGAGTGGTAAGGTAAGATGTACAAGTATAAATATTTTTTAAATGTATTGAAGATTTTGATAAGTTTTTGTCTATAGGAGAATGCCAAAATATTGTGTATGTAGATGTGCGGGAGCTGAATTTTTTTACAAGTTCCAATCGGAACTAGAATTAGGTAGGTATGAATTAATTTAAGAATATGTGTTAGTTATTTTCAATGATATTTCGGTGAACTGTTACATATATGCATATACATGTAATGTTGGCAACACCTTGTATGATGCTGGCAAGCAGCAACCAACTTCACATCTCAAGGAGTAGCGACAGTTGGAAAAGGCAGTTGGCGATGACGGTTGTAAGAATGCAGTTGACAAAAGACGATTAGCGAATAAGTTGGCAAACGCAGCCGATYATATACTTTTCAATTCACACATTCATTGTTCAATTAATTATAAACTACAATTTTAATAAACATAATAATAACTTTTTACATGGGGGCTCAACCTAAAAACCGCTCAACCATTCAACCRCTCAAGCTTCGCCTTTGAACGGATAAGTTGTAAAAATGACGCCTGTATGCAGATCAAGCAAAAAGAAAAAGGAAGTAGCAGAACAAAATATATTTGAAGCTGAAAAAGTTGATCCAGAGTTAGTAAGAGTTGATACCGAGAACACATTTTCGTTAAAGTTGAT
>NW_017537040.1:130732-137879 GCF_001853355.1 Bactrocera latifrons | reverse complement strand
GGTTGTAAGAATACAGTTGACAAAAGACGATTAGCGAATAAGTTGGCAAACGCAACCGATCATATATTTTTCAATTCACACATTCATTGTTCAATTAATTATAAACTACAATTTTAATAAACATAATAATAACTGTTTACATACATACAAGGTGCGTTCCAAAGCAAACAATACTTTGGACAAGTTGGAAGTGTTATCGGTGCGAAAATGAGCTTCGAATAAAGAGCCAACATTAAATTCTGTTTTAAAATTGGTAAAACTTTTACCGAAACGTTTCAATTGATGAAACAAGTTTAGGGCGATGATTGCCTATCTCGTAGCAAAGTGCTCGAGTGGTTTCAACGTTTTCAAAGAGTGGGCACATAAACTATTACACTGGATCACAAATTTGAATTTTTTTTTGTTCCACGGATGCCACTATCCAATTTGTATGCTCGCTGATTTCGAAAATCGAGTAAACTTTATTTTTTTAGGGATACTTTTTTGATATATTTTCAATTTACCTTTATTCGACCAAAAAAACAAAAGGTGTTTTCATTTAATCAAGTATATCTCACAATCGAGCAATCTTACTGCAAATTACAGAAAATAAAAGTGAATGAAATTTCCTAAAACTATTGTCCACTCTATTTTTCCATAGGCCTTATAATTTCTGAGAAATTGATTAATCACTTCGTGTTTTTCAATTTTTTTATGAAAAAATTAAAAAAAAAATAAAATTTGGCAAGCAAAAAATTTTAAAACAAAAGGCATTTTTTAAATTTGTTTCTAATTTATATGAAGTCCTGTTTCTTTATAACAAACTAAGCTACCAACCAACAAAATCCATGGATAAATAGGAAAGTTGTACATGATCAAATAAATATATCCAAGTCGCGCAAAGTCAATGTATACGTATATGCGTATGTAGTGTGTAAAGTACGGGTGGGATTGTTTTCGAATATCATTAGAATAAACTAATAACGCTATTCGTTTAAAAAAAATCAAATAATACTTTTAGAACAGTAATACTCAAATACTGTTGTAGTAAGTAGTTTCCATCAAAAGCAAGAGGTGTCAGGTTCGAAATCCCTGTAGTCATGTTAATTTGCTTAACATGTGTGTAGGTATACAGGCAGATTTTCGAAGGATAATTAGTTGCGGAAAATTTCTAATGCAAATAAATTTAATTCAAACATGCATACCTACATGCACACACACATATCTTGGTAAATTCATTCATTTTTTTAAGGCCAACATCAACAGCAGGTAGTATTTTCTTTTCCCGGCTCGTTAATATGAAGGAACTTTTTTGTTTAGGTAGGTTTTGCTTTTTTTATTTTTTCGCGATCAAGCTATATATAAGGATTATAAGGATAAATGCCCCTTGAAAGTTCATAATATCTGTAAGGCTCGCCGGTTCCAGTTTATAATTACCATAGAAGAAACCGTGAGCTGTTTTAAAATAAAATGAGTAATAGTACGCGAGAATTTGAGTGTACCAACGATCCGGATATGTTCTGTTACATATGCGGTGAATATACTCTTGTACGGCATCGGAGTCAGTTTAGAGATTCGATCCGATTCGATTCGATATGTTTCTTTTTATTTAATAGAAATTTTTATTTTTTTTCTTTTTCAGGCGATACATGAAATTTAATGTACCAATGATATGGCGAGAACCTACATGCCACTCAGAAGATTGTTACATTTGTATGACAAAAGTACTTGGCTTTGGAAAATCAAGAAAAGTGATTTATGTTAACGTACCTATCGTTTCATTGCCAGTTCCACATTCAGCTGAAGTTGCGTATCCAGTTTCGTTGTCAACAGCAGTATCTGAAAGATCATCTGAATATGGAAATTAAGTTGTAATTTTTAAAAGAAAACGAGAGAAACGTTCTATCACAAGCGCAACTAAACGATTGGATTAGACATTTGGAATTATCCAAGGAAAATCTGAGCTCCATGCCTCTCGTATGCAACAATTTCAATTCGTGTCACCCCATGTTAAGGTGACATATTATAGAAATCGTCACGAACCATGTGCCAAACACTATACGAGGGAAGACAATGTATGCTATTGCAAAGACATTCCAGGATTGTTCAAAGAGTTTGGTCAATCATATGATTCCGAGGAGTGGCGATTGTTCATAGACAGCAATAAACCGAGCTTGAAGGCCGTATTACTGCATAATGGCAACAAAAAGCCCTCGATCCCGATCGCGCATGCAGTAAACACGATGGAAACATACGAGGTAATGAAGAAATTGTTAAAATTAAAAAAATATAAAGAGCATGATTGGAAAATATGGACCGATCTTGAAGTCGTTGGAATGTTATGCGGTCTACAAAGTGGCTACACAAAACACTGCTGCTTTCTTTGCAAATGGGATAGCCGAGCTCGTAAAGACCACTATTGCATTAAGGATTGGCCGGAAAGAGTTGAATTTATAATTGGTGTGGATAATATCAAATACGTCCCACTTGTAAAGAAGGAAAAAATCATTCTTCCGCCATTGCATATTGTATCCATAAAAAAAAAATTTATTCGCTGTAAACCAGTGTTATCAACATGTGGACCAATCAAAATTCGTGATCACCGGAAATTCCATCGAAACTGTGGGTAAATTCATCAGCATCGAAATTCATGGAAATGGAATTGAGCATCTCTAAAACAGCGATTTAACGCATTTTTGACCGAATATTTGCGTTTACGAAAGGTGTATGCACGGTTTGTTCCGCACAAATTGACTGACGGTCAAAAATTGCTCAGAATCCGTCTCATCGATTGACGCTTGTGACCGATTATTTGACCAAAAATCTTTGCCTATAAAAGGAAAGCGTTAAACATTCAAAAGGCTTGCACCGGCATACTGTCGACCACACCGGCCAACGAGCTGTAACAATCGTCCGACATGCTTTTGGACCATGCAAAAAGCAGTATTGAAGCAGAAGGATACTATTTTGAATAAAATAAATTGATTTTGCCGAAAAAATTATTTGTTAATTTTTTTTTTWAAATCCTTTTTACTTTGAAAGCACCTTGTATAACACATTCACCAAAAATTCAATGCATGTTAATTCTTGTGCATACATAAAAGTTTGCATTATAAACATTCAAAATATTCTTTAATGAATTCAAAAACATTTTGTGGTACATGTATTTGTATTATCTACAGGCAGTCTTATCACCAATACAAACCATCCAAGTGAAGTGGTTTTGTTTTTTTCGGGATGGTCTACGGAATAGAAATTATGACTACGTGATATTTTTTAATTATCAAAAACATATATGGTATTAATTACTTAAGGTAATTCATTTTGTTAAAACTTTAAAAATTATTAATTGGTAGTAGATAGTTTTTAAATCAGAACTTTTCATAGGCGATGAAAATGTATGGGACTTTTGAGGGTCACAAATACCTCTTGGCAGCTCCATTTACCGTTCCGGATGAGCAACAAATTACATTTAAGTAAAGGGCAGTTCTCGATAGTTATTTCTACGCACCTACAGTAAATGTTACTGCAAAAAATAATTTAGTGTTTAAAATAGTTAGCTCAGTCGAACAGAGGATTTTGCTACTCAGAAGGAGGAATTTAATACTTTTAGGGAAACAAAAGAAACAAGGACAGAAATGATTGCTTTTGGGGTTCGATGTCAAGGGATACTTTATCATTGGATTTCTACAACCACACTTTCTAAATTTGTTAAAGGTTGGCCAAGAAATCCTGGATGCTCATTTTGCAGCATTAAGTCCCTGTAGTTGCGTAGCCGAGGCATTAGTAATGAGGAGAAATACATTTCATTGTGTCGTGGTGAAATGTCATTGAAAACTCATTTAAAATATGGTAGGTATGGAGATTTTATAGTATGATTGGAGGACTGTGCGGATGAAAATCGTATGTCCAGGATAGCCAACACTGTTTTTTTACAGTCTCAATCAGTTGCATACTCAAGGGAATAGGCTTTCATATATGTCAACTAAAGTCGAAGAAATCGTATTCTATGATGATTCTCCACATGTTAAACAGTACGAGATATTGTATTCAAATCCTATAAAATTTCGTGAGCAACGTGTAGATTGGAAATATCTAGTTTATATCCATGAACAGGATTCACAATGTGATATTAGATGTACGCCACAATTGACTTCCGCACATTTAAAGTATAGTACTTTTCAAAGAATCATTGTACGTTTAGCTGCCCAAGTCTTTAGCAATACAGTTGCTAGCGCAATGCTAGCCATGTATACAACGGGTCAGTTGAATACCTCTCAGTCCCAAAACTTTTTGAATACCGCGGAGTTTTTATGGTTTTTCGACCAACTCTTCAATATTTTTAATAGCAAATGTCTCGGAACATTAAAAAAATATGGAACCAAGGAATTTATTTAGTAGTACATATTACAAACACATTTTCGTTTATTAAAGGTTGGCTTCTTAACATTCACAGTTTAAGACGAATGTGGGGCATGTTTTCCCGACATGGATTTGAATACATCAAGTCTAGAAGACTTTGCCAAGACGAACTGGAACACTATTTCGGACATATTAGGAAAGAGGGAGGATTGAACACAAAAACAACTCCATGATTGACTTTTCCGACAATCTTGGTGCCATAAACACATCAAGGATGTAACGCGCGGCAATTGTGAATATCGACAGGTAGAGATTTAGAATTATTTTCTTTCAATACCCTTCAAAGGTTACGTAATGGCCCTTTGGTTCTAGATAGTTCTTGATTCCCTACTGCTGACATCTGGAAAAAGATCCTGAGCCCTTCACAGATTTTTTGAAAAAACTAGATGCAATATGGAATTACCATTTCTTTTTGTCATCTTGTAGTATTTTTAAAAAAATTACATAGTATGAGGGATGTAGAATCTTTTTATTGCTGCAAAAATTCACAACCCGACGCCCCTAAGTACCTATTTATAAAAATATTATTATTATTATTAATTTATTAGGAAAAATATATAAAATATTAAAACTAATAGTATGAAGTACAAGCTACTGTGACCATCTCCACCGATATAATAGTATAAAGTTACAAAGTTTATATTTTATTATCAAAAATAATTTTTTTTTAGAAAATTGCATATATTAGCAATGTTTGCGAAAGATGGTGTATTTAACAATGTTTTGTATGTACTACAATTAAAGTGTTTTTGCCTAATACTCTCTAGTGCTGGACAGATATTGAATATATGTTGCATGGATAATATGCCGAGAAGATGTTGGTGAGTGATTTGCGTGTGCCCGATCCTTAATCGGGTAGCGTACCTTTTCGCATAGTTGGATTAGGATTGCGTATTTGTGTTTAAATTTCTTCCAATCCGCAACTTTCTTTTCATATATGTGTCTGCTTAACATTTTACTGAGGTCATTTTGGTTGTTAACCTCGTTAAGAAAAGTGTAGGTAGATTCGAAGAATCTTGCCGCGTTGTCAGCATATTCGTGCACAGGAATGAACACGTTCCCTGGGACCCACAGAAGAGCTATATTTATTTTATGTTTAATGCAAATATCTCTAATTTTATATATTACTATGGAATTATTTCGTACGTTGCGTATGGCGTGCAAGCAGGAGAAGCTATCTGATCAAATAAGAATTTGCCTTTTTTGAAGATAGCATATTTTAATGCCTATGTATATGGCATTAAATTGCCTCCAATTGCCTCGGGGGTAAATACTAACGAATATGATGGAAGAATTCCGCCAGTAATAGTTGTCCTGTTACCTGTGGTAACAGTATAGGCAGTATTTGTTAATTTGGACGCATCTGTGAAAATTTCTTTAAACTTTTTATTCTATAGACCTTGGTTAATTCTAAGAAGTTTTGTTGAAAAACTGTGTTACTGGTGGGGGATTTTTTGAAATTACGTTGAGACTTACCATAAGAATAAAAACATATTTTTCTTTGAGATTTTTAATTGGCACACCTCATTTTCGGCACATCAAATTTTTGTGCATTTCACATAGGTAATTACCGTTAACTTCTGTATTTTAATATATTTAATATAGTTGCACCATTTTGGATGCATCTATTTTGGAAGCTTAGGAATATTTATTAATTATTAAATTGTCTAATGGAATATTTTTGTTTATATAATTTCTATCACATTTTTATGTTATTTATTATTTCTGTATATTTTAAATTGAAAAGGTGTAAAGGTGAGACTAGGCCTACCGGGGAACGAAACATCTAAAAAAACACGGTCACGCGAATTATTGCAAACCTTAGGGGTGATGTGGAATATGCAAAACTTGAACATTCAAAAATAACTGAACTAAAATTCGTTTCATTTTATTGGAACAAGTAGCACGTGATAAATATGACAACGAATTAAATAATCTGAAAATGATTATATATGTATGTGTAAGCAATTTCGCATATAAAGAAATAAATATTGTACCTTTTCTATCAGTTTTGTCGTAAATARTATACGGATAAAAATTAGAACGATGTATTAAAAATCCAGCTTCAAATGCCTAAAAGCTGGGGATTGGATTTCTAAAATAAAATTATTGGTAATAATATTATATTTCAAAAACTTGCGAATACAAAATGTTTTCTGTCTGTCAATTGTAAATAAATACATTCAGGAGAAAGCTCTCCACCATGATAAATCTAGAAACAGGGCTGCATTTTATTAATAAGAACTCACTACATAAAGAATATCTGATATGCTTTTTGGCGAACTATGATATACTATGGCATTTAAATAATCTATTAGTAAAAATATATCAGTAATAAATTAAACCATTACATTAAGCAACAGTACTTATAGTTTTTGTTATTTAATAAAATAAATTTGTCTAATGTTTATCAACTCAATATACACAATACTGCGTTGCTACCACCTAAAATCTAAGATGGCCGCTATTCACTTCTCAGAAAGCTACCGACAAAAGGTTTTCTACTGATTCTACTACGATATGCAATATTCCATTCCAGTTAACTTCAAGTATAAGTCAATATAATGGCATAAGTCTATGATTGCAACCCCTTCACAATGCCCTCAAATTGCATCGCCTGGAGTTTTTGCGAATTGTCCTTCGAGCCTTTCTTTTTTTTTAATCAACACTTAGTAAACTTAGTTCTTTTTTTACTTGTTTTAATATAGTACATACATATATTATAGTATACTTGTAAACAGTCTGG
>NW_017537040.1:123602-130623 GCF_001853355.1 Bactrocera latifrons | reverse complement strand
TTTTTTTTTAAAGATTGTTAGTACTTTAGACATTCAAGTTTATTGGTGATTACGGCAAATTGAGTTATTTCCGCGCAAATTTTTGACATTTACATGTTTCCCTGAACCTTCCTCTTGAAATAGCATAAGAAATAACATCAAAATATCTTTCAATTACGAAGAGATGTACACAAGAAATGTCGGCGGGTTTTGTGTCAGACCGAGCACTTCTCGTAATCACTTGAAAGAAGCGATAAGGAAAGTTTGTAGAAGAAAGGTGGGTATGCAAACATAGCAATATAAAATATTTTCAAATCAGAGCCAACCCGCAATGCATATTGCGGAGTGTTTTAAAACTCTTCAAATTTTTGAACTAAAATATTGACTTTTTAACAAATGAACATTTCTCGATCTCAATCAATTCATATCAGTCCAATATCATTTTAATACGTAAGTTATGTAGTTCGAATATTATAATAGGGGTATTCAGACCGAACTTGTTAACCTGGTTGATACTTCGTTAAAACGCTTAACTGTGGACATATTTTTTACTGTACATCAGTAGTGGGTGTACATTTTGTTTCAAAACAGCTGATTCAATTATATTAAAAACTTACTTGTGAAAAATTTGTCAGAAACTAATTTGTAGTAGACAGCAAATGTATTTTTTTTGAAAAAAATTAAGTTCACTTTTGAGGCAACAACGCATACGAAACAGCTGAGTGATGTTACCAAGTAACGAAAAAACTATCATGCTTGCCAATCTGGTACTTCGTTACTCGGTAGAACGATAGGCTGTTAATTTTACAAAAATAAAACCCASGTAAAAACTACCGAGTAACGACTAACGAATTAACATAGCTGGTCCGAATACCCCTAATAAGTTGTACTATTTGTCTGTTCTGTTGGTGTCTGCTGTAAAGTGGCGGTGAGTAGCTGATAGCCAACATTCAAAATCGTGCGGAGTGCAAAGGATATTTAAATACGTATACTTGCTTAATATACCAGTTGTTGAGTGTTAAAAATACAATAACATAAATTATTGATTAACAATTTTTTTACAATACTAGTAGAATTAGAAGTAGCAAAATTTCATTTTTGCAAGGAGTTTGTACCATATTCGTTCACCTCTTGAGATGGGTAGCACAAACGAACGAAAGTGAAGCACTGTAATGAGTACAAATGGGGGTAATCTAAAACGTAAAGTGCCTAATCAGCCAGCAATTAAGATACAAAATTCATATTTGAAATGGAGGGTGGAAAGCCATGTGTTTTATTCCAATTGATAGATGTTAAATTAAGAGTACTAGAATACCCCATTACAGAATTGAAGCAAATTTAAACGGAACAGCTAATTGGAATTGCTAAACTCTCTCAAAATACAAGTGAAATAAACAAAAAACTAAAAAAAAGATAAATGATTTTCCTTTAATAACACCACGTACTACTTCGGAAAAACGAAAACTAATTAATTTTAGGATTGAAGAAGCTGCTTTTAATATAGCTTTTCAGTTGTTACACTGTCGGGTTTAACTGAACATGGTAATTCTATACATTGAAAAAGAAAAAAGGGCTAAGTTCGGGTTTAACCGAGCGTTTTATACTTTTGCAACTTCCAGGAATCATAGCCAGGGAAATACCTTAAGATGTAAAGCGTCAACCAGAGGATCGGAATCCAAGCAATTTTATTTATACATATACAATTTGTAACTTATACACCGACCGACTTATTCGGCATAAGGTTGTTAGGAAAACGCAAATAATTAATTTTGGGTAATATTAATGGAAAATTCCGATTTCTTTATCGCCATTGATTAAAAAATATATACGAGAAATTTGTCTTTAAAGTTCAAAAATTTCAACTACTGTAGATATTTTACTACATATAACACTTGGAACACACATTTTTTACAGGTTTCTTACCTAAGAAATCTGTATTTGAAAATTACTTTTACCCTCGCTGTGAATATCATTAAAGTGGAAATGGGGCGTTGCCATAGGATAATAAGCATATAAGAGTAATTCGCTGAAATTCCTGCTTTGAGCAAAAATTTCACTTTATTTATTTAGCAATCCAATTAGAAATAAAAACAAATGCCTATAAATTATATTTAAAATTAAAATGTATACGAATATGGGTGCTTCACTCACCCGAGGTATTTACCCGACCAAACGCCTTTTTTTTTTAAAGCGTGGCCAACGGCCCCCAACACAGAAAGCTGTACTACGCGAAAGTACTTCAGTCATCCCGAAGGTAATTCAGTCACGCAGTACCCTGATATCAATTCTAAGTGATTTTTAAATGCATAAAAATCTAAAAAAAAAAATTTAAGTAAACTGTCAACTTAATCTTTCAAATGTATATATATTTCAATACGCAAAGTGGAAGATGTGAAAAAAACATGTTCTATTTATACAAATTTTTGAATTTTTAAAAGCGTAGCCGCTGTATCTTGATTCGCTGAACTATATATGTCAATGTCATCGTACTACTCATACAGCGCAACGTTATATCAATTATGATATTCGTTATTGGAAATGTGCAAAGGATCGTGAATCTTCCGCAGAACCTTTCTCTCGAACACTCGTAACGTCGACTCTGAACCATATAGCACGAATGAAATAATGAGTAACTTATCGAGTTTGGTCTTTGTTCGTCGACCTTGAACTTTTCTGCTCAATCGCATATTCAGCCCGATGTAGCTCCTGTCGGCAAGAGCTATTATGCGCTGGATTTCGAGGCTGAAATTGTTGTTGGTGTTAACACCGGTTCCAAGATGGACGAAACTATCTAACACTGCAAAGTTATGACTTCCAACAGTGACGTGGGAGCTAAGGCCAGTATTATGACAGTAGATATTTCGTCTCGGTCTAGTTCACTACCAGACCCATTTGCTTCGCATCCTTATCCAGTATGTAAAATATCAAAACTAACAGCGCGAATGTTGAGACCAATTGCACGCTCTTATAAAAGATTGTGTGTTAGGAATTCAGCTCTGCAGCTCAAATCATTTTCTCCAGAAGCAGATTGAAGAAGTCGTACGATAGGGAGAGGTCGTTCCCGCTCCTGACAGAACTTTTGGTATTGATCAACGTCAGTTTACACAGCCGGTATAAATACAGTTCCTTTTCGTAACGTCAAAAGCTGCTTTGAAATAGACCAAAAGGGGTGTGTGTCGATCCTCTTTTCACGAGTATTTTTACAGATTTGGCGTATAGTGAATATCTGGTCTGGTTTTGATTTTTCAATGATAAATGATCCGGATGACTAGAAAAGTTGAAATCCTGCAACTGTCAGCCCATGCAAGCTGTAACTTGAGTAAAAATTGAGCTATCTCGATGAAACGTGGTTTGTGGGTACACAAAATTTTTTGTTCGGAGATGGGCCTAATCTGACCACTGACGCGTTCGAAAATCGCGATTAATCGAAAACATATCTAACCATAACTAAGCATTTAGAAACTAATTTTGTACGGAGGATTCCAGTAAGCAAGGGCCACCTTTGGTCAAAGTTTTTTGAAAAAGTGAGCGTGGACCTGATCTCTAACAACTTATACCCTAAACCCACTTAAGCCACAATAACCAATTTGTTGAGTACAAACC
The DNA here is from genome assembly GCF_001853355.1 of Bactrocera latifrons. Taxonomy (NCBI): domain Eukaryota; kingdom Metazoa; phylum Arthropoda; class Insecta; order Diptera; family Tephritidae; genus Bactrocera; species Bactrocera latifrons. The sequence continues at coordinate 127,041 of NW_017537040.1, read as the reverse complement.
TTATGAGACCTTCTACTGCCCATGTAACGGTAATGTTAAAAACGACTAAAAGCGCAATAAATTAATAACTAACAATCAAATTAACCAACAACCACGCCTACTTCCCATATAGCACAATTCTAAATTGCACTTCATTCAGTTTCCAGTATACAAATCAAGAATCAATTAATATAACCGCCTAAAACTTTGCACGCATAATGTCTTTAAATACAAAATTCAAATTCATTTATTGAGACCAAAAAGAAACAAAAATACAAATTATTTACAAAAGTAGAAAGTTATAACTTAAGAAGCAGATGTAGCTGATGGCCTCGAGTTAGTGCTGTTTTTTTTCTCTTGTTTCCTGTATATTTATTGTACATGAAATAAATAAATATCTATCTATCTATAACGTAAGGCTATTCATATTTTATCTTAAACAAAAGTTTCCGAAAACAGATCTTAATCTAAAGGAAAAAGGAAAAAAAAGTTTACAATAAATGCTTGCTCCCGACATTTTTAAATGTATTCTGAGAGCTAGTACTCAGTATTAAAACTAACTTAAAACTAAGGACTACTACTCTATTTATTGAAATAGAGTTAGAATTTGAATAGATATATTTATATGAGTACCTCTTTTTAAAGTGAATGAAGTTTTTGTTTAAACAAAATCTTATAATTTTACGTTCAAATATTTCAATTTTTTTCATCAAAGATGGCGAAAAATTAAACCAAATCGGCAAAGCGTACATTAAGACTGGACGGAGAGCAACTTTATAAATCAAAATTTTGTTTTTTGTGATTAAACTTGTATTTGTCATTATCATTGATAAGGCATGAAAACGGTTATTACACTTTTTCACCATGTCGTTAGCATGAAAATTGAATTTAAATAACTTRGTGAAGGTTACTCCAAGATATTTAATTTGATTCTGAAAACGCTTTACAGCCCTTCTAGGTTCTTTATCTGAAGCATTTCTGATGCAGATAGGTACAGTCTTGGCCTCATTTATCCTAACCCCCCAATATTTGTAGAAATTATTAAATTTTCTAGATGAATGTCTACCATTCCCAATGCCAAGGTAGGGAATTTGTTATGAGCATTAACTAATGAATCATCAGCATACAGAATGTTTAGTGAACTATTGTGACTATGTGGAATATCAAACATAAAAATATTGTAAAGCAAGGGAGCGAGAATAGAGCCTTGTGGAACCCCACAATTGCAAACTCCAAGCTCCGAGGAACAATCATTAATAAGCACAAAAAATTTCCTATCTCACAAAAAACTCGAAATAATCTTAATAATACCATGATCAAAACCACTCTTAACAAGCTTAAAAATAAACCCTCTATGATAAACACGATCGAATGCTTTTTCGATATGTAATGATACTGCTATTGTACAAAGTTTAATCATTAAATTTACCAATACATCATTGGAGAACTTAAAAAGTGCATGTTGTGTGGAATGTGCTTTTTGGAAACCAAACTGATAAGACGGAATAAGCTTTTCCGAGTGCAAATCATGAATTTTGGAATGAAATATTTTTTCAAGTAGCTTACCAATGTTCGATAGTAAGGAAATAGGTCTAAATTCTTTTGAATCAACAGAATTACGATTTTTTTTTAAAGGTAATATCTTGGCAACTTTCCCTTTTAACGGCAAATATCCATTATTTAAGCAATTATTGATGAYTACAGATGGCTTTGAATTCAGGGAAATAATTGTGTCTTTTAAAATATATTTATTTATCAAAAGCTTATTAGTATTTGTTGGAGGAGCAAGCGATGTAAAACGTATAGAAAAATCAACAATGTTACCACCAAAAATATGATCATGCGCATCCAGGGTTCTTTCCACGACTGACAGTAGCACAATTAGGAGTTATCTCCGAATACACACTTTCGTAATAAGATAACGATTTTCTACTCGGCTTGCACTCCTGCTCTCTGAGAGCACTCGCAACAACTCGGTATAAGGGAACTGTAGGACCGCATTTCAAACTCTTTACGTACATCCGCACCCGAAACCATTAGTTTTCGGAAAGTACAAAAGAACAGCTGGTACGACGAGTTGTGCCGTTTCGCAGCGGAGAGAAAACAGGCTGCCTACCTCGCAACGTTACGATCGACCACAACACGTGCGGAATGGGATAGATACCGAGAGTTGAAGAGGGAAGCGAGACGCATTTGCAGACAGAAAAAGAGAGAAACCGAAATGCGTGAGTATAAAGAGCTTGACAAGCTGGCCGATAGGGGTAATGCTCGAAAATTCTACGAAAAAATGTGGCGGCTTATAAAAGGTTTCAAGACCGGAGCCCCCAAAGGTGATCTAGTCACCGATGCCCAGAGCATACTCAAATTATGGAGGGAACACTTCTCCAGCCTGCTTAATGGCAGTGAACGCACAACGCCAGTTGAAGGTGAACCCGATTCCCCATTCGATGACGATGGAGCAGACGTTCCATTGCCCGATCATGAAAAAGTTCGAATAGCAATTACTCGCCTGAAGAACAACAAAGCGGCGGGGGCTGATGGAGCTATTCAAACACGGCGGCGAAGAATTGATAAGGAGCATGCATCAGCTTCTTTGTAAAATATGGTCGGACGAAAGCATGCCCAACGATTGGAATTTAAGTGTGCTACGCCTAATCCCCAAAAAAGGAGACCCCACAATCTGCGCCAACTATCGTGGGATAAGATTCCTCAATATCGCATATAAGGTTCTATCGAGCGTATTATGTGAAAGATTAAAGCCCAYCGTCAACAAACTGATTGGACCTTAACAGTGTGGCTTCAGACCTGGAAAATCAACAACCGATAAGATATTCACCATGCGCCAAATCTTGRAAAAGATCCGTGAAAGGAGAATCGACACTCACCACCTCTTCGTCGATTTCAGAGCTACTTTCGACAGCACGAAAAGGAGCTGCCTTTACGCCGCGATGTCTGAATTTGGTGTCCTCGCGAAACTTATACGGCTGTGTAAGCTGACGTTGACCAGCACCAAAAGCTCCATCAGAATCGGGAAGAACCTCTCCGAGCCGTTCGATACCAAACGAGGTTTCAGACAAGACGATTCCTTATCGTGCGACTTTTTCAACCTGCTTCTGAAGAAAATAGTTCGAGCTGCAGAACTAAATGGAGAAGGTACCATCTTCTATAAGAGTGTACAGCTGCTGGCGTATGCCGATGATATTGATATCATCGGCCTCAACACCCGCGCCGTTAGTTCTGCTTTCTCCAGGCTGGACAAGGAAGCAACACAAATGGGTCTGGCAGTGAACGAGGACAAGAAGAAATATCTCCTGTCATCAAACAAACAGTCGTCGCTCTCGCGGCTTGGCACTCACATCACTGTTGACAGTCATAGCTTTGAAGCGTAAACACCACCAACAATGTCAGCCTAGAAATCAAACGCAGGATAACTCTTGCCAACAGGTGCTACTTCGGACTG
>NW_017537040.1:119640-123307 GCF_001853355.1 Bactrocera latifrons | reverse complement strand
TAATTGGCGCCACGTAGCGAAAAGAAGAAACGACTGGCGCGCTGTTGTTAACTCGGCTATAATCGCGTAAGCGGTGTCTACGCCAATCAAGGAGAAAAAGAATAAGATTTGAACACGAGAGCCTTTGCCTTATCCTCATAAATCTCCCCATTATTAACCAACAACTTACCACAAAAAACATTCGGTTTCATTTTAGCCGCTCTATATAATAGTAATAGTTTCAAGGAATTTTTTTGAACCTCTCTGCTCGCGCCTTACCAATCCAATCCTGCAGAAGCACTTTAATATAATAAATTTGGGATGAAATTAATTTGTATTCCAGAGAAGTTCTATGTCCGGATGTATGATACATTTTTGTAAATTTTAATTTTTTTCCACATATGCTTGATAGTAATTAATTTCTTAATTTGATTATTATAAAAAGGAAAAAATTCTATATTCTTTGCAATGCAGAGGCCCTTTTCTGTATCTCGATTCGTAAATGTATTCTATTCGAAATTCGCATCTTCCTTATAATTACATATGCGAAAGTTGTACCACCTTGTGCCAGAATAAGAACGTACAATTTTCGTTCTTGYTTTCTACAATTCAAAAGCTAACGAATATTTTATTCGAAAATTGGCTTGTCCGAAATCGAGTTACAGAATATAAAAAATCCGAATTCGAGTAAGTTTTTTTTCGAATCGAGTTACAGAATAGGCCCCCAAGAATTTTTAATCTTGACAATGCCTAAATGTTCAACAAACTTTTCCATGCAGTTATCTATTTCAATATTAGTAAGATTAATATCTGCTGGAGAAAGTCTTTCAGCCTAATCCTGATTGAAATCATTTGCAAAAGATGTCTAATCTGTTTTAACAATAAACTTCGCACAATTAAATAAAAGATCAACATTTGGAATTTCTATATGAAGAATAAGAATAAAATAAAAGATCAACATTTGGAATTTCTATATGAAGAATAAGGGGAAGGTGGTCAGAAAAGGAGGAACCTAGGAAAACTTTAAAGTTTTTAATATTGAAATCTATTATATGTGAAGACAAAAGAAAATGGTCCAGATACGATTGACCTCCAGGGTAAGAAGGTTTTCTACCGCAAAATCTAACTAGATTTTGATCCGAGCTTTGTAACTAATCAGATAATCTTGTCCCATTAGAATTCGTTTGCGAGTCACCCCAATCAACACATTTTGCATTAAAATCACCTCCTAGAATTGACACAAAAAATTTTAACTGAAATTCGCAAGGACATTCAAACCTTGTTGTAGATTATTAACTGACATATTAGAGGGAATATAAACATTACCAATTAATAAATCTGTTTTCCTTGAATTGATAATAACCTGAACTTTAATACATAAAGAAGAAAATTGAGCATAAGGACTATAAATTCTACTATGTGTTATGTTATTCCTTATGGCAATTAGCAAACTTTGTTTAGCATCATCTCTATATATAGAAAAATGTCTTAAGAAACAGGAATATCTGAGTTAAGATGAGTTTCCTGAATAAGGGCAATATCAATGCTTTCACTGTCCAGAAAGGATTGCAATTCGAGCACTCTCAACTTATTAGTTAAAGAGCCAACGTTAAAAGTTACTAATTTTAATTGCTTAAACCCATATTTTGTTCCTACTTCAGATAGTAACTGACAGCATTGATTTCTGAGATCGTCTTTAGATAAAGAATTACAGTTATCCAAGAATTTTTGTATCCTGTCTTCAAAAGTATCCGTAACAGGTTCAAGTATTCGTTTAGCGACAGCAAGAAAGTCTTCTATTAATTTAGTCTTACGTATATTTGATAATTGACTATATCGATTATTACTATCTACATTGTAAAATTGGCTAGCAAATGAATTGCTTTAGACACAAACAAAAATGATTATTTAAAGCAGAATATACATTATTTTGCAATTTTAAATTAATATTATTTGACAAATTATTATTCTTATTTTTAAATTCTGAATAACGTTTAAAAGCTGGACATCCCCTCCAATTAGCTGGATGACCCAAAGTATTGCAATTCATACAAAAGGCTTGAGAACCATCATCTTTTTGTATCATACAGGCTCCTGGTTCATGATTTTAATTACATTTCATGCAACCAAAAAGCTCTATTGCAGTTTTTAGCGGCATGGCCCCATTGCTGGCAGTTGCGACATTGAATGGTATTTGCGTTAACCTTGGGCTTTTCCCACGTAACCATTTGATATGCTATAGTTTTAATTTTAATATCTTTCAGTTCACAGCCTTGATTTAAAGTAACTAAGAAAAGTCCTGTAACGACGCCTTTTTTATTTGAATAATTCGTTACAAATTTATTTACAGATGCTACTACTGAAGGGCAAATTTCGTCCAATTCTTGTTTAATTTCATCAGCAGACATATTGTAATGTAACCGTTGTAAAATTACGCTTGCTACTTTCAATTGTTTCGGGGTCATTGAATAAGAATCAACTTTTTTCTCTTTCAGTTGCACCATCATTTGTTAATAGATATCCAAATCCTTAATAAGAAGTTTACTTTTATATTTGGATTTATTTATAACCTTGAATTCCACTTGAGGATATTTCAACTTGAGTTTATCAATTAAATTCTTCACATCTATATTATAAATAAAGATAAGTGGACAATATTCTGCGACTTTTTGTTGTTTAGCCGCTCTCTGTTGCGAAGTTGCTTTTGAGTGCTTATTCCAATCAAATTTTCAGTACTTTTCTCTTCTGTGTTCTCAGCCGGAGCAATCACTTTTGGGTCTCTTAAAACGTTTAACTCCAGGTCGTTAAATATTGCAAAGCGATTTTGCGAATTCATTTCGCCCAACAAATTTCTCTTTACCATTGGATAAGGTGATGAACTATTTACTCTCTTTGTTGGGTTTCTATGTTTAGGTGTAGCGAAATTGCCGCTAAGTGCAGGTAGAATTTGTTCATTAGATGTAACACTTGACAAATATAAAAATACAATAAATACAATAAAAACTGTTCAAGCCCATAGATACTGAATGCTTAAACCTCGGTACTTATAGATCGATCATGTTGGGATAGACGGAAGACACCTCTTCTGCGCTTTATATATGAGCGCACTCCGTGGCCCTAACATCGACTTGAATCACTACCTCGTGATAGCCAAAACCCACCTCTGTGCAGCAAAAACGGTCGTCAACAAACACAAAAGGTTCGACGTCGAGAAGCTGCAATCACAATAGGCAGCAGTAGTTTGACAAGCTTGCAGACAGGGGTAATGCTCGAAAATTCTACGAAGAGAAGCGGCAGCTAACAGAAGGTTTCAAGACCGGAGCATACTCTTGTAGAACCCCCCAGAGATGATCTAGTAGCCGATACCCATAGCATACTAAAATTATGGAGGAAATACTTCTCCAGCCTGTTGTTGAATGAAAGGGAACGTACAACGCCAGGAAAAGGCTAACCCGATTCCCCAATCGGTGACGGTGGAGCAGACGTTTCATTGCCCGACTATGAAGAAGTTTGAGTAGCAATGGGATACACTTAAAATACCGAAATTCAAAATGCCGACATATCAAAATACCGACAAAATTTAAATATGCAGCTAAATCAAAATACCGACACATCAAAATACCGACAAATCAAAACACCGACAAATCAAAATACCGACAAATCAAAACACCGACAAATGAAAATAACG
>NW_017537040.1:112492-117020 GCF_001853355.1 Bactrocera latifrons | reverse complement strand
TTACCCAAAATGTCTCTATCGATTAGTAATCTTCTTTGGTATCTAGGAACCATATTAACGATTTATTTTATAAAAATTTCTTCTGTCCGTATTTCGAATTGTCGGCGTTTAGATTTGTCGGTATTATGAGTTGTCGGTATTTTAATTTGTCGGCGTTTTGATTTGTCGGTGTTTTAATCGGTACCGACAAATCAAAACGCCGACAAGTTAAAATACTGACAATTCATAATACCGACAAATCAAAAATCCGACAATTCGAAATACGGACAGAAGAATTTGTATAAAAGAAATGGTTAATATGGTTCCTAGATCCTAAAGAAGAAACATTACTAATCGATAGAGACGTTTCGGATAACAATTGAGTAATTTAAAAAACTTTGTTTTATGAAAGGTGCCGTTGTACGTTCGAGGCCCTGCGGCCTTCGGCCACGAACGTGCTTAGGATAATAACCCTTAATCCATAGAATTCTCTCTCTATGCTATGGAAGAAAAGGAAGCTTGCTTCTCCTTGCAGTTTACTAACATTATTCCATTAAAATATATATGGTTATAAAATTTTAACTTTAAAATTAAAAAAATTGCCATTATAAGAAAGTCAACCCTGCAGACATGTGCTGAACACATAGAAAGTGACAGGTTTCAAGCGACCTCTGTCAAATATTAAAATACACACGTTTTTAAGGACACAGTTATTTACACAACTGCACGAAATAAAAAGCTTAAAGCCCTACTATATGCTCCAAGTTATTGGTCAGTATTTGAAAACGTGACATATAACCTTCCGAGAACGCAAAATAATGTTGAGTCATGGCATCGGCGTCTTTCGTGYTTAGTTGGGCAATACCATGGAAATATATTCAATCTAATATCAAATTTGATTAAAGAGCAAGTTTTGGTAGAAACCAAAATTTACAAGGGCGAAAAACAAAACAAACGGCGACGCCTGGAGAAAGGAGAGAGTTGCATTAAGGCAGTATTAATAGGAAGGAAAAACTATGTTCCTGAAGAATATTTAGTCAGTATATTATTTCTTGTAAATATCATCTAACTTATATAACAATAACTATATTATATAGTATTATCTTTTAAATAAATGAATTGAATCACTAAATTTATTGTTTCTGTTAAGTACCTTTTACCTTTTATGAAAATAGTTACGAGTAAATTTTAGAATAGCATCCCTCGATTTCGGGGTTAAAATGAGTATGTACGGGTAGAGGAGATCTTGCAGATCAAAAAAATACATATACAGTTGCAGATACATATTGTTTTTGAGATATCAAAAATTCAATTAATTAAAACGCGTGTTTCTACGATTTATAATWAATTTTATATTTATATTTTTATAATGGCTTTTATATCCACTAATTCTTTTCTAACCATCTGTTTTACATTAAATAGTGCAAACATAATTTTTATTCAATATTTAACTTTTTTTCAATTATTTTTGTTCGCACAATAACAAAAATGTCACTCTCTCTAATAACACTGGATCACAAATTTGAATTTGTTTTTTGTTCCACGGATGCCACTATCCAATTTGTATGTGAAATGGCTCGCCGTCTTCATTTAATCATGTATATCTCACTGACCAGTTGAGCAATCTTACTGCAAATTATAGAAAATAGAAATGAATGAAATTCCCTAAAAACATTGTCTACTCCATTTTTCCATAGGCCTTATAATTTCCGAGAAATTGATTAATCACTTCGTGTTTTTAAATTTTTGTATGAAAAAAAATAAACTTTAGCTAGGACAAAAGTTTAAAACAAAAGATATTTTTTAAATTTTTTTAATTTTATATGTGGTGTGTTTCTTTATAAAAAACTAAGGTACCAACCAACAAAATCCATGGATAAATAGGAAAGTTGTACATGATCCAATAAATATATCCAAGTCGCGCAAAGTCAATGTATACGTATATGCGTASGTAGTGTGTAAAGTACGGGTGGGATATCTAGCTGTGCGCTGTTTCTGTTAAGTAAAGTCAATTTTCATGTCGTTTTTAGTTTTTATAAACTCATTTATTTATATATTAGTAATATATTTAAAACAATGTGTTATTTTTGTCTTAAGTTGATGCTCTTACATTATATTCGAAATGATTATGTGCTTTGTTTTGTCGTTTATTTAGTTTAGGATCGGTTTCTCTTATGAGAGTTGTGAGTAACAACCTGAAGAACACCGAGTATGGAATTCAACATTTTTTGACATATTCACTATTATTTGGAAGAAATGTGTCTCTTGCGTGATTAATATCTAATAGGCAAATTATAACAATAAAGCCGTAGCTAAAGCGGCCACATATTTGACGTAGCTTAGGTAGTTAGCGTAAGGAAGTTACGTTCAATGCTATGTACGAGCATTTACTTTCAATTCTTAAAAATCATGAAAATTAAATTTTATTTCCCTTTTTTACTAATTAGCTGATTGTTGTTCAGTTACTTCAATATCATATCAGCGTACTGAGGTAATTAAAATATTTCGGGAAAATATCTTCATGAGTTTATTAAATGCTTAATACGTTAAGTATTGTTGATAACGATTTTGCCTCGGACCTTTTGTAGACTGCTCAATTCTGAGGAATATGTGTCTAAAGTCACGATGCCATTAAATGCCACTGAGCTATAGAAATTTAAAGAAAAAAAATCACGATTGCCGTGTATTTTGCACGGAAATTTTTTACATGCCTTATAATATTATTAATGTTAATATTGAGGGCTCAAATTTTCAGTGAAAATTTCAGGAGGGGATTGAAAAAATGAATAGTTAAAAAAACCCTAATATACATATGTACATATATGAATGTATAAAATAAAATAATCATACATATGCATCTAACATTAATAATATAGCCTCTGAGACGGCGTGGCGTAACATTGTGTTATTGGTAAAAATACGGAGTTCTGATAAACATATCAGCTCGCAGACACATTGACGCGGAATAGTGCGCAACGTTGAGAAGTTGACAAAATTTTTTCGAATAGACAATTTTTCGACAATGTCGGTTTTGTCATGTTTGCCCATTTTAAAGTGTTTTATTATTTCTTGGAGAGTTACTTATGCTGCTATTGAAGTAATCAGTCGAATTTAGATAAAATGGGCGAAATCGTAATTCTATGAAATTATATTTAAAGTAAACTTATAATAGAGGCATTATATAGAATGTGCTTAGAAGAGAGAACGTATAATATAGAGAAGGTTCAGGGTGTGCCGATTGTCATCACGTTCCTCTTCTTGGAGGGGTTGAGTTTTCTATTAGTGGATTTCACCACAAAAATATTATTAGCGGATTTCACCAATATTTAACATGAGGAGGTTGAAAATAGCAAAATTGAGCATTTTCATTGTTAAATGAGAAAAGTGATGCTAATTTCAATGCTTACAGATTCGCATATTTACAATGCGCAAACAGGTCTGGATATTCTCCATATATTTGATAACAAAGCTCAAATGTATATATTTACATACATATGTATGTACAAAAGTGCAATTTGACCCATTTAATGATGAATTCCATTAAATCAGTTGAAATGTATAATTAATTCATATTTGTATTATGACTTTAATACATATTGATTTAATATAATTATACTTAATATATGTTATCATAGTTATACATTTATATACATACATATGTATTTATTTACTTTGGGCATTTGTAGTTTTGATAAAATCTTATATGATATGCATATAAATATGAGTACAAGTAAACAGATTTTAAAAACCATATGTATGCTCGCATATTCACATATGAAGTTACATACATATGTAATTTTGTGTTGATGTAAACAAATTTGAAAGAATCATTCGCATTATATGTGTAAATTTGTCTCGACATAACTGTATGTAAATATATATGTACATACATTGTTCATACAAAAACTCCGTTGTCACGGACAAACAAACTTTGTCAAAAAGTCAATGGTAGAAAATCGGAGCTGTACCGATACCCCTTCCCTTGCCGCTTACAGCTTTGCCTACAAACTAGCGTAAATACATATGTAAGTTTGTGCTTGCATACATATCAACGCAGCTGCGTAAAAATATTTCACAATTACAAAATATTTTTTTGATTCCTTGACAAATACAGTCAATACTGGTTATGTGCCACATTCAAAGATACAGTTACTTGTAATTAGTTAGAAATAAAAATATAATATGGTACATAAGCGACAGCGGATACTTAAACGACTCGTACTTAAAACAATTTCTATATATTATATTTCAAAAAACAAACCGTGAGATGCAGTAAAATATAATATATGCTGTTAAGAGTGATGAGGGAGGGATTTGATTTTCATTTAGGAGGAGTACAACTTAGCCGGAATCAGAGGAATATTGAATATTTTCGTCAAAACATTTCTTGAATTGAAAATCGACAAATAAACTATGTTGTCAATTTTATTCTAATATATTTTAATATTTATTTTTGCGGGGTTGACACTTTTTCCTTCTCATACATTTCAGAAATATATTCAATTCATGATTTTTAGCTTTTAAATCGTCGCGAAAAGACGCTTGTAGG
>NW_017537040.1:111128-112345 GCF_001853355.1 Bactrocera latifrons | reverse complement strand
TTTGTAATTTTTTCTGGTGACATATCTACATGGGAACGCATATAAGTATGTATGTTGTGTATGCATTTTTTGTATGGATATGTCATACGCACATATTTACATGTGTACTCATATTGTATGAGGATTTTTGAGAATATTGTTGTTCTTCCAGAAGAATGTTTGTATTTTTTGATTCACATGCGTGCGCATATGTATATTATTTGTGTGAGAATGTCAGACCAGAGAACTTAAAACATAGAGAAGGTGCAGGTTCGAACATTTTATAAGATTGTGATAGGGAATTCACCTCAGAACCATAGAATTCACGATGTGAAATGTTAACATTTTTAACAGTTCTCCACATACTCAAACAGAGAATATGAAGAGAAGTAAATATATGTATTTTCGGCCTATAATGACATGCCATATATGCCCAAGCAGAAAATATTGAAGACAAATAAGTTCTTTGATATTCCACTTTTAACAGCGAAAAATGTGTTCAAATACATCTCTCTCACATACTCAAGAATATGAAGAGACATAAATGTATGTATGCATGCTCCTTATGATACTCCCAACAGCATTGTGATATTTCYATGCTTCAATTTTTCCTTTCGCAATGTATGCAAATATGTATGCTTTTGCGTTTTGCCGTCGGCAATTCAATATTCACATGTAAACATAATTATGATATGAGTATAATTTTGTATGAATGCATGCATAGTAATATTTATAGTCTATTTCGACTTGCATATTTAGAAACTTTATTTGATTTTTACATAATATAATCTAATATACTAATAAATATTTTTTGTATTATGTTTCTTACTTATAGAAATTAAATTAATCACAACATTATATAAATACATCGTCTATCATATTAATCTTATTATCTGCTCATATGATTGCATGTGTGTATATGCATGTGCGCGTTCAGAAATTCAAATAATGATTTTATCACTTATCAATATATTACATGTGCGCGCATTGATCTGCATGTTCATACATTCATATATACTTATATGTATATACATACATATATTTGTATACCCTTCCGAACAAATAATGCACAAGCATACAAACATAAATATGCGTACACATGTGCATATGTCACCAACAAAAAATTGAAACATTGCTTTACAAAACCAACAACTGGCAGCCGAATTGGCGAAGTCCAAATGTAGTAAATTTTACAATAAAAACGATTTCATTCATAAACGCAGCCGCAAATTCTACAG
>NW_017537040.1:46976-109210 GCF_001853355.1 Bactrocera latifrons | reverse complement strand
ACAGCATTGAAGTACTGACTGATTCCCCTTGTGATGATAGTTCGTTAAAAGATACCATCGATTCCTACGATTTGTGTGCGCTCGATTGCAGTGCCGCCGCCGCGGAAACTTCTACTCCACAAAGTTCGTTGGACTTTAGAAGTTCAACAAAAAAACCAAAAAAAAAGGGTGAAGGCCCGTTCAATAAATTGATTTTTATTCAGGAGAAAAGGTTGAAATTAGAAGTTAAGAAAATAGAATTAGAAAAAGAAAAGAATGAGGTCGAGTTGAAAAGAATTGAACTGAATAATCAATTCGAAATGAAAAGAATTGAAACTGAATCAGAAAAAGAAACCAAACTGGAAATTGAAAAATTGAAACTTGCTAGTGAAGAACGCATTAAAATGTTTGAAATAAAGTTAAAGTTAAAATCAAAATAAATGTGAAACTTTAAGAGATTTCACATGGTACTTTTTTCGCAAATTTAAAAGATCTCATAGCAAAATACATATATTTGAATGTAACTAAATGTTAGTAGGCACAGAAGCAATTTTTATTTTTCTTGTAAATAAAAGCATATACTAATGGATTTTAAAGATATGTAGACATGAGTTTCAATACTTCATTTTTAAGTTTCCATTAGTGATAACAATGAAAGGCGCTTAGATGCACCTTCAACTGTTGTGGTAAGTTTTGATCCCCAGGCTCGTCGGCTTCACTGTTTTCACTAATGCTTTCTTCGTCAACATCAAAACTAACGTCGTTTTCTTTTAATATAATATTGTGCAATAATATCCACCGGCATGCAAACTCTACCGAGTTATCACTCTTTATTTGAATTTTGAGTCCTTTCAAGCTATTAAAACGTTCGTTCAATAAACCAAAGCAATGCTCAATTCTTATTCGGTACTGGCTGAACGTTCTGTTGAACAGAATTCGTTGATTCAAGGTGCCTTCCGTTGCGTTTATTCTAAAAGGAGTAATAAGGCTCGAAGTTAATTTATATGCACTGTCTGCAGCTAACCACTCTGATCTTGTTAGCATTTCAGTGGCGTTTGTGGACAGCCCGCAATTGTTGTATATCCTAGCGTCGTGAACACTACCGGGATACCCCAATACCATATGACGAATTACTAGTTTGTGGTCACACACACATTGAGCCTTAAGTGAATATATATGCTTGCGAGAAAAATATGCTTCACAATCTACAGTGGGGTTTTCCGTCAATTTTATCTCCGTTCCATCTACGTAGCCAACACAATGTAGTAGCTCACTGAGTGTTTGAACAACTAAAGCTCTACGCTCTACAGGGTCCGGCCAAAACAGAAACTGAGTTTTCGTTTTAATAATTACATCAAATACTCTGTTGGTCATGACCTATTGGTACATTACTACAGCCAATTGAATTTGGATAGGAATCTGTTTACATGAACGTAGACCATTGAAGACTTCGTCATCCTTTATCAGATCAATGATAAAATCAAATGTGGTTTTGCTGACTCGCACAATTTCTCGAAACCTGTTTTCATCCAAATGCGGTAATACATCTATTAAAAAGTTGGGTGATTTTGGGACAGAATGATGAAGAAATGTAGACCCCCATCTAAAATATGCAGCAGCTGCCAATGCACAGCCAAAGTCTTCCATAATTTCATCTTCCTCTTTGCGTTGGATTTCTGAAATCATTTACATATTTATGTATATATGCGCCTTTAAAAAATTTAGCTTTAACGCAAAACAATCACCGTCATGTTTTCCAAACAGCTCCAACATTAACAAATCAAATACTAGTGCTTTTTCCCAAAAATGAATAAATTTTGCTTTTTCGCTAACTTTCGGCATTTTAATATTTTGACACCCAAACAGCTGTTTAATACATAAGTGGCATTTACACAAGGAATTTGAAGTGCGTTCATGTAACACACTGCGTATTTGCATAAATTTATGCGATGGGTAACATTATATGTTTAAACGAATACCCTTAATATCTAAACTATTCACAATGAGAATTTTACATAAGAATTTGTCATTTGAAATATGTAAGTAAAATATGATAGCTGGGCAATATTACGCCAAGTGAACCCCCTTTATCCGATCACAAAAATTAAGTTCATGCACTTTTACTCAATTAGTTGTTTTAAAAACAAGCCTTAAGGATTAGTTAGTGAGATTTTCAAGATATATCGCATTTAATAAAACCAATGTATGCAAAATCACAGAAATATTAAGTTGACAACAATCCTTCTAAACCTTTCTTACCAGTCAAACCCAGATGTTCTCAATAGGGCTTAAAAGATCGATTTTTTTTACGCTGAAGCCACATTTTCGTAAGCTTGTAGAAACTTTCTGGTCTTCAAAAACAAACATACATTGCAGTGATACATCGTCCAACGGTTTGTAATAATGGAATTGAATTTTTAACTGCTTTTTTGAATCACTAATTACACTTTCGTTCATATACAGTTGTCCACAAAATAGAAGGATTGCCAATGTGAAAAATGTGTTTGGCAGCATCATGTCATGCAAATGATGCGGTACAATAACGGTACACGTAATGGTGTAATAGTTAGCTTACTAGTTCTTAGAGACACTTGTTATTGCTTTCCACAAAATAATGGGAGTGTTAGATATTTCGTATCATAAAAAGATAACCAAAAAATCGTGGAATGCTCTCCTCTAATCGTAGTACATGCCTTAAATTATAGAAATTAAAATGAAACTCGTGGACAAAAGCGCAAAACACTTACTGCAGGCGATCGCAATATAGAGTGCTACTGCAAAATAAATCAATTTACATCAGCTACAATAGAAACATCCGTGATGAACTAAAATTGTCAGTTAATACTGGAACTGTTCATAGATGTTTGGCTCAAAACAAATCAAATAAGGAAACGTATTGTGGTCAGACCAATCCAAAATAGAGTTATTTGGTAGTAAAGGTTGCAGGAGCTTTGTCCGGCGTACCCCTAACTCGGGTTTTCACATAGTGGTCTTGGTCCATTCACTTAGTTAAAGGCATGGATCAAAGGGCATATGCCAAAATATTAGATAAGGAAATGTAAATACTAGATGAGAAGAATGGTTTAGGGTCAACGTGTTGAGGTTATACGGCGGCCATTCAGCCTCCTGATCCCAACCTGAAGAGAAATTAAACGATTCGGGAGATATATGGTAGGTAGTGAAAGAGGCTTGGAAAAAAATACCAATAAACGAGACTCTTTGCCTCGAAGGTGTTATACTATGTTAAAAAAATGAAGGTTATTTAACGAAATATTAATTATTTTAATATTTTGTGAAACTTTGGAACCATTATAAGTTAAATTTCAGAACAGTCTTWTTGACATAAAATAATCCTATTTGTATATGGAAACAAATTTTTAGTTTATTTGATAAATACTGAGTACAAAATTTTTTGGAAATATATGGAATGGGAAAACACTAACAAGTCTTTAGTACCTTCTTCTTCTTCTTAATTGGCGTASAAACCGCTTACGCGATTATAGCCGAGTTAACAACAGCGCGCCAGTCGTTTCTTCTTTTCCCTACTTGGCGCCAATTGGATATTCCAAGCGTAACCAGATCCTCCTCCACCTGGTCCTTTTAACGGAGTGGAGGTCTTTCTCTTCCTCTGCTTCTTCCGGCGGGTACAGCGACGAATGCCTTCAGAGTTGGAGTGTTTTCGTCCAGTCGGACAATATGACATAGCCAGCGTGGCCGCTGTCTTTTAATTCGCTGAACTATGTCAATGTCGTCATATATCTCGTACAGCTCATCGTTCCATCGAATGTGGTAGTCGACGTGGCCAACGCGCACAGGACCATAAATCCTTCGCAGAACTTTTTTCTCGAAAACTCGCAATGTCAACTCATCAGTTGTTGACGTCGTCCAAGAACTCTTATAGAGTTTGGTTTTTGTTTGTCGAGGAGGAYTTTGCTTCTCAATTGCCTACTTACTCCGAAGTACCTGTTGGCAAGTGTTATCCTGCGTTGGATTTCCAGGCTGACATTGTTGATGGAGTTAACGCTGGTTCCAAGATAGGTAAAATTATCTACGACTTCAAAGTTATGACTGTCAACAGTGACGAGAGTGCCAAGTCGCGAGTGCCACGACTGTTTGTTTGATGGCAGGAGATATTTCGTCTTGCCCTCGTTTACTACCAGACCCATTTGTGTTGCTTCCTTGTCCAGTCTGGAGAAAACAGAACTAACGGCGCGGGTGTTGAGGCCGAAGATATCAATATCAATTTGTTGGCGGTCCAACTCGATGTTAGGACCTCGGAGCGCACGCACATCTAAAACACTGGAGACTTGTCTTCGGTCTATCATAACATGATCGTTCTGGTTGGTAGTTTTCGATCCGGAGACAGCCAGTTAGCTTGATGCATCTTCCTTTGTTGGAATCTAGTACTACAGATAACCATATTTGGGGCCCCGGCGAAGTCGATCAGCCTCAACCCATTTGGGGATGTTTCCTCGTGGAAGCTGAATTTACCGAGCGTAGTGCCAAAGATACCTTCTTTGCCCACCTGGCGTTAAAGTCGCAAAGCACGATTTTGACATCGTGTGGGGACAACTCTCATAAGAGCTCTCCAAGCACTCATAAAGGTCACATAGTCCTTCACTTCCATCGGGGCAAATCAGCRATACATTGAAGAACCTCGCTTTGATGCTCATTGTGGGTAGACGTTCATTCACCGGAGTGAATGATAGTACTCGGCTACAGAGTCTCTCTCCCACCACGAATCCGACACCAAACTTGCGCTCCTTTATATGCATTATACGCATGACTCCATCCTCCAGATGTTTAGTATATTGTGCAAATGACGTTAAATGTTAGCACGATAAGCTTGTCCTTTTATATTTCCTGCTTGATCCTTTGGTATTAGATGTAGAGAAAAATTAAACTTGAATACCAAAATCATTTGTGCGATTTACTATACCATACACGGTGTGTTCCAAAGTAAACAGGACTTAAAAAAAAAACGGAACAAATCGTTTTTTCGGCAAAATCAATTTATTTTATTCAAAATAATCTCCTTCAGCCTCAATACAGCTTTTTACACAGTCCAAAAGTATGTCGAACGAGTGTTTTAGCTGGTTGGACGGTATGGCCGCCAGTATGCCGGTACAAGCCTTTTGAATGGCCTCTTCGTCTGYATAGCGCTTTCGTTTCATGAGCAAATGCATTTTTCTAAAAATGCGGAAGTCGCACGGTACCATATCAGGTGAATACGGGGAGRGGTTAATGGTTAAAATGTGATTTTTGGTCAAATAATCGGTCACAAGCGTCAATTTGTGCGGAATAAAATGTGCACACACATTGTTCGGTCAAAATGCGATAAATCGATATTTTGGAGATGTCTAATCCCCTTTCCATAAATTTCAATAAGGATTTCGGTTGATTTTTGATGAATTCAATCACAGTGGATGGAATTCCTGGTGACTCGCGACTCGTGCACTCTGCTACGAGATAGGCAATCATTCCCATAAACTTGTTTCATCAATTGAAACGTTTCGGTAAAAGTTTTCCCAATTTTAATACAAAAGTTAATGTTGGCGCATTGTTCGAAGTTCATTTTCGCACCAWTAACACAAACATACGGATTTTTAAAACGCAACAACTTCACTTCCAATCGATGAAATGATAACAAKCGACAAAGAAATTTCCTTGTATTATCCTTAATATACGCGACGCAAAGTGTTATCTGATCATGCGACAAATAACGGGAAAAATCGAAACATACTATAACTTCTCCAGCTTTAAGAGATTCGTTTTGTTTGGAGAAATTTGACGCTCCAGATGTTACTATAAAATCATGCTTTAGTTGGACTGATCCTTTGTTTTTTAGCTCACTTAAGTTGTTATATACAGTTAGAATTTTCGGCAAATCGGTTTCTTTTTATTTTATTTTCTTAATGTACAAATATTTAGGAATGCACACAGAAACTTAAATATCATTCCGGTGAATATTTCCGAGGTTACACGCAAATTTTAAAAGGCGTTTCCAATCTTTAAACGCGTTTTTCTCAAAATGATGTTTTCAAAGTCGGTAACCAACACTATTCGAAAACGGCTAAACCGACTAATATCAAATTTTAAGACGAGCTACATAAATATATATGGTATTTTAACATTTAATTTGTATATTATACATATATATTTTTATTCAAAAAATAACCAAGAATAATAGTTTTATTTTACGGAATTTGCCCAGAAAATAAAAGCACTGATTTTCTTCCACCGCGACTGTACTTCGGAGCGTGTGCCCACCGACTGGATTCGGAGCGGCTGATCAGTTGGCTTCGAGCACCAGGAGTCAGGACAGTTCGGTGGCACCAGGCCTTTTTGGAGTACCGGGAAGAGGTCGCTGATGAAGATCGTACTGGGGGACCTGCGACTTCGACAAACACCGACAATGTGAATCGTGTGCGCAAAGCTTTGAACTCAGACCGCCAACTAAGTATTCGCTTATTAGCGCAGATATTGAATTTATCTAAATCTGGGGTTCATGACATTGTGATGGAGCACATGAACAAGTCAAGGTGTGTGCAAAGATGATCCCAAATGCGCTCACTGATGACCAGAAATTGCGACGAGTGGAAGTGGGCCACGAAAATTTGAACTTACGTAGCCTAACTAACAGCCTGGCAACTATTCCTCCACTAACCTCATTACGATATAACATACATATGTACGATATTAAGGTAAGATTTATAGGAATATTATAAGTCAGTCTTGAGATTCATTTCACAAATAAATGTTGCATACATTATAGTAACATAACTCGCGTTTTCACTCCCGTTTCCACAAAAAGAGCAGTCAAACCCATTGTCATGTCCATATTTGTGTAAATGTTCTCTGAAACAGATGTGCCCAGTCAGGAACTGCGTCAAGTAATAGTCAGTTTCACCGTCGTTTCTCTTTACCCACATTTGCACGTTTCTGATCAACATGTGTGTTCATCTACCTTTTGAGGGTTCGTCCCATCGTTTCAGCTGGTTTATCTTTCTTGCTTTTTCTAACTTTCGTTTTTTTAACAGCTAACTGGAGCTTTGCTAGCGCAGCGTGGTTGCATAAGTACACCATCTGGTTCATTTCTTTTGCCACTACCGTTACTGCTACATCGTCAGCGTACCCGATTATCTGTATTTTTACATCAAACGTTACTACCTCGCAGTATTATTTGGAGCCATATAATCACCTGGTTCCTTCAATTCCATTAACTTTTTTATGACGTCCATTGTTGATCTGTGTCTTCCCATTTTGTCCAACATACATAAAGGTTGGTAGGAGCTCCCCTGCTGGTTTATTTGGCTTTTGTACAAGCACTAGGCGCTGTTTTTCCAAATTTTAGGGAATATTCCCTCTCGTAAGTAAGTATAAACTTGGGATACCATCTAGACTTCATTCTTTAGTATTTGCGTATCTGCCTGCTGCTTCTATATTTTCTTGGTCAGTGACTAGCGGTGCGTTTGTAGCTCCAGATTCTTCTATTTGCTGTCTTTGAAGCGATTGGATTAGAAAGAGAGCAACCGTCTTTAATAATCTATTGCGCTTGTCTTTTATGGTATTTAATCTTTGACATGACGATTTTGTATGCATCTCCCCACGGGTTTTCTTCTATCTTGTTGCAGAGTTCTTTAAAACAACAGACCTTGCTCTTATTTATTGCTTTCTTGAGTTCATTTCACTTTCGTTTAAAGCGCTCCTTTAGTATGGTGAAATCTACCGTTTGTCGTACCCTTTGACACTGGCGCTCCACTTTGTGGCCTTCACGTCTCAGAGCTTCAATAGTCTCATTTCACCAGTGTGCGGGTTTCCAAGGCCTTGCTGACATGTTTAACTAAGTATTTAGTTCTGTTCTATGTCTATAGCTTAGTTCAGATTGTCATCTAGCATTAATTTGTATATATCCTCATCGAGGGTTTCAGGTTTCCAGCCTCTGATTTGAACCTTTTTAAGGGACTTAAGCATTTCGTGCATTTCAAGCAGAATTTTCAAATTGCAAAAAAAAATGCCGTCGGGATTTAAAGGGACTCCCAGTGCGCCGCGATTTCATTTGAACTTTATATCATTTATATATATATAACCCTATATCTTGTCACAGATGCGCAGAGAATACTAAAGTTATGGAGAGAGAACTTCTCCAGCCTGCTGAACATAACACCAGGAGATAGTGAGACATGAACTACTGTGGGATCAGCAAACTGATTGCACCTTATCGGTGTGGCTTTAGACCTGCAAAATCAACAACTGACCAGATATTCACCATGCGCCAAGTCTTTGAAAATACACTTGAAAAGAGGATCGATACACACCGCCTTTCCGTCGATTTTAAAGCTTCTTTTGACAACACGAAGAAGAGCYGCCTTTATGCCGCAATGTCTRAATTTGGTATCGCCGCAAAACTAGTACGGCTATGACCAACGTTGACCAATACCCAAAGGGGGTATGAGGCAAGGTGGCTCCCTTTCGTGCGAATTTTTCAATAGACTCTTGGAAATAATAATTCGAGCTCCAGAAAGAAATAGAAAAGGCCATAAGAGTATACAGCTGCCGACGTACGCCGACGATATTGATATCATTGGCATCAACACTCATTTGCCGTTAGTTCTTCTTTGTCCAGACTAGATAAGGAAGCATAGCAAATGGGTCAGGTAGAGAATGAGGTCAAGAAATATCTCCTGTCATAAARCAAACAATCGTCATACTCGCGACTTGGCTCCCTTGTAACTCTTGACAGTCATTACTTCAAAGTCGTAGATAATTTCGACTATCTGGGAACCAGTATTAACACCGACAACAATTATAGCCTCGATTTCAAACGCATAATAACTCTTGCCAACAGGTGCTACTTCGGAAAGAGTAGGCAATAGAAAAGTAAAGTCCCCTCTCGACGAAAATTTACCAAACTCTATAAGTCACTCATTATTTTCGTCCTGCTAAATGGTCCAGAGGCTACACTGGCCAGATCATACCGCTCGAATGGAGGAAAACTTTCCAGAAAGTATTCGACGCAGTTCCCGCCGCGTACGCAGACGAAGAGGAAGACTTCCACTCCGTTGGAGAGATCAGGTGGAGAAGGACCTGGCTGCACTTAGTGTCTCAAATTGGCCAAAGAGAAAATTGCGAAAAGAAAAACCGACTGGCGCGCTAATGTAAAATCGCGTAAGAGGTGTYTACGCCAATAAAGTTATTTGTAAATGGCTGAACCAAAAACTCTTAGTTTAGTTTAGTTAGCCATATTTTGAACTACTAACTGATTTAAATTTATGTAATATTTCACACTATTATAGGAATAAAATATTTGATATGGCTCCTTAAAAACTTAAACTGAACATCAGTAACTTGAGCTATGCTACTGTGGGCCAAAACTAAAACGCGTTAACAACGAACCACCTCCAAGATGGTCATMAACATCAACTGATGATCAACACGTCAATAAAATAAAATAATAGGTACTTGAGAATCGATGAAGAACAGTCAGAAATGTTACTGGCGTCGTTGGAATATTAAAATGATCTGTAAAAACCATTATGAAAGATTACTTGGGCTTAATAAAAGCACTATTGTTTTCAAAATTACTAAATATTTTCGAAAAACAGAATTTTAAAATTATGAAAGTCTTACTACTTTTTACAATGTTTGCTAGTGTTTATACTATTTATTGTATTCATACTATGTAGGGCAGTTCGTTTAGTGTAGCAATAAATATGCATGCTCACCTACAAGTATGTACATGTTTTTCGAAATGTGTCAGCATAACCATCTCGTACGGAATTTCTCGGTTTCAGGTTCACCGCAAACCGTTTTTATACTTTCAGCAGTTGTTGCAACGGAGTGTAATAGTTTTGGTGATGGATTATTTTTATTAAGTTGACGAGACTCTTAAAAATTAGCGGTTTTCAACATTTTGAAAGTGTCCCATCTTAATGCATTTAATGTACTATATATCTCACAAACCACTGAAGTTATATCAATGAAATCAGCTGAGGATGAACCTATCTAGTACCTCTTTGACTATGCCGACTGCTTCTAAGAGGATTATGTTCAAAAAAAGTATTAAAAGGGCAATAGTACTCCAATACGCTAAAAGAATTCAACATAGTAATAAAGAGATATTTAAAATTATTTTATTTAACTAACTGTTTACATAAAGATTTCGGACACAAATCAAAATAAAGTAATACATTAAGAAAGGCATTTGAGGACCTAGGACTATTTGATAAATAGAATTATTTTGCTCGAAAATAAAAGCCGGACTTATTATTCAAGAAATGGTTCTAGTTTTTTTAACATAACAACTTTTAGTGAATAGAGCGAGAATAAAAACACTTTTTATTCAAATGTCTGCAAATATATTTTAGCACTTTAGAAAATAATTAATTAAAGTATTTAAATTTAAGACTTTATTTGGCTTAGCTAATAAATTTAAATATAATTTGTAATGAAGGAATACAAATTCACTTAAATAATTTTCATATGCATAAATATATTTAAATATGAAGTTCTATATGTCTAGATTATACAAACTATTTTATAGACAACATACATACTGAGGAAGCGTGTACAAAAATAAAAAAATATTAATGATAGAGATTTAAGTACGTTTTTTGCTTGTCGAGCTAAAACAATTTGTTGAAGAACTTATTAATATGTGTGTATGTATATGAAATTTAAAAATGTGTAGGGACTTATGTAAATATATATATTAAATTTGAACGACTTGTTTAAACTGAAATACATTTTTCAAAATGTAAATACACAAACAATTTTAATTCTATTTAACCATTCGATTTAACCTCTTGAGTTCAAAAGCTTTGGAAAAATACTTGTGTTGGTTAACACAATGACCACAAACGAATGGTTTTATCTTAAATGTTAATTTCATATTTTTTACTTATAATCAAAATGGATTTATTTTTCTTGAAAACCTTTGTAAATTTGTGTTAGATGGCTTCCAAATCTATTTTGTATATTTTTCAGATTAGCTTTATCAAATATGTAGGGAAAACCATTTCCTAATTAAATTATTTATTAAACAACAAACTAATTAACACCAAAATTATAAGAGGGTAAAAATTATCTTAAGGCTTTTAGTAAGTTCATAAAATTGTACAGCTTGAATTTATGTGCCTATATATGTACATACATGTTTAGCTTTGTATGTATGGACACGTATGGTACAATATATGATAAAGCATATGTATATGAAAATGAATTGCAATTAAATGACAAAAGTAATATGCAAATTACAAAATCTCAGTCTTCGTTTAGATCCATTTTGGCGCAAGGCAATATTCACATAAACATTCGTATACAAGTACTTATACATATTTAGAATAGTAACAAATAGTAAACTGGATAATGTGTATTTATTTTTCTTAAAAACATATGTATTCTGCTTAGTGATTATGAATTAAAATAATATAATACTGTAGACAGCGTTCAAATCCGCTTGAATGTGTTCATCCAATCCAAATCCAACTTAGAAAAAAAATTCACTTATAGCATCCTCTAAACTTAAAATATGTTTACACTGAAATTGGTTTGGTCCACACATATGACTGTCCCATATATGATACATATTTAAGTGCGCATATCATTTTGTATTTCAGTGCTAGGTTTTATATATTTATATTTACATATGTATGTGCATACTGGTATCAAATTTAAAGAAATACTGATATTTATATTCGTTGGAATTAATCGACAGATCACTTAATGTAGTGTCCTTTTATATAACGAACAACCTGTTGATTGTAATCCAAAGTTAAAATAAATAAATAAATAAATAAACGGGGTATAACAAACGACAAAGGTGCCGCAAATTTTCAAACCCCACCCTTTATTCCCTTTACGTTAGTTATTTTCGTTCTATTAATATTTTTACTAGCTCACTTAATAATACACTGTATTGTGTTGGAGGGCAACGATTGTTAATGATTTGTGACAGACTTCATAACCGTTTTATTTACTTTTTATTAAAGCTTATATACATTTCCTTTGAAACATTTTAGTCCTAACTGTCTTCAGAGGGTATCGGGCGGAGATTTAAAAAATACTCATCACTACTTATAAACACGTATGTATTGTTTTTTTTATTCGACATGTTTTACACTTGACTTCACAGCACCAGTGAAATGTGCATGCGCAACGTTCAATGACGTCGATTACTTGTGTACGATAGCCACGACCGCAACACATCAAGTCACAGCCATCAACGCCGATTGATGTATCATTGCATTGACGCCCGTGTGTTCCTTGTATACCTAAGCGCAAATTTTTCTCGCAGAAGCTTGGTGACTGTTCCAGGTAAACAATATCTTTGGGGCCAGGTGGCTTATGTTCCGGATTCTGCGGTTTCAACTGAAAGTTGTATCTGTCGGRAAGAGAAAAATGAAAATTATATATAAGCGAGAGAGTAATGTTTTTGTAATAAAATTACTATTAATAATCATTTATAATAACCATAATCGGTTTTAACGTACTTGAACAAAATTTGGTTGAAAAATGTATATGTATGTGTCTGCACTATTATATGCATTACCAACCTATTGTTCTTTTTCCATTGACGACCACGGCTGCGCACCGAATTTCGGGACAAACTATTTGGGTTATTAACGGTATTCAAAGGTGGTTTGTTCGGATGTATTTTTATTAAATGGTCTGACATATGATCATTAATCATTCGATCTGCGCTGAAAGCATTCGGGCTTGCTGCGTTAGGGCTCATAGCCCCAATAGACATTCCAATGCCATTTGAATTTGCTGAATTACTTGGTACTGTATTCCCATTTTGTCTTAGACTATTACTGACCATAACGCGTGATGCACCATCAAAACGATCCTTAAGATTATCACCTATTACGCGAAAATTAGCCAGTCGCATCCAGCAAGTCTTTACGGTACAGGAGCCAGACATACCGTGGCATTTACATTCCTGACGCATTTCCGCTTGTACATGCTAAAATTGTCAAAACAAAAAATCGGTAATTTTTCTTTACATATATGTAAATAAGTAAAATTTTATTTTATGATTGATTTCAAAACTAAAAGTTAATATATTTCTTATGACTTTAAATTCGCGTTGAGAATTGTCGCCTAATTCAAACAATATATATTATAGCCTAAAACAAAGGGGTTCAACGCCATTTTTCGATGACGCTGCAACTCTTTCATTGTTAAAGTATTATGGATGAAATTAAAACTTATTTCCCTAATTCCTGTAAATATTTTGGTATAACTTTGATGTGTAAGAATGAACAACTTTTAGTTACTTAAATTCTTAAATTAATTGCCGTTTTATGTAAATACTGGAATGCTTAAAATAAAACTTCTATGAGATACTTCCTTATAGCAATAAGCAATAAGTAATAGATTTAGGGGGCGAAATGGGGGATATTTCCCCCAAGGGCCAAATGGCTTAGTAATAATTTTACTACTGACGAAAAATATAAAACAACAGAAATATATCTAATTCAGAAATTTGCCATTTTATGTCATAAGCAAAATTAAAGAATTTCTACAATTTTTAAAATAATAAATAATACTAAGATACCACTGAAGTTATAAATTGTAGCAACGTATGCAGATTAAATTGTTAATAAATCCAATGAGTTCCGTAACTGAAAGTGCTAAATTTGAAACAGCGAGGCTTGATAGAGAACTTGAAATTGATGCTGCGTTCAGTTCCATCTGTTCGATTGATACAATCTCCGCGGTTTCTCCAAGTTTTCCAATATAAAAAAGCCAACAGCTAAAGCCATGTGCATCGATCATTCTGACATTTTACGGCGTGTTTTTTACTGTGGCAACTTATCTTGAAGAAACAACAATAAGTAACAGGATAAATTAGGAAAACAGCGAAAAAAGCAACGATACTCCTCGCAGCCGTGTGCAAATTTGAACTAATAATTGAGGTTTTTGATCTATGTATGTGATATTCTATCTCTAACTCATTCACTCAGCGTGATTCTTCAGAAAGAATCGATCGATCAGGCAAAGGCATCAAATATGATAGCAACAACAAGCAACGTGCTTGTAACGTTACAAAACCGAAGACAAAAAGCTGAGCAACATTTTCAATAAATTTGTTCAGCTACGAAAAAATGGCGGCTGGACTGAAAGTTGAAAACGCAAAAATTTCTGCGTGATAACTTGCGAAGAATGTCACATGATCTCAGTGTAGATTCCTCTGTGGGATGCAATCGGCGAAGATTTGAATTCGTGCTTTTCTAGAGAAGTATTGTATGGATTTCAACTGAGTTTGCTGTTTTCATAAAAATTATGTGCTTTGAAAATTAAGGAAATGGAAAACTTTTTGACTCCTTGATAGATAAATTCCTGCGACCTTTGAAGAAAAATGAACATGATCACTGGTGGTAGTGCTGTTGATGGTCAGAAGCAAAAGACAAAAAAGTTACCGACTACCCCCCAAAAACTATTTCTAAATCCTACTCTGTGCATACATATGTATATTGAATGCCTTGAAATTCAAATTTTCCGAAGTGGTTAGTTAGAAGTTTTTTTATGATCATCGTGAAGTTAACGGCAACCTTCATGATATATCTTCATTGGCTCTCTTAAAATTGCCTGATGTGTTCGGGCATTCACGCAAATGTTACTTTATTAAGCAAAAAACAGCGCAGCATGAGCCCAATTTTTATGCGCTTGTTGATATTTTCACAACAACCAAAGTAGCAATAGTATCAGTATCAACACATAAGGTAAGTCATCTCTGCAACACGATCAATAAAGCTTAATACCGTGGCAACGTATTATTAACAGTGCAGAGAAGAATTAATCGACGAATGGAGAGCAACAGAATGAATCGCTAGTTGACAAGGGAATGTAACTTAATTTTAAGATCTTGTAACATATATATGCACATACATATGTGTATTTCATGTACATTTGTATATGGGTGGATCTCAAATGCAGACTTCTTTATAATTTTCCACTACGCAAGCGCAGGTACTCTACGATATTATACAAAGATAACTAAAAGAAGTTTATTTATAAAAATATTACTCTTACAAATCGCACTAGGGAGGGAGAATAAATGATCCAATATTAATTGCGCAAGCGATTAGTGGTTAATGCAAGGTTTAAAAACCACAATAATAACAAATTAATACAGATTTTACAATAAATACACATGTTTGACCCTATACAAAGGTGTAGATTATATAAGTATTAAACGTTTTAGAAAAATATTTACAAAAATTATTATCGTTATATAAAGGAAAAATTTTTTAAGAATTCAAGTAGTTTATATTTAGTAATTGCATATTATTGCATGTTAACCATTACAATATAATAATTACCTATTAGCTAATTAAAAATAACCCATTTTTATAGGTCTTTACTTCCTAGGCTGAAATTGAACTTGATTCTCACAGAGTAGTAGAGCACTATGAATTTTTTTTTACTGTGGTCACTTATATCCCTATAAATACCAGTGCTAGTAAATATTTACAAGCACATGATATGCAGGGTATTGAGGTCTTATTCTACTCACAATGAAAAATTCTTTTTTGTGGGCCCTTAAGTTTTTCTATCAGCAATGCTGTCAACATATTAATATTGGTTAGCAGCAAGCTGCACGGTAGGAATCGAATCTGTGTGTGGCGGATATGAAAAAAAGCGACTGGCCACCAACTCACGTTGCGTGTTCAATAAACGCTGTGAAGTGCAGTATGTATTTATTACCCCACGGATTCAGAGCAACAACGCAGTAACTTCAAATAAAAAATACAAAAGTGAAAAGTATAAATCAAGAGCAAATGAACTATTACACATTTTACGATTTAAGCTCAAATGTTCTTGTATATACATACGTACATATTCGAATCAAACTTGGTACAAATATACATATGTGTACATTTGTTTATATGTGTATATGTATGTAATTGAAGAAGATACAAGGCGATTAATATCTTTACGTACACACATTATACTTCTTTGTGCAAATTATAAACGGGTTAATCTTATTGGAAACAATACACTTGAATTCTCTGCCATGGTTGTAGTTTCAAAAAGTGTAATAGTGAATCCGCTATCAAACAGCATTGCAATTAACACAGACTGCTAAAGTGGTCATAAAAATGTTGTCTTTATAGTCATTCTAGTTGTTGTACTTGTCAGTATAGTATATACGATTACCATGAAGTAGCTTCTCTTCTTAATTGTCATTACCATTTACTACCTTTTTATTACGAATACAAGACGATCTACCACACATGAATACCTATAATGAGATGTTTGATCGGTGTAACTAGTAATTATTTTTCAAGTCGATACTTATATCACATGATTAACATTATTATAAGCAAATTTTTGGATTTTAAGGAGATTGCTTTTACACACACGTAAATAAAAACAAATAGCTCCATATTATTTTCTCCTATTTCACAATTGATAGCAATAATTTAACATCAGTTCAATATATTTAACTTTCYGTGTATGCAAAAATAAATAAATTATATCTTTAGCAAATAATACTTACACTGCGGCCAGCTTCATTATTATGTAAGTTCATTTTTTCTCTCAAATTTCGGCCGCGTTCTCCAGTGTCTACAAAATCACGTGAGAATTTAAAACCAAATCCGATATTGTCCGAGCACCCTCCCCATTCCCAGTCGCGAACTCCCGCTACGCTGCCTGTTTGGTGACTCGCTTGCGGCGATCGCGACTGATGGCTATAATCACAGGTGCACGATTCAATGGAGCCCTCGCTGCATGCGCGCGCAATCGAATGTGTGACAGCGGCACTGGTGATGGCATAAATAAAGCCAGTCTCACGACAGCCTGAAAGAAAATAAATGTTTATAAAATAATGAATGTACAAAATGCGAAATAGGAGCATATCCATTATGAATGAACATTAAAGTGACAGCGAATAAAATATAAGCGTTACAATACATACATATATCTGTGTATATAGAAACCATAGGGTTGTCCATAAACATTACTAATAGAATATACACTAATGCTAAGTGACAAATTTGAATTCTTTAATCTAACTGACCACATTGGAACATACCTAGTAGTGGTTGTATTATTCCCACAAGCTATGCTATGTGACAGAAAATAACATTTACGCGATGCAATAAGTATTTAATACTTCTCCCTTCAGTAAATAGCGTTACCTTGCTACTTTTACTTGTTCTTAAACATGGCAATATCAATTTGTCTTAAAGCATTTTAGATAATTAATATTCGTATTAGTAGTATTCAGACAATTTGCATTTTACAACATTTTACATAACTTCTTTGTTTCATCATTCGCGCATAAAAACACTGAAATATTATCGAAAAAAAAAAAGTTCGATACATATACATACATATATATATAAGTATATGTAGATATAGGTATAAGTATATGTAGATTCATGTAAATAAATGATTCGATGTAGATCTAGAACTTTGATAATTATATATTTCTGGAAAGACTAATAGCACTTGCCGGTTATATGACAGCTCAAGTTTCATTATTAAATTGAATGTAGCAAGTTAAGTTAAAAGAATACTGCATACAATAATAAAAGTACAGATTAATTCTTACAGATCGTGTGCCACCAATTTTACTGTATTTTTATTTTTGTGAGCGATTATGCAGCAAATTAAAGGACTCAACAATGACGCAGTACTCCTTTTTATGTAGAGCTTTATAGACATTTATATTCAATGCAAATAACTTTATTTGGTTTAACAATATATACAACTTTATTTTAAAAAGAAATTCTGTTCCAGAAGTGGGGTAGTTTTGATATGATATCGGAATGAAATACCTTGTTCTGAAACCGATTCAAATTTATAATTTAATTTGAAAAAGAACAGGTAAGGAAGGGCTAAGCTCGGGTGTCACCGAACATTGGTTGTGAACCGATTTCACCTATATTTGGTACATGTCATCAGGGTGTTAAGAAAATATTACATACCGAATTTCATTGCAATCGGTCGAGTACTTCCTGAGATATGGTTTTTGGTCCATAAGTAGGCGACAAAACGCCCATTTTCAATTTAAAAAAAAGCCTGAATGCAGCTTTCTTCTGACATTTCTCCCATAAAATTTAGTGTTTCTGACGTTTTTTGTTAATCGGTTAATGTACTTTTAGTGATTTTCAACATAACCTTTGTATGGGAGGTGAGCGTGGTTATTATCCGAGTTCTTCCGTTTTTTAACTGTATATGGAAATGCCTGAATGAAACAACCCTGTAGAGTTTGGTTGACATAGCTATAGTAGTTTCCGAGATATGTACAAAAAACTTTGTAGGGGGCGGGGCCACGCCCACTTTTCCAAAAAAATTACGTCCAAATATGCTCCTCCCTAATGCGATCCTTTGTGCCAAATTTCATTTTAATATCTTTATTTATGGCTTAGTTATGACATTTTACAGATTTTCGATTTCCGCCATTTTATGGGCGCGGCAGTGGACTGATTTTACCCATCTTCGAACTTAACTTTCTTATGGAGCCAAGAAATACGTGTACCAAGTTTCATCATGATATCTCAATTTTTACTTAAGTTACAGCTTGCACGAACGGACGGACAGACGGACGGACAGACAGACATCCAGATTTCAACTCTACTCCTCACCCTGATCACTTTGGTRTATATAACCCTATATCTGACTCTTTTAGTTTTAGGACTTACAAACAACCGTTATGTGAACAAATATACTATAATACTCTCTTTAGCAACTTTTTTGCGAGAGTATAAAAATTTAGTCAAGGCTGTCTGATCTCCCTATCAACAGTATCAAGGCTTCGGCGCCTAGTAATATCGCAATCCCTGAAAACTGCAGCAAATTGGAGTTAATATTGGCCGCTTCAACAGATTTGGGACAGTCTCAAGACGTTTTGTTGATACGCGATAAAGATTTACAACAAACAGTCCTTTCTAGCTGTCCACGTGAGTTCAGGCATAACTTTACCAATATACCTAACCTAACGTGCGAAATTTGATTGATAGTGAAAACTTTACACATTTTACAGTATATTTATGGACAATTTTGCTACTTTTTAGGGATAAACAGAAAAATATTAACCTGGACACATTCATACGAACTTTAAGCGAAATAATCAAAAAAGAAAAAATACTTATTGAAACTGACTACTTTAAATATTTCTTCGAAATCAAACGTCAGAATAATTTCCAACGCTCATTTGAAATCCTTCTGAAAGGCGTCATAACAGTCTCCCTATTGCAGCAAAAGTGGAATTGTGCATTAATATGTTGTGTTACTTTACCAATATTATTTTAAATACAGCCTTACATAGCGATGATATGCTATAAAACTAACCATAAATAATAAATTAAAGTAATAAAACAGTATACCATCAACTTTTTTCATACTTTTGAGTTTGAATTATCACTTTTAATCAGTTGTAACGTAAAGTAATTATTTTGCAATACTCATGTTAGTTCAATAAAACTAAAATTTTTGGGAAATAAAATATTTACATTTAAATTGAAAACAAATATTATTTTCAAAATTAATTTTGTGAAAACTAAGTTTTGATTTCACAGGAAAGTAATAAATAGGACTGATTTTCTTCCGCCGCGACTGTATTTCGTTGCGTGTGCCCACCGACTGCATTCGGAGCGGCTGGTCAGTTGTCTCCGAGCACCAGGAGTCAGAACAAACATTTTCACGCGACGTGTTTTTGTGAGTGGTGCAAGCCAAAAATGCAGCGTCCGTTAGAGCAAATTCTGTTTGAAACTCGGTAAGTCTGCAACAGAGACATTTGATGTGATCAAGCAGGCTTGCCCACATGTTGTTTGAGCAAGAAGTGCCATGTTTCGGTGGAACCAGACCTTTTTGGGGTATCGGGAAGAGGTCGCTGATGAAGATCGTACTGGGAGACCTGCGACTTCGACAAACACCGACAATGTGAATCGTGTGCGCAAAGCTTTGAACTCAGACCGTCAACTAAGTATTCGTTTATTTGTGCAGATATTAAATTTATCGAAAGCTGTGGTTCATGACATTGTGATGGAGCACTTGAACATACGGAAGGTGTATGCGAAGATGATCCCAAAATTGTTCACTGATGACCAGAAATCGCGACGGGTGGAAGTGTGGCATGAAAATTTAAACATGTGTGAAAGTTACCCCAAATTTTTTAATATCGTAATCGCAGGTGACGAGTCATGGATCTTTCAATATGACCCGAGACAAAGAGGCAATCTTCCTTTTCATTTGAGACGACAAAGTTGAAGCAAGCAGCATGCATCTCGGTTCGTAAGGCTATTCCGTAGAATGCCTTCCGTGATACTTTCAATGCTCGAAAAAATTCCTGTTTGTAGGAATCATTTGAATATATGTGTACAATTTTAAACAGACTCTTCCTCAAAAATAATACATTTGCTAAGTATTTGGAATAGTAGAAAAGAACTGCAACCAAATATGCAGTGAAATAGATTATAAGTGGCTCAGTAATCAGATTCCAAAATACTGATGACACAATCTTTCCTGCGCACTTTTTCGTCTTTGCACGCCTGAGGATCGTTCATCATGTGCAGTCTACTAGAATGACTGTCGATTGGACTCCAGTGATGCAGGTATGTTTCTATTGTCACACACCCACGCAAAAATTCGATTTTATTCCGATTAAAGAGCACTCAAACACTTCTCAGAGTCAGTTGTTCGTTGTTTTTGTTGGATTATGAACTTGCGAAGCACCTACTTTGCACAGAGCTTTCGCCTCTTTAGGGCATCATTGTGTTCGGTGCTCAATTCGCCTGTTTCCAGCTTAGCAAATATCTTTTCAATGGTGGATTTCCCTGAGCTCAAATTCAACAGTATTTTCCCCCAAAAAGGAATGCTTTATTAACACACGAAATGCTTTATGATCCATTTCTGTGTAAACTAAAACAAGTTGCTTCACAAAAATGGTGGATCTCATTAACTAAAAGTTATAATCCAACTAATAGAAATCATATAGATGGTAGTAGCAGTATTATCTAAATATAAGCCACAGTGAAGCGTGGACGGGTCCTCTAGTATACTATAATTATTTGTTTTTCGCTATGGTAAGCAAAAATTTATAACACGCCTTTCGATGGAATTCGGATGTCTGATATTTACCCAATATACATATGGAGTACATACTTTTTCATATAAATTATACATATATTTCTCAGAAAAAACACTTTAAAAAGAAATGAATTAAAATTGGCCCAGAATTTCATTTTTATATGGTATCATCAAATTCTTACTAAATGCGCACACGTTGTTTGCATTAAATTTCATTTCCCACATATTTAAACTAATATTTACCGTACATACACTTGCCACACCGAAATATTTATTAACCTTTTAAATTTTTTTATTGTTTTGAGGTAAAATKATTTCAGTTTTGATAAGCCGCATGCGGAAGGAAGTTCGAGTATTCGCTTTTTGTAATATTTGTATACATACATATGTATGTATTTACCATAAGTATGTAAATATTAGCATTGAATGGGAATGGTGGTGTTAGTTTTAAAGGCGTGCGCCCGTGCACGACCTATATGTCACGATAAGATGTGAAGTATATAATATAAGCAAATTTGATATTAATTAAGATTTAAACACCAGCATCATAATAACAATGTTGTACCTTCGTACATAATATGGAATAATCAATATTAAAATATATGAATGTACATTCTACACACGTAAGTCAGAAATAAATAATTTTCTGTATTTGTTCACTTTAACATGGTTTCAGTGATATAAGAAATAATACTTTAATAATTTCGCTTTATGTAAACAAGATGCAAACCGTAAAAAATTTAATGAGGAAATCAAATTATTTTGTAAATATTCCGAAATGCAACAAACGTTTTAAAATTAAGAAATGTTTATATTGTCGATAAACTGAACCACTATAGCTATATAAACTCGTAGGTATCGATGTTCCAAAACTGCCAACATCCCTAAATCGTACGTATGTATATTGTAATTCAAATAAGGGAAGGAGACGCACGGTTCAGATTATTTTGATAGTTTGCTAAAGATAAGAAAAGGCATGCGCACCTGGTCGATATGTGCAAACGAAACTTTTAGCATCATGAGTTTTGTACGTTAAAAAATGTAACTATTTACACATACACGTATACTTATGGTATATATATTTTTAATAATAAAAATATGACGCAATAAACGTACATTTTAGCTTAAAATCTTTTGAATACATATTTATACCATATACATATGTATGTTTATTTCATTTGATATTCTATTAAAAATTATATTTGTGGTTTAAGTAATTGTTAATGTTTAATAATACATCACACATCCAATGATAGATATTGCCATTGAGTAATGTATGATTAAAACTTTGGCGAATTTCACGGTTCCACGCCTTAGCTTTCGCAGAAATTGTAATTTTTCTTATGTACATACATATGTACATATGAATAAGATACATTGTGGAATATTTGTTATTGGTGCATTTTGCATACATTTACTTAAAATTTTAATAATGGACGTAAAATACAAAAGTCTTGGATTTTTATGTTGGTATATTCATAACTGATAAAACAATAAAAAACGGGCGTGAACATTTCCTGTCGTATATATATATATACATATACTTATGTATGTGGGTGTTGCTCTACTTAGTTGAAACTGCTGACGAACATTAATACAATAGGTATTGTATAGTTGAGTATTTCCTATTACATTTCAATTTACTGACAGAATATATTTGTGTATATTTAAATACACATATTCACGTATATGATTTAATTGTAAGATTGGGTTCAGCTGCAGATCCGCTAATACTTAATGTTCCTTTCATTCAGTCGTGGCCTACTTGTTTTGCTACTTGATATTGTTTGAAAGAGTCCCGGACGTCTGAATTTCACCCAATTGTTTTGTGCAATATTAGGGACTTTTCTTGTGGACAATTGGGAATATATGTWTGTTCCCTTTTAGTGGCGCAAGCACTTGTATCATCTTTGATCACTACTTGCAGTTGTTGATCCTTTTTAAAGCAGCACCCAATTTGTAAAAGATCCGCACGCGTACATATGTTTGAATGGATGTATTAGTACTTATGTACGGTCTATATATGTATGTATGTGTTTATCTACTTAAAAATGAACATTGACATGTATCTCGTTTCTAGTACTGTTGTGGATTATTTATTTGAAGACACAACAATATATGTTTGCTATTCCTATTATTTAAGCTGCTTTAGCTTAAAGGTCGTGTGTCTATATTTATTTAACATGCTATATTGATCCAGAAAGACAAAAAAGGATGTTATCATGGTAAATCCAGTTAAGACGTATCATTATACAGTTTACACATACTCCTTGTATTTAAATACTTACTGTCTTATATATGTGTACATATATATATATATAAGTATACATATATATTATATGTCATACAGAAGTAAACATTATATCCGGAGATATATTTATATTTTTATTTCCATTATTAGGAAACATATGTAATTACTGTCGCATTATTTGTCAAATATTCCATAATTCAACCCTTCTGAAGTTTACAATTTCA
Source organism: Bactrocera latifrons (assembly GCF_001853355.1). Classification (NCBI taxonomy): domain Eukaryota; kingdom Metazoa; phylum Arthropoda; class Insecta; order Diptera; family Tephritidae; genus Bactrocera; species Bactrocera latifrons. Next base: position 85,708 of record NW_017537040.1, on the reverse strand, counting down.
CTGGGTCCTCCGATTTCCATACCCTTGCAGCCAATTGGTATAGAGTATTATAGTTTTGTTCATCTAACGATTGTACGTATCACCTTAAACTAATCGAGATAGATATAAAGTTATATATATATATAAATCATCAGGGTGACGAGAAAAGTAGAAATCTGGTTGACTGTCTCTCTGCCCGTCCGTCAGTGCAAGCTGTAACTTGAGTAAAAATTTAGATATCTTGATTAAACTTGATATTCAGGTTCCTTAGTACAAAAAAAGTTGGAGTGCGTAGATGGGCGTAATTGGACTACTGCCACGCCTAAAAATCGCCCTTAACCGAAACATATAAAGTGCCCTAACTACGCACTAAATAAAGATTTATATCATATTTAGCACAGGGGATTGCTGTAGTTAAGTTCTCCTTTGTGGGAAACATTTTTGAAAAAGTGGGCGTAGCCCCACCCTCTAATAAGTTTAATGTGTATGTCTCCTAAGCCACTTAGGCCACAACAACCAAATTCTCACATCACTTCTCATATAACGGTATAGGCCCCGAATATTTAGACCCCGGTACCTATAGTTGACTTTTGATGGAAAATGTCGGTCAATGTGTGATATATATAACTGAAATTAAGAGATAATCCTTCTCTAATAATGGTATCTATGTATGTCAAAAACGTTGGTTGAATCKGACCAATACTTTCGGCTGAGTTTGTCCGCATATACCGGCCAATATGTGAGTTATCCCAATGAAAATATATGTTTTACACATTTTCGTGGCAAAAACAGTTAAATTTAAGCAAAACCTTGGCCTAGCCCCCATATATCTAATATCAGAATATTCGAACATCCGGTTAACTTAACTCTGTATGATTGGTTTTACACCTTAAAGTATTTTCCCGGCTTTGATTTTTGCAAATTGCAGAAGTATAAAATGTACGGTTGCACCCAAACTTAGCCCTTCCTTACTATTTTCTATTACGTCTATATTTTTCATAAAGATTTTATTTCAGTTTTGTAAATTTTTTCTATGTCTCAAACTGGTGTTTAAAATAAGTTTTAGCGAGGTTATTGTTTTTTATTATTTTGGTTTCTTCGATAAGTTCGTTTTTAGATTAAAGATGATGAAAATCCTGTACAGTAAGAGTGAACATGTTTTTGTATAGCAATGTTATTTACTTTATCATTAAACTGAAATCGTTAAGTTTCGTTATATAACATATCGTGAAATGCAAAATAACGTATCTTAAAAAAATTCGAAATTCAAAACCTTATTGATTACGCTTCGCTACTTCAAATTACATTCATAATATTACATATGTTCAATATTTTCAGGTTCTGCGCTCAGATATAAACCAGTTTTAACCACTATTATAATTTTTTTTCACTCATGTTCTATTTTATTTCGTGTTTCATTCATGCCACCATAAATTTCCGAAAATGTTTTTACGTTATTTTGCATTTCAGGCGACGATATGTAGGATACGCACCTAGAGAAAGCTTTCTTGTTTTACATGAGAAGTAATCATTTACATAAAATTAATAAACTATGTACAAAAAGTGTGGAAATACAGAAAATTGTATTGAAAATTAGTAAGGTCATGGTTAGCACAAGAGTCAGGTGTTAAAAAATTTGGAAGTAGCGAAATATCATGCCGTCATTATAAAGCTACAACAAATTTTGCAGGTCAATTTTGGGCCCAGAATTTAGTCAGGCTTCAAAAGATATAGATAATAACAGATGGTTGAATACCTATATGTTACATACAATTGGGTGTATGAATGTGGAGTAAATTGGACACGCATCAAACTGTCAGCAATTCAGAAGATTGCCAAATTGTTTTAAGGTAACAGAAGCCACCTATTACGTTGTAAATGACAATTTCATTAGTTACACAGCAAAGGCGCACAACAGCGCAAACAGCATGAGTGCTGACAGCTAAAGAATGGTTTTCTTATTACATTTGTTGTGAATAAGAAAATTGTATGTGCTAATAATGCAGAAGACGTATTCTAAATCAGGTATTTCCAGCATCCTACTGTGAGGCTTTCGAACTTCGAGTGTGGTCGAAATCTCTTTTGAAAAAGAAAGAAGTGTTCAGATAAATGCTACTTGCTTTCCGCCTATTAACTTAAAACATATTGTACAAAATTTGTAATTTGAGATGTCTAAATCGATTATGACCAAATACATACACATGTATGAAACCATGAATGTTAAATTTGGACAATAATAATATTTGTCCGAAGGCCCTGGCAGCCAGTGCTGATTCTTACAAGTGGATTAATTATTTATAATTAGTTCTCTTTTAAATAAATAAATAAATAAAAATAATATTTGTAAAAGTTTGCAACTTTCATAATATAAGTAGTTACCTCTATCGACAATTTTGCCGAACAAATTTTTTCCACGCAGAAAATTTCTTGTTGAACAGTTCCAACGCCGATTTCGAAATTGATGTTGACATTCACTTATAGCAAGATTGGCGCCTTTTACTAGTGCACCTAGTACGCCAGGGTTATCACGAACTAAACGTCGTTGTTTTCGCCTTAGTGTGGAATGAATGGCGGGATCCATATACATAATACCTGAACTAAGTGGTGATATATTATTTGGTTCGCCCACTTTAGCTATACCCCTAGAATAAGAAAGCAATAATAAATGATTTCATATAATAAATTACTTGCTAACAAATATATTTTGTATAATTACTATATTACATATGTATCAACACTTGTTTTGCAATGAAAGCTGATTAATTAGTTCGAAAAAAGGAAGAATGAAACTGATGATTCCTTTGATATGTACTCAGCTCCATATTCCTTCTTTTGAGCTAAAGAACCTTAGATATAGAAAATATGTTCACCTTAGTTCAGTTTAAAGATGTGTTTTAGAGTAAATTATTAATCTTTTTTAAACATCTAATTTTATTATCTCATGTAATATCTTGATATCAACTTAAAATCATATATACATTAAACAATATCAGGGCACTTTTATCAACACATAAATAATTATTTCTCCATTTAAAAACTTTTGTAAAAAGAAAAATAAATTATATTGGATGATGCTTTGCAATAGATTCGGTTGTAATAATTGTACCTAGTATGTACATATGTACAAATTTATTATTAATTTAATTTTCCATAAAATAGGCTTTATAGTATAAAATCAACGAATATAAGACCTTTACTATCTTTTGTCTACGGTTACTGGTTCAGTATTGATACTTACATATGTATATGTATAGATAAAAATATAAATATACATATGTGTTTGTATTTATATGTATATCGATATTCGTTTTCCCCTTTTAGTTACAATGTGATTCACACTCTAAATACACTTTTACCAAAAAAACAACTTAATTGCGGTCCATAATAATTTAATTTGTTTAAAAGTGTATGTTTTGGGTTTATTCATTTATGCCGAGTTTCTTTCTTAAAAATAAACAAAAGACTTAAGAAGCGAACTTAAATTGTTATTATTATTTGAATATTTTATGCAATATTGCAGACTAACCACCACATGGATCCTTTTCCTCGACCAGGTTTCGGTTTACTTCCCGTTGATGTGCACAATGCTATTAAACATACGTAAAGTACTGCAGATAAATCCATTTTTGTAATTAAATTTTACGTAGTTTGCGTTTATTTAAATTTTTGTTTGTTACTGTAACTATAACTATATTGTTGCACGGATTAAAACAAACTATCACTCATTAAAATTGTCAATACTTTCAGTAGTTTTTGCTTATACACTTTCACTCGAGATCCTTCAAAAATCACTTATTAAATTTTATATATAACTTCTGTATACCATACAACTTTCTCCATCAATAATTATTTACAACAAAATTTTACAAAATATTCACATATAATCAATTATTTGAATTTAATTATAGATGTTTATTAATCACTTATAGATATTTCAATTCAGAAATTTTTTCTTTTAATTAAATTTTTTTTAAATCAAACAACTATACGCAATTTCAATGTAAAGTATTTAACTACTATAATAAAAACGAGTTTTCTCTCAATTAATCACTTATAGATATTTCAATTCAGAAATTTTTTCTTTTAATTAAATTTTTTTTAAATCAAACAACTTTACGCAATTTCAATGTAAAGTATTTAACTACTATAATAAAAACGAGTTTTCTCTCACATATCCATTCATATATATGTGTATATAGTACGTATGTAGGTATATACATTTACACATATATGTATTTTTTGTTCACAAATATGAATTAATAAAACCGGGCAATTATTTGGAGCTTAAAGGGTGTGATATTTGCTTTGGAAAATTGCAGTTAAATTTCAAATTATTTAACAGTACGAATAATACTGTTACCCGATTCAATGCTATCGCCAAACTGACACTGAAGTAATTTGGCCTCACCTTCCTTACTTCGAACGGCGTCGTAGTCGGATCGATGTTAGTTGTATTGCCTTCTTTCCTTAGGGTGACTAAGTTTTACTGATCAAGATGTTATTATTACTGTAGCAGTCTAGTTGCTTGATCGTTAGTGTAGTCGAATAGAGAACCTTTGAGTAAGAAAGAGAAGAAACGTGCCTATTGGTGATCACAAACTAGATAGGAAATATAATAAATATTTCGTATGCAAGAGTGGTAAACAACATTACCTTATGTAGTCATATTACTCTGACTGAACCTCAATGGCCAATCGTTATTGTATATAAAATAAAAGGTCGGCCAATTAAAATACAGAGTAAGCGTCAATGCTAAGAAATTGAAGAATATCTCTCTATAAATGATGTATTAGTGTATGTGTTACATTTAACTCATCGTATAATACAATTACACACTTTATATGAACGTTTTATATAAAGATGTAATTTTAAACTGTATGTACATCCGTATTTATATAATAAGATATCAGGGTATTACGCAGAAATTGAAATACTTGAATATACGATGTAAAATTGACCTAACCAAAATGTCTATGTACATACATGCATATACATATTTACAGACACCTTAATAATGAACTTGTGAGAATGGTAACGTGCAATAGCTATGCATACATAAAATATTTATTTTTTCCCTGTCATTAAAATGGAAATGGAAATATTAAAAAAAATTACGTTTAACTTTAAATACCTTTAACATAACTTGTTTCAATGGATCAAATAAAATTAATTCGACTTAAAGTTACAGCAAATTAATTTTCCATTCATTCTAATTATACAAGTATTAATGATATTTCTAAATATGTGTAAGAAATACATTTTTTTTTTTTTGTTATAAATAACATGCATATGTATATACAGCTGTATCAATACTGCTTCTGTCGCCTCTTTAAATGCGTGCCCGTTATCATTTGGCCTCAGATACCGTTAATTTGTTTTTGTTAAATTTCGTCATAAATTCGTTGGACAAAGATTTAAGGCACTTATAGTTTTCAGTCATTACTTGTGTTTGGTCCAACAAAAAATTAATCTTAGTTGTGAACTTGTACTCAATAGTTTTAGTTATATTACATACACAACAAAACAAAACAACCGCCCGCGAAGATAAAATAATTCTTAGAAAGTGTAAAGGTGATCCTTTCAAGTCCTCACGCGCAATTATGGTCGAAGTCAATGAAGAATTGAACTTACACGTGTCAATTAGACTAGTACGAAGACGTTTAAATGAAAATAATTTGTATGGACGTGTGAGCAGAAAAACACCTCTATTGTCAAAAAAAAAAAATATTAAAGTGCGTTTGTCATTCGCTCATAGCCATAGATCAAAAGATTTATTTTTTGGAAAAGGATACTTTTTACTTACAAAACTAAAACAAACCGTATTGGTCCTGATGGTAAAACATTTGTAGATTGCTAGGCAGATGTGAAGCGGTGATAACGAATAACGCTTATTCCACTAAATATTAACCAAGTTAGATATATGTATGTAATATCAGAGAAATTTAACGCCAAGTATTAATAATATTTATTTTTCCTTACTGATCTTTTAAAGTGCACTAAATACTTGTTCAAGCCAATTTTGACTTAATTATCTAAACTGAACAATTTTATTATAGAAAACTAACAAATTTTGAACTGTTTTAGTTTTTAGTGAGGTAATCAATAGCTTGTTACATTATAACGAATCTACGTTCTTTAAATATAACATTATTAAGTATCGTATTTCATATTAAGAAAGTGCGCTAAATCTCTGTCCATAGCTGTATATTGTCGATATATGTTTAACTTATTGTTAGCGGCCGTTTTTTTTGTAAATGCCCCTTGCAGTCGATTAGGAAAAGATATTTGCATATTCACATACATATAAAAAATCTTTTAACTTATATAATTTTGTTTTTAGATACTTTGTGTTATTCAAATTATTCATATTCATAAGTATATTTGTATTCAATTCCAATCTTCCTTCCAATCCAATTTTCTCGTTTATTAGATCTTGTAGAAAACGAAATGCTCTACGTTAACAAAATTGTTTTTCTTATTAATTTTATAACTCATTGCAAAAAAAAAAAAAGTTTAAATTGCAAAACTCGTAGCTTTGTTGGAAAATGAATCCTCTGCAAAATTCGCTTTTATTTATTTATTTTTTTTTTTTTTGAAACGTTTTTATAGATATTGCTTATCTTAATGCATTTTTGTAAAGCATTAAATTAAGTTGACATCTTTCCTATCTCATAATAAGTAAAAAGTTCGGAGGTATCCGAACTTGCAAGATACCAACAGGAAAGACTAAGTTCGGGTATAACCGAACATTTTATACTCTTGCAACTTGCATGGATCAAAGCTGGCTACTTTCAGAGGAGTTACTCTGTAGGGCGTTGCGAAAATAAATTGCGTTGCGAATCGGTACTCTATAACACATTTCTTTTGTAAACAGGATTGCACAGTATTTGCTTTGATACATTTCCAATATACTTGATATTACTCTCCGAAACAAAGGAAAATGAAAACTAAATAATAATAAAGAGGCGTAAACAATAACGGGACGGACACTTATTTATGCTCTTACTCATAAATAGTTTGATACAATACTTCATGGCAGAAATGATATCAAGAAATTGGAGAACAAACAGGACTAGCTCAAAAGAAATTCTTGCTTTCTGGGTTAGAAGTTTGCAAAGCAATTGAAAAAATCCTATGTTCTTTCTATTCGTTATCTGGAATCCCAGCAGTAATTGAGGTGGTAATCACATTCAAATTGTACAACCGGCCGTTAATGATCTTTTATATCTGTACGGCGACTCTGGATATTCGCTTGAACCTTGGATTTTAACGCTATTAATAATTTCTCCTGAAAACTCTCCAGAAAATTATTACAACACAAAATTCTCGAAAGCAAGACTTTCTATCGAAAGTGTATTTAGAGCATTAAAAGCGCAATTTCGATTCCTGTTAGCTGCTAGAGAACTACTATATTTTCCATCGCCGAAAGAAATGGTGCAAATATTAAACGTATGATGAGCTCTTCATCTCCCAATATAGTAATTGAAGTTAATACTCTTTATACTGAAACCATACAAAGTGCGAATGAACTCAATATTGCTAAAGGTTCAAACTAAACATGGGACGTTTTAGTTTATAAACAGAAATAACATTTACTTATTTATTGAAATGAACTTTTTCTTTTTAATATTTAAAAATAGTACAAACTAACACACAAAATTAATATAATAAAAACTAGTAAGGATAGGCTAAGTTCGGGTGCAACCGAACATTTTATACTTTTGCAACTTGCAAGAATCATAGTCAGAGAAAGATGTTAAGGTGTAAAACGTCAGCCATAGGATCGGAAACTAACCAGTTTTATATATGTGACCTGGTCTACGGAAAGGGGTTCAGTGTTACTTTTTCAAATGTTCCACACTAGCAACTTACACGATGAACTATAATAATATTCCGACCAAAAACTGTACGTCCTAGAAGCCTCGGGAAAGGAGAACAATTAATGAGATAACGAGAAACTGACGAAACGAGTTGTTTATTTTTAACAGCTGTTTCCCAGAAAACTAGTTTTCGCACGTTAGCTCCCTTTTCGTAGACCATTTCACATATACATATACTCTATATAACTAATACATATAAAATATAAATATATATATGTATATGTAAGTAGTAATGCAATGGTAGGCACGTGCTACTCGCTTCACAGTTGATGTAGAAAAGGGAAGATTTATTGACATATCAAAACTACGTACAATAGATTGGAATAAAGAATAAACAAAATGTCAACAGGCATGATTGCATTGAGAATTAAAAGTTTTTTATTATTTATGGTGTTGCCACAGTAACCTCCTCATAGAGAGTCGTAGGTGGTGTGATGAAAACTGGCTTTAGAAGATCGATGGAAACTTTAACTTTATTCTCCTTTAAAGCGGCTAAAAACTTTATAGGGATCGATATAAAGTGCTGATAATGAGGGTCCGACTGACTCATCGCGGAAGAAGACATGATCATAAGACTTGATATCGCCATGAACGAAAACTTTTTGGTTAGTGTAACTCCACTAAGATTGCTGTTTGGCTTTGGTTGCTGGTTTAGCAATTGTTTAAATATGGCGCTTTCGAATTGACGACCGAGATTCGACGTTATGTCGATGTGTACTCCAAAACGGGAATTCCAGCCGGTTAGCTAGGCCTTTGATACAAATGGAGCTGTCATGTTGAGAATCGGAATGGCGTCTGGCCATCGCGTAAATCGATCGATTATGGTTAAGCACTATCTGTTACCATCCGATATTGGAAACGGACCTACCGAATCGGCTACTGGGATTTATTCTGCATTGGAATAAGCTTTTGTTGTGTCGAATGACTTTACTTCGTTGGCACTGTATGCAACATCTAGCAAATAATCTACTAGGAATCTCTCGCAATGCCTGGCCAAACGAATCTGTCGACTTGTCGATTGACAACAGCGCGCGTGCCGGGGTGCGACAGATTGTCTGTAGCCCGAAGAAAAGTTTGTCGAAATTTTAATGTTACAAAGGGACGAATTCGTGTTGTGGATGTATCACAAAAATTGTTAGTACTTGGAGGTAACATAAAAGATTTTAATTTTAGTGAGTGTCGAAAGCTGTCATTTAGGTGTGCTAGTAGCACTTCATCGTTCTTTTGTCTACTTCGACGGCGTCGTAGTCAATAATGGTGGTCGTAAGGGATTGAATTCGCAATAATACATCAGCGGTTACATTTCTTTTACCTTGAACCTGTTGGCTATCAGTAGTGACTTGCGATATGAAATCCAATTGCCGATCTGAAGCCTTATGCACTTGCTGTCGGAATGCGAACATAAGTGGCTGTAACGAAAATGACGAACGGCGCTGTATAGCGCGTTCAACTCACGGTTATCGCATTTCGGCTGATAAAAACTTTATTGAGAAAAGTCTTAATGGCTGGAGTTTGTCATTTTATTTAAAACTGTTCCAGCTGAAAAAATGGATGCATCTACCCACAATGAAAGTTCTATATCAGGTAGTGGATTAGCTAACATAACACAGTTTGCTAGTTGGCTTTCTTAATTTCAATTTAAGATGGTGGTATCGTTTTTCATATTTCCAATAATCATGGCTATCAGAAGGCCTTATAACTCTAAGGCATTTGGAAGAAATCTCAGATAAAAGTTGAGTTAAGCTCTTTTGTAAATTTGGGCCGTTTCATGTTTGTTAGTTAGAATGACCTAAAAAATCGAGTTGAGATACTCCGAATTGCGATTTGGCATAATTGATCGTTAAATTATAATATCGAAAATGGTGGAATACAATACGAAGATGGTGTTTGTGTTCATAAATCGATTTTGATGCGATGCAAATATCACTTAAATATGCAAATGTAAAATTCAAGACTCGGAAGGACGACAAATCCCGAGATTGATCAGGAGTTCAAATTTCAGTGATAAGCGTCGTGGTCGTGCGCATGCTGGTGTTGCAGTAGTTGAAATATGACGCTACTGACGTGTTCGTACTTATGCCAAGTCGTAACGGACATGTGATCTCTGAACTCCTTTAAAATTCCGAAAACTGTTGCGTAAAATTTATACTTGATACATCCGTTGTATGTTGTTTTACTAAACACGTTGTTTTGACCAGGCTATTTCGGTCTACGAGACATTGGCCTTGTAAATCGACGATCAAACCATGGTGACTTAAGAAATCCGCACCAAGTATACCCTGCGAGACATCGGCGATTATGAACTTCCAAAGAAATTCACGGCGGAGGTTTAAATTTAACTTAAGAATGATTTCAGCGTATGCTCGTACGGGAGAGCCATTTGCCGCAAACAATGACAAAGATGATGGATGTGCTCTGGCTAATTTCGTCGACCTCGGTATGACGGATATGTCCGCTCCCGATATGGTCGCTCCTGGATCTATTAAAAACTAAGTTTCGCTAAAATGAAAAGGCTTTTGTTTGCCGAGCTCTGATATGGTATTAGCCGAGCCGGCCTATTAACTTGGACTGGATACTAGAGTCAACTTGGACTGGATTTAATGTTCCGTATCAACTGTCCTTCGGTTTTCGAAAGAGTAGCAATTTCGTTTCTAATATCAGTTAACTCACCTTCAACCTCAAAAACTTGTCGCTCGTTTTTCAGAGATAAGCATTCTGGGATAGAATCAACGATTTTAATTTTGTCGCTAATTGGAACACTAGTGGTGATGATAGCTTGTGCGTACAGTAGCAAACGGTTGACCCAGAGATCATGTAGTATGCTCTCGCTGAGTGTTGTGCCAGTGGAAGCTCTTTCAATACACGCTGAAGACTCGCGGCGAAATTTTCGATGATTCCAAGACGAATGTAGCTAAAATTGTCCGTTGCTGGTGTATCCTCAATAAGAGTACGCATCTCTAGTAATTTTGCCTTAAGCAAGCTTGCAAGTACTATGTTGAATTTGGCTGCATCAGATTAAATACGTGAGGCTTCAAACCAAAACTCCAGCGAGTAAAAGTAAGCCTCAATGTTATCCCCAGACATCGCCGGCAGTGGTATTCGTGATGGAGTATTTAGCTGTTCTACGTCGCAATTATTATCCGCCGATGATCTCGTTTTGAGTATTTTCGCAATTTAAACGTTTCAAAAAATAATCTTTTTTGTCTGGAGTCACCAGGATGGTAGGCACTTGCTACTTGCTCGGCAGTTGATGTAGAAAAGGAAAGCTTTATTAACTTATCAAAACTACGTACAATAGAATGGAATAAAGGATAAAAAAAATGTCAATCGCATTGTTGTATTTAGAATTAAAAATTAATTATTATTTATGGTGTTACCACATATACATATATATGTTATATTATATAATATATATACATGCTCATACGACATAAGGATTGTTAGAAAACCGAAAATCATTATATGGGGTATAGGTGAGTTGAGATAGAGACCCGATTTTATTTATTTTCGCCATTAACATGCCACTTACTAGTTAAATGTTCTCGGAGGCTCATTAAGGTACGCCGCATGCTATCATTAATCGTATGAAGTAAAGTCAGCCGGATGCTCGTAAATCCCGATAATAATATATATATGGAGATGGGTCAAGTTTAAGCCAATTTTATATATATTTGAGCACAAAAATACATTTAAAGTATCAGTAAAACAATCAATCTCACTCTCTTTGAGATATATGAGTATCTTCCCGACTAGATTTAACCCATTGTTGGTAAAAAGTAGCTCTCTTGTCAGGAAAATATTCTCTCTAAATTCTAATTCTATTTATATCGCACATATTGGCCGATAATTAACTATATGCAGATACTGAGGTTCACTTATTCGGTACCTAGTAGCTTCAACAGTTTTGGTAAGATTTAAGAAATTTTCGGTCATAAGGGACATACTTTAAGGTAATAATCAGTGAAAAATTGTATCCCGTAAAAAGTGAAAGAATCAAATGGAATTTGAAATTATGTTATATTGGAAGTATTCACTAGTTTTGAACAGTACTGATATAGAGAGAATGAGCGTGGTTATCTTTCGATTTCATCCATCTTCACATTTTCGGTAAGAGTTCTTGTAGACTTTGCGCTGGGAAAATTTGGTTCCAGTAGCTTTAGTAGTTTAGTATTTAATTTGACGCTTAGTTATGGCAGTTTATACATATATTTTTTGCTGAATGGCGCTTTGTGGGTGTTGCAGTGGTCCGATTTACGAACTGATATTGATTTTTTCTGATATTGAGATATCTGAATTTTTACTCAACGGACGAACGGGCAGTTTTAGGTGATACGTCTAACCGTTTGATGAAAAAAACTATTAATATTCTCTAGCACCGTGTTGCAAGAGTATGAAAAAGAGTAATTCCCAGTAAGTATTAAAAACAGGAAAAAATCTTAACTTCGGTTTCACCGAAACTAGACACAAATAATAGTTCCTATGAAAGAAATTGACTTTGTTGGGTCAGTTTGTTGATTCCGAACATGCAGTTTGTAAGACCGCAGTTCCAACAAATGAGATTTATCGTTTATGTCACGGACCGACAGACAAACGCGACATAAATAAATGAAACTATAAAGTAATTAAAACTTATTTATTGCGCCGTTCAATTTTTAGCATTTGTTTTTTATTCTCTAATTTGTATTCTGGAGAATGGAGTTCTCTGATTGTCATTCACTTGGGTGTAGCCAGAAACAATTATTTTACATATATCTCAAGCAGCTCACGACTTCCGGTGTTTGATATCCTCTGGGTAGCCGAAAAGTAGTAGGCGAAATATCGTCTCCACCGGGTTGTGTGCTGGGTTAGGGAACCGCCACGTAAAAAAAAAAAGAAAAGGACGCTGTGAGCAAAGAGCAGCCCCCTCCGTGATGTCAAAATCGTGATTGGCGACTTTAACGCCAAGGTGGGCAAGGAAGGTATCTTTGGCAAAACAGTCGGTAAATTCAGCCTCCACGAGGAAACATAACCGAATAAATTGACGCTCATCGACTACGATGGATCCCGAAATATGACTGTCTGTAACCTAAGCATAGAAAAATTCATCAAACTACCTGGCTGTCTTCGGATCGAAAAACAACCAACCAGATCGATCATGTTGTGATAGACGGMATTCACGTATCTAGTGCTTTAGACTTGCGTACACTCCGTGGTCCTAACATAGACTCGGACCACTAAGCGGTCAAGATTCGCAATCGTCTTTGTGCAGTAAAAAACGCACGTCAGCAAATATAAGGAAGGTTCGATGTCGAGAAGCTGTCCTCACAACATACAGCCAAATGATTTTCTACTACTCGACTTGCACTCTTGCTTTTTGAGAGAATTCGTCAACAACTCGGTATTAGGGAACTGTGAGACGGCTAAATGGCAGTGAAAGTATAGGCATGGAGAAAGCAAACCAGATTATCTAATCGGCGACGATGGAGCAGATGTTCCATTGCCCGACCATGAAAAAATTAAAATAGCAATTGCCCGTCTGAAGAACAACGAAGTGGCGGGGGACAATGTACTGTCGGCCGAGCTACTCAAACACGGCGACGAATATGGTTGGACGGAAGCATGACCAATGATTGGAATTTAAATGTACTTTGTCGAATCCACAAAGAGAGAGACCCCACAATCTGTACCAATTACCGTGGTATATCTTCCTCAACATCGCATATAAGGTTCTACCGAGCGTATTGTGTGAAAGATTCCACCATCCACCAAGATATCCACCATCAACAAAGTGATTACACCTTATGAGTGTGTCTTTAGACTTGGAAAATCAACAACTGACCATATATTCATCATGCGCCAAATCTTGGAAAAGACCCATGAGAAGAGAATCGAAGCTTGGTGTCCCCGGAAAACTAATACGTTTCTGTAAACTGACGTTTAGCAATACCAAAATTTCCGTCAGGATCGCTAAGGAGCTCTCGCAGGTGCGAGACAACAGTCGTTGCACTCGCGACTGGGCACTCGCGGTACCGTTGACAGTCATGGTCCCTTGCGCATTGATCACTGCGAATATCGCATTCAATGGAACGATGATAGAACTCTACCATCTTTCAGGATCAGCGTGGGCCCCATCGGAAATTCTGCTTTTGCTTCCCCCGGAGTATCCGGAAGTATCCTATACTTTCAGAGATGGAGTGTTTTCGTCCAGACGTATGATATGACCCAGGCAGTGCAGTCGCTGTCTCTTGATTCGCTGAACTATATCAATGTCGTAAAACCAATTGATTCCACATTGAGTTTTTCATTACATCAGATGACTGGATACTAGTATTCGGGTATTTAAATTATGTACCCTACATTTATTACGATTAAAAGTTAATACATTTAAAATTCGTTTTTTCTTTAATTTTCATTCTTTAACATTTTACATTAGTGGTGGCAAAAAAATCCCTCTTTTCATATATAGTTATGGTAGAATTCTATCTGGCCGTTCCAATTGTGAAACGCCAAAKCCTATACGAGCTGCTCTCTCATTTCCAAAGACAAGAGAGAAAGAAGCCCCACTCTACCTTACCATACCTAAGATTTTTGAAACTTTTACTTGGCTTTATATCGSATACAACAGTCAACAGGCATATGCAAAAATAACGGAGCGTATAATATATGTATTTATAAAATTGCTTGAAAATAGTATCTTTCCAATTTCAAAGGTTAAGGCAACAATCATAAACAGTTCTAATTTTAAAAGTTCACTGATATTGGTTTCCAATTTTCCACCTTGATCTGAAACTAATATCCTTTACGTAGTGATTGGAAATCTTGAAATTTTCCATTTCAATAGAATTATTTTTTTTATCATTGACGCGATGTAAAATACATATATATACTATACATATGTAGTAGCTTTAAAACTGAGTTAGTCAATAAAAGAAGTTTTTTCGTTGACGCGATATAAAAAAGATTTATGTAGTAGCTTTAAATCTGAATTAGGTAATAAAAGAACTAAATTTTATTGTAATTCCTTCCCGATCAGGCCTTCCTTTTACACATAATACCACCGGTTGAAAGGAGTGAATTAAAAAAAAAGTAAGGTTCCCTCGACAGCCGCTTCTATGATACTGATATCTAACCCTGTTTAGATCGGTAAGCAATATTTTAACACTGTCATAATCAGGGCAACACCTAGCAGCAGGGTTGATTCGTGTCCTCCGGATCTTTGATGGCATTGAGTCCAACGCGTTCCATAATTCCATTTCAACTTGATGCAATTCATACTACTTTACCGACAATTTACACTGACTCTTTGGTGGATAAGATAAAAAGATACGCAAATGCCAAAAGACTGCGAACCACTTGCTCACGTCGATCAGTTCTGGGTCTCATCAACAAATCAAAGGCATCCAAATCCATCGGCCAGACAATATAATTGTTCTGATGTTAAAACGTCTTGGGTGGACGGGAGATAGCTGTCTTTCCAAGATTCTCAATCTGTCACTGGCCACCTTTTACATATCCAATGTGTGGAAAATCGGAAGAATGATAAGATGGTAAGGTATCGCCCGATAACTCTACTTACCCCTGTAATGAAAAAGCTTGAGCCCTTGCTACTCCCGACCTTTACACATCATCTGAGTCAAAAACAAGCACGGATCTCAAAAGGTGTACAGCACCCCGACCCTCCACAGCCCTTAGTGTCATAAGCGCCCGGCACCTCGAGCAATCGGGATGTCCCTCATTGAACACATACACAGTAAGGCACGCATGCTACATGTAAAGGAGCATAACACCTTCCTCTTTAATTAGTTCCGGCTTAGATGTTTTCATAGAAACCATACCTGCAATCACTTGCTTGAAAGGGAACCGCCTCCTAGAAACAGAAGAAGATGACATACAATAATATACTGACCGTATAACACGACTAATTTTCGATAAGCAGTTAACGCACTTTCCTGTGGATGTCAATTTACAGGAAAAGCAATTCACTTAGCTCCTTTCTCCCTTTGGACCTGTCGAAACTGCCCGTTTCTTGGGCACAACACCCTTGCTGGTATATCTCTTCGGTATTCGGCTTCCATGAAATCTACTGTCACAGACGACACGTATATTTCATTGTATCTGCCGGTTGTAACTGGATGTTACCCGTTTGCGGTGGTGCCTTGGGGTCATGTATCTTCTAGTTAATAAAACAATTTCAATGGTATTTGGGTTAATGGTGAGACCACTTCCGACAGCCAAATTTGTTACTACGCTGAGGTACCCGTGCGTTAGCTCGTAAACGGTACTCAAGAACTTTCCTTTGAACATAAGTGGTATATAGTCTGGATAGGCAATCATCTGGCAGCCCCGATCCTCAATAATTTTAAGAATGTCGTTAATGCCTTAGACCTTTGTGGGACGCCGCTACTCTCATTTCGCTAACTTCATTCCGTTTCAATCTTCCTGTCGCACAGAAACTGAAAATGTGGTGTTTTACGACTGTTTTCGTCTAGAAAAAAGGTCCTAGCAGCGCATTATTTAACCCTTATTGGTTCCTCAAGCCATGACACGTTAGCATAAAGTGCAGTATCCACTGAACTACCGTTATAATAAGCATATTGCGCTCATGATAAAATGTTCCGGAATGTTCGGAATGCGCCCCTTTCGTACCAGTCCATCAACTAACCACTTGCATGACTCCTTAACAGCCCGCGTCAGCAGTCTCCTGCGCTAGTATAATGCCATTCTGCCTTATAGATTGAAAGATTTGAACAAATTGATCGTCCAAGCCAAGTGCCGTTCATCCAGAAGATCGACCAAGGCTCATCTTACAGTTCTCCGATAGGTAACTCCCCAGGGAAGTAATGCTCAGGAAGTGAATATTAAGGGGCACGTGTGTATTCAACTTGCGAATGCTAGGCAAAGAAGAAGAAAGTACATCTCACCTTCTCCATACAACTTTGTCAATTTAAGCACAAAAAGATGCACAGGTGCTAATTGAGCCCGCTGAATGGCAGTGAAAGTACAACGACAGGAGAAGGCGAACCCGATACCCCAATCGATGACGATGGAGCATACGTTCCATTGCCCAACCATGAACAACAAAGCGGCGACTTATTGGACCATATCAGTGAGGCTTTAGACCTGAAAAATCAAGAACCGACCAAATCTTGGAAAAGACCCGTGAATGGAAAATCGACAAATCTTCGTCGATTTCAAAGCTGCTGTCGCGATGTCTGAATTGAGGTTTCAAACTAGGCGACTTCCTATTCTACGACTTCATCAATCTGCTGCTGAAGAAAATAATTCGAGCTGCAGAACTTAATCGAGCAGGTATAATCTTTTATAAGAGTGTACAACAGCTGGCGTATGTCGATGATCTGATGATGTCATCAAACAAACAGTCGTCGCACTCGCTACTTGCCTCTCACGTCACTATTAATAGTCATAACTTTGAAGTGGTAAATAATTTCGTCTATCTGGAAACCAGTACAAACACCACCAATAACGTCTCTTGCCAACAGGTGCTACCTCAGACAGAGTAGGCAATTGAGAAGTAAAGTCCTGCTTTACGGTGTAGAGACATGGACGATGACTAGAACTGATAAGCCGACGTTGCGAGTTTTCGAGATATGCAACGACATTGACATAGTTCAGCGAATTAAAAGACAGCGGATCCGCCGGCTAGGTCATGTTGTCCGAACGGACGAAAATACTATAGCTCTGAAAGTATTCGACGCAATACCCGCCGGTGGAAGCAGATGACGAGGAAGATCTCCACTCTGTTGGAAGGACCAGGATGAGAAGGGCCTAGCTTCGCTTGGAATATACAATTCCTGCCATATAGCGAAGAGAAGGAGCGATTGGCGCGCTGTTGTTAACTCGGCTATAATCGCGTAAGCAGTGTTTACGCCAATAAAGAAGAAAACGAAAAATTGTGATCTTGTTTTTTTTTTTAAAGCTGCGGTTTTATCCAATGAATTCGGCAGAAATTATAAAAAACAAAGAAAACCTAAGTTAATGACGATCGAACATACGAGAATCAAAGCCACTGATTATATTAATACGGCACTTACTAAAAACTAATCATATAAAGTACAGTCAGACGGATGTTGGAAAATCCTGATATTAGTTATATGGGGGCTAAGTCAAATTTATCTATTTTAGACTCAAAAGTGCTCTATTATGAGTAAAACAAGCTCTATCATTTTTAATGAGATAACTCACATATTGGCGAATATATGCGGTACAAAGTTATTTGAAGGTCAACTGGAATATAAAATTGTGGTATATAGGAGGCAGGTGGGATTGCCGACGCCCACTTTTGTACTGTGATATAAGAATCTGAAGGCGCTGCTATGTACTAAATTTTGTCGAAATAGATCGGTTCGATTCCGAGACCGATAAGTGAGCGGTGCCACACCTATCGTTCAATTTTCACACTGACTCCTATAAAGTTGTCTCATACAATCTCGGAGGTAAAATTTAATGTCTTAATGGCGATTTGTGGGCGTGGGAGTAGTCCGATTACGTCCATCGACGAGTAATTTTCTTTGTAATAAGAAGCAAGCGTACCAAGTTTCATTAAGATATCTTAATTTTTACTCAAGTTACAGCTTGCACGGTCGAACAGACAGTCACCCGGATTTCAACTTTTCTCGTCACCCTGATCACCCTGTGATCAATTACAAAGGTGAATTTTTAACTTAAGTCAAGTTTTCGCTCCATTTAATTTATTTTAGGCACAAAGATACACTGTTATGAGTAAAACAAACTTACTAATTTTTATTTACCCGATTCAACTGATTTTTGATACATACAGATACTCTTTACAGTAAAAGTTTTTCTCTGAAGTACTATTGTATACGAAATACATTGACCGATATTTTCGGTCAAAAGTCATCAATAGAAACTGAAGTCGCACTGTGTCTGAGAAGAATGTCACATACTAAATTTAGTCAATATCGGTTAGTCGGATTCCGAGATATGTGATTTAACCAAAAGTGAGCGGTGCCCCACGCCTATCATCGAATTTCTACCCCGGCTCCCATAAAGCTTCTCAAGTTGTTTCGAAGATATGTATATTTTAACTTCTCTTGCTTATTTGGTTTTTGATTTATGGTGCTTTTAGTAGTACTTAACCGTACCGCTATACTCGTATGTGGAGTGAGCGGTTTTATCATCAGATTTCATCCATATTCACACTGTCGGTAAAAGTTTTTATATTATTTGAACTTGGTAAATTCGGTTCTTGGAACATTAGTGTGTTAGGAGGTGCCACGCCTGTTTTTTCAAAATTGTTTGCAAAGGAGTCCCCCTTGCTTCTGTAATTACGTGTGCCAAATTAGAATTTTATATATTAATTTGGTTTTTTTAGTTAATGGTGTTTTGTAAATTAAAATACTCCGATTAATAA
The DNA here is from genome assembly GCF_001853355.1 of Bactrocera latifrons. Lineage (NCBI taxonomy): Eukaryota > Metazoa > Arthropoda > Insecta > Diptera > Tephritidae > Bactrocera > Bactrocera latifrons. The sequence continues at coordinate 66,478 of NW_017537040.1, read as the reverse complement.
AAATAACAGCGTGCGTTCGGTTCAACATTTCACATTCCATGTACTTTCTTTACTCTATTCAATCAGTTAGCCTAAACTTAAGTTAATGGCTAGTACAACGGCTAAGTACAATTTCAAGGGGTATTTCCGTTAAATTGGAATAATAGATGAAGCTAAGATATTAAGACAAGTAGTAGATTACAGTAATGAAAAATTCTCAAGCGTTTTTGAGAAGCGAAAATACAACTTAGGGAATGCGCGAATATAATAAGAAGTCTAATTGCCTGTCACGGTGTTACGATAAAAATGAAAACGCGTGCGTACGGTTCCACAGTTCAATTACAAGAGAGCTTATTTTTAATTTCATTTAGTTGCTTAGCCTAAATCTTAAAAAACTAACGGCTTAAACTAGTGGTAATATAAGTATATGTAACTAAAGGGGTAAGTAATTATCTTTCGTTAAATATTGTAATAGATGAAGTAAGGTAAGTAATAAATGAAGGTAATATACATGTATTACTAAGGTAAGTATATTATTTTGTACAATTCAATATTTATAAATTCAATTTCATTATTCATTATAATAATTTAATATTTCATTTTCTTAAATTTAGTTTYAGATTTACAAAGATGTCGCTTGGCGCMACRCCGGCCACCTTGACWGGATCAAGTTCCTTCAACGTCCATTGGAAGTAAGGCTAATTTGTGTATGGGGCGCTTAATTGTGCCCGCTTTCGTTGTTACGTCTGCGACGCGCACCTTGCCGTCTTGCCCTTCGACGTTTGCGACGGCTCATCCTATTACCCACTGCTGCGATGGTGTGTTGTCTTCGTGTACGAGGACGAGCTCGCCGGGGTGCAGATTCCGTTTCGGGTGTAGCCATTTGGTGCGCTCCTGAAGACCCGTCAGGTATGTTTTGGACCACTGTCGCCAAAACTGTTGCTTGAGACAGCAAACAAGTTGCCATCTCTTGCAGCAATGAATTGGGTCCATTGCTACCACTCCTGGTGGGAGTGCTCGCAGGGAGCACCCTATTATGAGATGCGCCGGAGATAACGCTTCGCCGTCGTTGGGGTCCTGGGTCATAGGTGTTAGGGGCCGAGAATTGAGAATTGCYTCCACTTCGGCCAACAGTGTTGATAGCTCCTCTGCTGTGAGGAGCACGTTGCCGATTGCGCGAACGATAAGATGTTTGGCGGACTTCACCGCGGCCTCCCATAATCCGCCGAAGTGCGGCGCCCTCGGTGGTATAATGGTGAAGCCGACGAAGTTGGTTGCGTTGTCGCTGAACATCTTTTAGGGCATTCCTCGGCGAGCAGTGAACATTTTTAGGGCGAAAAGCAATGAATTAGTTGACAGGTCTGAARCTAATTCTAGATRTACTGCTTTGGAAGTAAAGCAAACGAAAACTGCAATATAAGTTTTCACGGGTGGTCGACCGCGTATTTTCAAAGTTGTGTATATCGGACCACAAAAATCTACGCCACATATAAGAAAGGGCCGTAGGGATCGAAGTCTTTCGACTGGCAAATTTCCCATAATTTGGTTTTGCAACTTCGGCTTGTAATGAAAACAATGTGCACAGTTTCTTACGGTTCTACTGCAAGCTTCTCGGGCATTAATTAGCCATATGCCTTCTCGAAGAAGTGCAACCAACGCTTTAGCCCCAGCGTGGTGATTTCGAATATGCAGGAACCGTAAATACGTTATAACGAAGTGCGAACTTTTATTTAATAAAAGCGGAAATTAGGCATCGTTTGGGAAGGGTGCATTTAATAGGCGACCTCCTACTCGGATTAATTTGAATGACAGTGACATATCCGAGTACTCATGCAAAAACGGGTTGAGTTTTTGCAAGTTTGCGGGTAGGGTGGTACCTTTATGCAATTTTTGAATAACATCCGAAAATTCTGAACGTTGGAGCACCTGTGCAAGTTTAGCTCTTCTGAAGTCAGATCTTGTCCCCTGGAGGATTTTGGTGGTCGCCTGATCCATCGGTATATATATGCGATCAYACGAAGCAATTTTTTATGAGAAGAGAATTTTTCAATGAGGTTCAATATTGAATTTTTCTCAGCAGTCGAAATTAATGTAAATGTAGTTTTCTTCTTCTCTAATGCTTCGTCTTCTGGTGAGAGCTGGAAGTGGTTATTAATTGGCCATAATGCAGGGTCTTCTAGGAGGAACTGTAGACCGCCAAACCATATTGAATTATTTAATTCGTCCACAAAGATCTAGAGACTCAAAATTTTCGGACCCTGTTAATAAATCCTCAACATAAAAGTCTCTTTTGATGGCCAATGAACCGAGTGGATATTTCATTGTATTAGCATCACTGAGCATTTGCAAACACCGTGTTGCGAGAAATGGAGTAGACGCAGTACCATATGTTACGGTGTTAAGACGAAAAATTTGAATTTGCTCAGAAGGATGCTCTCTCCACACAATAAGTTGACAATTTCTGTCTTCTTCATGCATAAYTATTTGGCGGTACATTTTAGTAATGTCCGCTGTTAGTGCATACYTATGTAAGCGAAAACGAAGAAGAGTTGAGTATAACTCTTCTTGGATRGTTGGACCTACCATCAAAAGTTCATTAAACGCTATTTGAGTTGAAGATCGACTCGAAGCATCAAATACAACATGTAATTTGGTTGTCGTGCTCTCGGGCCTTAAAACGCATTGATGCGGAATGAAGTAGTGTGGCTYACTCGGGATCTTATTGTTCGTTGGGCTCATGTGACCCAATGCTCTATATTCATTCATCGTCAAGTCCAGATACATTTTACGAAGTTCTGGATCTATTAATGTCTTTCTTTCCAGGGCCTGAAACCGCCGAACTGCGCTTTCATAGGAGTGACCGAGTAACTTACGGTCAGCTTTAAAAGGCATTCTTACTTGAAGCCGTCCTGAAGGCAATACTTGAGTGGTATTTACGAAAAAGTTTTCACACTCTTGTTGCTCTTGTGTGAATTTAATGCCATTTGAATCTGAAGGTAATTCTTCAAGAGCCCAAAATTTTTAGACTACTGAATCTATTGACGAAAAGTCTTCTTCAGCTTGGCATATTGTGCWATGTAATCTGGGAGGAGAACTTATGTTAGTGGCGCATTTGCCAGAGACAATCCATCCTAGGGTTTTCTGAAAAGTTGGTTTTTTAGGTCCATTTTTAATTTGGCCAACTGCTAAAAGATCGAAAAATGTTKCAGCACCCAAAAGGATATCCACTTTTTTAGATTTGTAGAATTCTCGGTCTGCCAATTCAATATTGTGCGGAATTTTCCAGCCACTAACATTTATGTTATGCTCTGGATGATTTGCCGAAATGCATGGCATTACCCAGAATTCCGCGGAAAATTCATAATTATTTAACCGCGACTTGACAAACGCGCTTAGTTTTGACTCCACTTTTGTATTGGAATTGCCAATTCCAATTACGCTTAATGTTTTTTGCTGACGTCGAATCCGCAACTTTTGTGCCAAGTCCTCCGTCATAAAGTTGACCTGGGAGCCTGAGTCCAGCAACGCTCTCGCAGGCAGGTAATCTCCACAGCTGGTCCTCACTAAAATTACTGCTGTTGCCAACATTACCCGATCCGGCATACTTGCTGTATGCATGGCTTGTGTGGTTGATGGTTGCGGATGAGGTGCAGCAGGAAAGGAAACCAGATACTGGTGCAATAATTTGTGATGCGATCGATTGCATACACGACATCGATCCGCTCTGCATTTGGACACAGTATGCCCCTTACGCAAGCAATTTATGCATAAGGTCACCGATTTCATAAACTCAAACCTCTGCTGCACCGAAAGCGCCTTGAAAGTGGGGCAGGCAGTCAAATGGTGATCCTTCGCTTCGCCTTGCACTGCTGACAAAGAGCCTGCCTCGTAGTTGCTGCAACTAGTGACGATTTGGTCCTGTCCATATGTTGTTGTTTCCCATGACTCGCATTGCTCGTTGGCATGGGCTTCGTCCTTGAGTGTGATGCTCCTTCCGCTGATAGCTGCTGGTATCTCCTATTTAAGGTGGCTTCACAGTCCTTCCACAGYKRCAKTTTGTCATAGTCCAGCGCTTCTTCCCATTTGGATCGGGTAGCAGGGTCAACCTTTATCATTACTAAATGTATTATAAAAGCGTTTGTTATCTGCATCTCATCGCCCAGCGATAGCAATGAGTCATATACGCTGATCGCAATGAAGGCGCGGATGGCTTTGGGATGGTTAGCAGCTCAAAAAGTTTAGGTATTGTATTAAAAAATATCAAACATTTATTATCATAAACTTTTTTGAGACTTGCCAACGCTTTCGGGTAATTTTCATCCGACATCTGAAACGCTTTAACTGTTCCCAAAGCCTCTCCAGATAGACAATTAACCAAATGGTTAAATCTTTCAATATCTGGGATATTTGGATCGTTATGAACCAAGCTCTCGAACAAACTCATAAAATTTTTGAATTNTTTCAATATCTGGGATATTTGGATCGTTATGAACCAAGCTCTCGAACAAACTCATAAAATTTTTGAATTCTGAATAYTCTCCCTTGAATTTCGGCAAATTCATTTTAGGGAGCCTTGAGCTGTGAGAAGCAACAAAAGATGTTTCGGCAAGTGAAGTTTTATTTTTCACTAAAATTTACTTAATTGTGGATTTCGTTTCAACGATTATGTCCTCTAACTCCCCTCGGGCCATGTCGTCCTCATAAATTTCTTCAATCTTTGATTGGCACTTCATTAATTTTTCACTATGTGAATTTAATATATCGAGACGACATTCAAATTCTATTGGATCTAAAGACATAGTCTTTTCGAGAAGGCCCGTTTTAATGCGCAAAGTACTACTTTTCTCAACCGTTCTTTGACGTCTTAACGATTTTAAGTCCGTCAACTCCTTACTTGGAGACAGGCTTGCGAAAGTTGGCTTTGGCTTGCTCATTTTGCGTTGGTTAAATTAAATTTCCGAAAAAAGGACTATAACGGTTGGCAAAAGAACCTATCGGTTGGCAAAAGAATCGATAACGAAAACGAAAACGTATATGTATGTCGATTCCCAAATATACGAAAGCCAAACCAATAGCAATAAAAGTTGGCAACAAATATATCGGTTACGAAAACGAAAAGGAAAAGATAATAACAATTCCCAAGTATATGAAGGCCAAACCAATAAATGCCCAAAATGTGCAATAGCACAAAAAGTAATTTAATCGGAAAATGTAAGAACGAAAATCGATAAAAATTGCGAAAAACGAGCGATAATTGCAAACACTTATCGAAAAAAATTGCGAAATATTAGAAAATTTAATTTTGCAATTAATAATTTTTTCACCTTTATTTCAAAATAAACGGCTACCGCAAAATCCCAAAATCCCTTATCAACTTTCAATTCGTATATATTTGAGCATATATTAATATATGTATATATGTATGTTTGTATATTAAATACAAGGCAATACAAAAATGTCAATGTAATATTTGTAAAGTAAAAAGGGAGAGCTAGAAACTGTGCACTCGTTTTGTTGTTAACTTTTTTTTTTTTGTTTGCACTGCTTTCAGTAAATCGCACTCGTTACCTGGTGCGTCGGCTGTTTGCCGGCGCTTACGTCCCTTTTGCACAGAATGCAGCGGCAGCTCATTCCTACGACGGCAGCGGCTTGATGGCAGCAGCGGTTTAATGGTAGCAGCGATTTGATGATAGGAGCAGCGGCTTGACACCAGTACTGGAGTGATGGCAGCAACAGGGCGATGACAGCAGCGGCTGAATATCAACAGCGACGGCGGCCTTTGAGTGATGACAACAGCAGATTAATGGCAGCAGCGGAGCGACGACAGTAGCAGCTACGTAATGGCAGCAGCGACGTGATTGCAGCAGCGATGCTAACAGCGACGGGATGGAATCAGCGATAGTATCGGATAGCGGTGGAAACGGTTTGTCGTTTTTACCGGCACTTTGGTTTTTACTGGTGTTTAGGCTTTACCGTTTTTCCAATCTTGCGGCAYTTTAAGAAAACGGTTTTTTTTTTTAAACTGCAGCAAAAAAAAATTTTTTTTGTTGGGTACTTCAAAACCATTTTGTGCCTTTATTTGCGCACATCACTGTACCGCATAAGAATTCACAACAAATCTGTGTTTGGTGAATTTATCACTTTACACTATGTAAACGTATACGCAGACACTCCACAATACTACCCCTTTCTTCTTTTTGATTTTTTACACTGAGGTAAGTATACGGGTAAATATTTCAGCACTGTACTTTACACTGTATGTATGTATATATGGATTTATTCTTTTTTACAGGTTTCACTGCACGCAATTCGTATATCTATATGTACTTGTACATATATATGTATAATTGGATTTTTAATCCGTTTAATAATTTTTTTTTGTGTGTTATTTTTTGTTTTATAATTCTTTTTTCTTCATTTAGGTATCACTATCACTGTACAACTTGGTCACTTTCACGATATATTTAGGCGAAGACCGAAAACCGAACGATTTACAGGCAATTAGAAACGATAATGGTTGATTACAACGAAAATGAAAGTCAAATAAAATATATTCTTAGCTCCCGCACTAAGTCCCTGCTTGGGCGCCATGAAAAATTCTCAAGAGTTTTTGAGAAGCGAAAATACAACTTAGGGAATGCACGAATATAATAAGAAGTCTAATTGCCTGTCACGGTCACGGTTACGATAAAAATGAAAACGGGTGCGTACATTCCACAGTTGCTTAGCCTAAATCTTAAAAAACTAGCGGCTTAAACTAGTGGTAATATAAGTATATGTAACAAAAGGGGTAAGTAATTATCTTTCGTTAAATATTGTAATAGATGAAGTAAGGTAAGTAATAAATGAAGGTAATATAAATGTATTACTAAGGAAAGTATATTATTTTGTACAATTCAATATTTATAAATTCAATTTCATTATTCATTATAATAATTTAATATTTCATTTCTTAAATTTAGTTTTAGATTTACAAAGTAATATACAAGTAATATAAATGTATTATTAGAGTAAGTATGTAATGCTCTATAATTCAATATTTATAAATTAAATTTCTAACATTTTTACAATTCATTTTCCTGCTTTCAGTTTTAAGTTTCTGTTGCTAGACGCAATACCGGCCACTTTGACAGGATCAGGTTCCTTAGATCAACACGAATGGGCGTAGAACCGCATGGTGAAATACCATACCTCGGGATCCCACTGACCGATTTCGATAAGATTTGGTAGGTGGCATTGTTTTCATATTCCTATAACCACGCCTACTTCCCATAGCAAAATTTTAAATTCCAGTTGATTCTTTCACTTTCCAGTACAAAAACCAAGAAGAAATTAATATAACGGGATTAAACTTTATACGAATAATGCCTTTAGTGTAKGCTTCCTTTTGATTAAAAATTGTTCAAATCCAATAAAAACTGTTCAAGCCCCTAAGTACCGAATATTTGGATCCCAATACTTATAGTTGACTTTTGATAGAAAATATCGTTCTATGTGTGAGATATATAATTGAAATTCTGAAATTCACGAATAGTACTTCTCTGACAATAGTAGGTTGGTATGTTAAAAATGGTTTAAACCAGCTAATATTTCCCTGAGCCCCCATATATCTATTATAAAGATTTTCGAGCTTCCAGGTGACTTTAAGCTAAATATTTGAGTTACCTCAATAAAACGTATTTTACTCATAACAGTGAATCTTTGTGCCTAAATTCCTAGCTAAATTTGAGCGGAAACTTGACTTACCCCTTACTTTGCAAATTGCTGGAATCAAAGCTAGGGAAATACCTTACAATGACAAACGTCAACCAAAGGTTCAAAATCTAGGCAATTTTGTATATATATGTTACAGTTAAAACTAGTTTTTGGACTAGTTTTTCCTAGGTAGAACGCGTTTTTCCACAGCGAGTCAGTTAAAATTGTTCCGAAAGTTGGAGTTCATTTGTTGTGATTGGCCGCGAGGCATCACCTGATTCGACAAGTGTGGAGGAACAGCGCAGAAAGGAGTACAACGCGGAAGTACTTCAGTCACTCCGGGTATTCGCTCGGCCAGGATTATTTTTTTAGAGCGCGGCCGAAGGCCGCCAACGCAGAAGGAGAAGGATATTATAAAATTGTAATATGTATATAAAAATTTTAAATTATTTCATCTAATTTTAGTTTTAACTACAGCTCGATGAGGCAACTAGTTTTAACTAGGAAAAACGCGTTATGTCTAAAAACCTGTTTTAACTGTAACATATATATACAACATATATAACTTATACACAGACCAACGTATATATTCGACATAAGATTTTTTAGAAAAACCTAAATCGTTACACTTAGTCATTATACAAAATCAGCCGGATGTTACTTGAAACATGAATATTATTATATTAAATATAGTAGTTTAAAATCCTACTAAATTGATCAAAAAAAAAAACAAAAAAAAAACACATTATCATTCATTGACGTGTTTTATTGCAATGTATAATACTGTAGCCAGTTCGTGTTTTGAATTGAAAAAAATCACAAAGCAAAGCAAAACAATGTGGGATAAGCTTTGAGAATCTTTGGAGAACTTCTTCTGTACTTCAATGTCATAATGCGTGCGCAGCAATCTAGTTTGAAGATCTTCAGCCACGATTTCGTGCAGCGAAGTCTCCAAAACGAGCGTTCAGAGTTCGCATTCGTCACCTGAAGTGTGCAGAATATGCCAAGAAACTTTGAACTATGAGGTTCATGTCTACATCGCAGTTCTTCAACGTTTTCAATACAGTAGTCGGTAACTTGTTGTATTCTCACTTTTGCCTCTGCCCCATTGACTGTCAGTGATCAAGTTCACCTTTGAGCTTCAAACGTCGCACGAAGTTTTCATTATCCAAAAGGGCAATCAATTTATCTGTCAAGCAGTCAATAAGATTTTGCATTCCTTTGGTTTTTAAAGCACATACTTTTTATTGAAGAAGCAAATTTAGTTCAAATACATTCAATACTTATCGAACAGATTAGGCGTCCGTAGTCAGAAGACTTATATGTCCTTGTATTATCACTCCTACGAAGTAATATTATACTTAATCGGTTGGTTCGCATCTTGAAGTTTCGCACTCCGACTCTTGATGCTTTCTCTTACTTGAAAAAAGGAAATAGCAAAAAAAAAAAACACGTTTTGCAACTTTTATCGTCATTCTGATTATTTATATTTATTATTTAAACTACTATACCCTCAAGTACCAGGTTGCAAGAGTATAAAAAGCATCACCAGAAATTTTGGAAGATGGAAAATACGCGAATGCGCAAAATATGAGATTTCATTAATATAAAACAGAATTGTATAACTTCACTAACAGCAACTTATCAAAAGCAACAAAATCAATCAATCAATCAGCAATAGTTACAAATCAAAATATTTAAAACTACATACATACATATTATATATCAAGGACCTTACACCAAACAAAAATGTAGACTACTGCCTTTGGAAATCTGTAAAAGATATTTTTCTGGACAAAAAGCGGCTAAGAAAAACCGAAAGGTTTTTTAGAGAAGTTAGCTGAAACTTTTAGTTTAAGTAAACCGTAGTAAAATAAAAAAGGCTGGCTTTGACTTGAAAGCTGCCGATTTACTAAAACAGCCATCGTGCAAAACCCTAAAAAGCTTAAATTGATTATAAACGCTTACTTAAACCTCAGATTCGTTCCAATGTCATGGAAGATATCCGAAATCATTATTATTCAAAAACCTGTAAAAAGTTCTCTCCATCACATCGGCGAAGCATATTGTTGCGCTTTGGTCTAAGCTGCTTAAAGCTGTCATTATCCGAAGATTTGAAAAAATAGTAGGAGAAAAAGATATCGATCGAATTCACCAATTTGGAGATAGATCAAAAGAATATAAGATCATCTGCACAGCAGTTTTTCAGATGTATTGCAGGAATTTCATAGAGCGTGACATCATGGATTTTTACATAAATTAAGACTGCTCCTTCCACAGAATATATACAATAATATACAAAGAGTCCTAGAACCATTCCTACAACCGCTAAAAATTAAGTAGATTCGTCCAAGAAAATACAAACTTCAATTAACCAAATAGTGAAATGAACAAAGTTGTGTACCATACAACCTTTAACCTGATGAAGTCAATACATGTAATATACCCTTATTTATTCTAAATGGAGTAATTCCATACTTACCCTCGGCGAAATATCTTGGCATGACACTGGATGTAAAGTTGAACTTGAAAGAGCTCACAAAAAAGAGGATCTAACTTGAAATACAACAAAWCAAGCTGGCTTAGCGGAAAGAAATCACCCTTCACAACACAAAGTAAAATCTTAATAAGTATAGAACCTTGATACCAAAATTGTTAGAAAAATTTGTAAATGCGGCATGGTAAAAAAGGTCAGCGAAGCAGGCGCAAGTTTAAACGTAAAACGTTTTATTACCTTATTACAAAAAGCTACTTAAAATCGCTTGTAGTTTTAACATATAATTTTTGAAAAATATTTTTCAATTACAAAAGGATCAATGTGTCAGGTGAGTTCGACTTACCAGCGGTTTTACAATGTAGTGGGAGGTGTTAGGAGTTTGATCTTAGGCTACTCTTTAGTTTTAGGAGACAGCTAATAACGTAAGAAACAGCCCACAGAATAAATGTATATGACGAAAGTTATACGGCAATTAAAGCAATAATCTCACATCCCATTACGTCAAAGAATGTCCTTAGAAATAAAGATTCAGTAGATATAGCGGCTGCCAGAAGGCGGCTGCATACGTTAAGTACACGCACAATCGCTAAGGTGATGTGTAAAAGCCCCGTATGAAATCTCGAATGCTTTTTACTAACAAGGTCTCGAAAGGACTGCCGGATGGCTGATAGCCTCCTGAGAGGTTATAATGTACTAGCATCCCAGAATTATGTAGAAGCCGTCTTAAATACCTAAGAACTTCGCTGTTCAAAGGACATGACGAATTATCAAATTTAGATATTAACTAGTTATTGAAGCAAAAAAGATTGACGTTTTATCTAACGAATACTTCACCGCTATTTAAACAACACCTCCATTTGGCATTACTAAAAAGCAGTAGGTCTATGTATGGCATAACCTAATACTTTTTATTAGTCACTATTCAATGAAATGTAAAACCATAATGTACACAGTACAGTACAGTAGAGGGTTTCTTTCACGAAAGTTATTATACAGTATGTATGCAGGGTCGCTAAGCTCGAAAACGAAATCCGTTTCGCCCCATTACGTCAGGATTTTTTTCTAGCTTCTAAAAAAAATAGTGGTCTTGCTACTGAAAGTCAAAGCCAAAGTTACAAATTTTTAAACTTTTTTAAATGCTTTCGAATTAAAAATTGATCGTATTCGCTTGAAATGGGGTTGTTAGGGATTGCTGATTGCGATGTTAGTTTTTCTAAATTAATATTTAATACATAGTCAAAACGTCCTTTATTTTTCAACATACCCAGGAATAACGACATGGACGCAGCAGACTTCCTTTTCATTTTGTGTTCGATTGAAATAGACTCCTTTGGAATACCCTTAGGATCAGATCAAAAATTTAGAAATAAAATGTTATATCTTTTGAATTAATGACCAAATTCTTTTACTTTCGAACGGTTATTTTAATGGCTTTCTTTTATGCTGCTTTGATGTGAAACTTTTTATGGACCAAAGGTATTCTGCCAACAAGGGAGGTTTCCACCTACCCTGATACTTTTTTTTAACCTCTTGTAAGTCCTGATGGAATCTTTTTCGTCCTGCTCTTCACTAAGTCCCCCATATTATCAAGAAAATATTCAACATGTGTAATTTTAGATTCATTAGCTATTCCAAATTTAAAAACTCTTCACCATTTTGGCAATAATACTTGCGTAACAAGGGTCTTTTGTATATTCTAGGAATTTTGTTGTAACTTCGCTAAAACTTTGAAAGACTGCTTTTTACCGTAATCATTCTTTATTTTAATTTCATCTGCGGCCCTTTCAAAATGCATACTTTTATATTATAATTCCGGAAATGTTTAGAAGAAGTAATGAAGAGCTTTGCTTTTCTTATTTCTCATCGCTTTAGATGATTGTTTTACAAGTCCCAGTTTGATATGGAGTGATGGAGGATTTTATGATGTTTTTAGAGCCTGGATTTAAAGTTTTCCTACGCGGTCAATGTCTTTGCACATAATGCTTGTCACGGGCTCTATCTCATTTACATAAACAGCGTGGGTATTTTAGTATTATTCTTTTAGTACTACGGAATGAGCAGCTGCTAAGGAAGCATATTGATTGCCATTGTGTACTGACATTGCTTTTAAACAGCGCCTTGAAAAATCTGTAAATACTTGTAATTCAAATAATAGGTAAATATTATTCTTACTACAAAGAGACAAACCCCACAAACGACCGTGAGATAAGCCATCGCAACATCGCCAATAAGGTTCTATCTATCATATTGTTTGAAAGATTAAAGCCCACGAATAAAAACAAAACTCTCTAAATCACTCGTTATTCCCGTCCTGCTATATGGTGCAGACACATGGACGATAATAACATCTGATGAGTAGACGTTACGAGTTTTCGAGAGAAAGGCTCGGAGGAAGATTTATGAATTTGCGCGTTGGCCACGGCGAATATCGCAATCGAGGGAACTTTGAGCTGTATAACATATACGAAGACATTGACAGCGAATCAAAAGGCAACGGCTCAGCTGACTAGGTCATGTCGTCCGAATGGACGAATCTCTCCAACTCCTCAGAGGAAGAGGAAGACCCCCACTATGTTAAAAAAAAAAAACAGGTAGAGCAGAACCTGACTACACATGGAATCTCCAATTGACACAAAACAGCGAAAAGGACTAGTGTGCTGTTGTAAACTGGGATATAACCACATAAGAGGTGTCTACGCCAATAAAGAAGTAGATTTTAAAACGAGACTAAAACTCAATCGGCAAAAGGATCTGTAAGGAGTTTCTTGACATTGTGAAAAATGTGTTAGTTTACTTTTTTATAAATTTTCCGTTGTATGTTAGTGGATTTGTTTAATTTTTTATGGATATTTGGTCAATACATGCAGGGTTTGTCTGAAAATTAATGGGACTGAATCGATAAAAAAAAATTTATTGAAGGAGTCACGGCAGACATTCTCCGAAATAGCCTAAAGAGCCGAGGTTCATGCTACTTGAATCCCCATCATTGGGCTTTTCAGGGTATAAAACAAAAAAGTCCGAGGGACAACGATTGACCCTTCGTACGAGTCTCTTGAGGAGTAAAACTTGACGGTTTGTCCAGGAATAACAAATTCATGGTGGACGATGCCATAAAGACAGTGAGCATCGTTTCCACTGTGGATTTGCTCATTCTTCCCTTTTTTCGGTCTTCATCAACGACCTCTTTCCGGCCTTCCAAAAAGTCTGGTACCACCGAAACATACCACTTCTTGCTGAAGCAAGATCTGGGTAAGCCTGCTTGATCATATCAAACGTCTCTGTTGCAGATTTACCGAGTTTCACACAGAATTTAATCGCGCACCTCTGCTTTAACGAATGCTTCATTTTCGGATTGCACCTCTCACAGAAATACATCGCAATGTTTGTACTGACTCTCCAGGTGCTCGAAGACAACTGAGCAGCCGCTCGTTCGTTGGCTAGGAAAGTCCTCTATCGAATCCAGTCCCTCCCAAACCCTTTATTGTTTGATTGTTTTAAAAAAAAATCGTTAAACTAAATAAGTTTGTAAAGTATTTTTTGACAAACTGTACATACTATGTCAATTTAGGCTGCGGTACCATGATACAGGATAAGGCATACTATTGTATAATATTTGAAACAGAAAACCGAACGCTCTTGTTGTTTCTCGACGTACAATTATATTTTGCTTAGAAGGATAGAAAAAGGTATTTACTTCGATATTAAAACGCAATATCATTAGCAAAATAAATAGCAAAAGCACAAAATGGTTCCAAATGCAAAGAAATTTTGAAGTGTTAGCTCATGAAAGTAACCAGATCCATTATTCACTTGTAACGACAACAGATGATCATCGAACATCAGAAAATCAATAGTTGTATATCAGTGTATGTTAGTTTCATTTATTTTATCAGTTATTATTCTCTCACAACCATTTGCTACGGAGTAATATAGTTTTGTTCATCTAACGATTGTACGTATCATTTAGAACTAAGCGCGATAAATATAGGGTTATATRCATGTATATAAATGATCAGGGTACCGAGAAATGTTGAAATCCGGTGACTGACCATCCGTCCGCCCGTGCAAGTTGCAAGATATCTTACTATGTGGACTAATGAGTGCAAAAAAATTTCGAATTTGTAATTGGGCGTAATCGAACCACTGCCACCACAAATCGCTATTAACCCGAAACATATAAAGTGCGATAAGTAAGGACTGAATTAAGATATAAAGCTGTATGTATTTACACTTCTGTGCAAATTTTTTTTAAAGTGGGCATGGCCCCGCTCTTTAGAAAGTTTAATATATGTATTTCAGGAACCGTTGAAGCTGCAGGAACCATACTTGCTGAGTAGATATGTTATAAGAATTCCCACCGACAGCGCGAGGATAATCTCGCTCACTCCCTATATAACGGTACTATTAAAAACTAATAAAACCGCGATAAATCAATAATTAAATACGCCAAAGACAATATATTTCACCACCGAGAGAGCTTTATGGGAGCTGTTGTGAAAATTGGACGATGGGCGTGGCACCGCCCACACTTTAGTAAAATCTCATATCTTGGAACGCGACTGACCGATTTCGACAAAATTTGGTGCGCGGAACTTCATATTCTAATGACACGTTGTGAAAATTAGCGAAATCGGACAATAACTATACTTACTACCCATATAGCACAATTTTATATTCCATTTTATTCGTTCGTTTAACCATTCAATCAAATAAAATAGTTAATTTGAACTTTTAATTTGGAATTCATAAAAATAAATTTTTTTAATTTATCAGGAGGAAATTGGGAGAAAAAAAGTCGAGAAATACATTACCTTTAAAACACATATCAATTTTTTTGTTTCAGATGATCCGGTAACCAGTTATAATATTCAATTTTTTCAAGGCGCTTCTCCCTTAAACAGTAAATACGTGTTCATTTGGACGCGTATCGATTATGCGAAATATGTATTATTTACTTAAACGGCTTTTCGGATCGAAAGGGTTAAAAGTGAAAAATGATGTGGATTTAAATTTTTTTTTCACAAAGTATCCGGATATGTTTCGCTCCGGAGATATGTTATTTTACCTAAGTAAGGACAGTACCTAAGTATTGGCCAATTTTCCACCCAGCTTCTATAAAGACCTTTTTTTCTGTGTAAAATTTAATGTGTGTGGCGCATTTACAAGTAGTTATTTATTTATTGCGCTTTTAGTACTTTTAAAGAAAACATTTATATGGGGCCTGTCTCTTATACACATCTAGATGTGTATAAGAGACAGACCTAAGTATTGGCCAATTTTCCACCCAGCTTCTATAAAGACCTTTTTTTCTGTGTAAAATTTAATGTGTGTGGCGCATTTACAAGTAGTTATTTATTTATTGCGCTTTTAGTACTTTTAAAGAAAACATTTATATGGGGCTCTCCCCAAAGGGACAGAGAGAAATCGGAATTCAAAACCGTCTCGTTACGCTGATCAGTTATATATACATGTATTCGCTGTCACTTATACAATTTTTATACTCTTGCAATATTATGGCACGCGGAGGAATCATCAATCTAACCTATCTTAATCTAACATGATGCTATAGAGTATAAATTGTTTCCAAAGTAAACAAGACTTGGATGGTATGGACTAAAGGCATGGCGATATTTCTATATGTATTTTCTGTTGTTTACCTATCCATGAATGTATTACTGAAATCACTTGATAGGTCCACCGTCCCTTGCATGAATTTTACGACCGTTGCTACCATATTGCAATGCTTTTAATTTTCTCTTCTCATTTTGCTGTGGTAGACGCGTCTGATAAGTTATATAGTCGTGCGAATTCGTCTCCCTGGATGTCAATCGGCGCCATACTGGCCAATAACTCAGAGGCGTCGTATGAAATGGTTCGGGAAGAACTTATCACGCGTATTGCTGAAARCCTATGTACTGTGTTAATTTGGTCTAACATATGATTGCATTTCTAGCGCCTATATGCATATTGGAGCCGCATACAGGATAACTGAGCTATTAAATATCGTCGGCTGGTCGCATTTTCCAAGTGTTCCTTGAATTTGAGTTTTGAGTCCACTATTACTTCAAGATACTTCAATTGGGGCTGTGAAGTAATTTCGCATCTCCTATGGTCAGCGATAATTTCTCTTCAGATTTTCCTTAGCTTATGAGCAGAACTTCTGTTTTCTGCTCAGCAAAGTCTAGATCAATGATAACAAACCATCGGCCCAAACCATTTATGCTGTCATTGCATTTGATCCGGAGGTCATCCGCATATGCGTTTTTTCATTCACATTTTTTGGTTGCAGTAATCTTATAATGAGGAGCGTGAATATCGTGCGGAGTTAAACGCATTCTTAACATCCAGTGTTATTAGCGCATAGTATTTTTTCACTTATTGCWCATTTCGCAGTTTCAACTACTTGTCTTAGTGCGTCAATAGTGGACCTCTTTTTTTATAAAGCCGAATTGTCTCTCTGATAATCTGCCGGTTATTTGGATTGCTAACTCCAAGCAGTTTCTTACAATGGTTTCGTACACTTTCCCAATCATTTCGAGCATGCAGAGAGGCCGAAGGTGTTCTGGTGSCTTTTTCGGCTTTGGGGGTAGAACCAGACGCTGTATCTTCCACGGATCGAAGAACACCTCTTCTAATACACACACATTGTACATGTTAACAAATAAACTGGGTCTTAGAGCTATGGCTTTTTTAAGGGCTCTATTTGGTATACCATCCATTCCGGGCGCTTTAGAGTTGTTGATTTTTTTCGCAATAGACAATAGTTCGCCTTCTATGACTAATAGGGGTGGCTCCGTAGCTTCGGTTCGTTTAATATAGGAAATGGAGGCATGTGTCGGGAATAACGCTTAGACGGATACTAAGTGGGCGGCATCTTCGCCTGATGCCTCTGGTGCACTCCAGACGCTCTCAAAAACGTCGGTATCAAATTCTTTTTGCTGCCAAATTCATTTTCGACAGGTATTTCTCCGACAGAGTTCCGTTTCTTTTGAGAACGAAACTTCAGCAACTATAGCCATATGGTCGCTATTTGTATACAAGTCTGACATCTTAAACTTAGTATGCCTGCTAAGCGCGCCGTTAGCAAACATTATGTCAATTATTGATCCTTTGTTTTCCTTTTAAAAGGTATTTTGTGTGCCACTGTTTAAAATCATAAGATTTGTTTCACTCAAAAATTCTAGAATGAGGCGCCCACGA
Source organism: Bactrocera latifrons (assembly GCF_001853355.1). Taxonomy (NCBI): domain Eukaryota; kingdom Metazoa; phylum Arthropoda; class Insecta; order Diptera; family Tephritidae; genus Bactrocera; species Bactrocera latifrons. The sequence goes on along the minus strand of NW_017537040.1, from coordinate 49,107 downwards.
TGGTTTGTAATTCTCCTGCCCCAAGCAGTAGACCATGCGATAAAATCTTCCATTATTATTATTGGCGATTTGCTTCTGATTTCTAGAGACAACTCTGGGAAAAAATATTCCTTGTATACTCGCCCATGTAAAGCCATTATTGGTTTCTTTGGAGCAGGATGTGAAGGCTTGTCCGTTGCAGGCTCATATTGTTTCTTTGCCACTTATATCTTCACCCCAAGTGCTTTCCGAACGTTGAGAATATTGTTCGCGTTGGCTTCAACATATCTGCGTGTTTAGAACAGACCGTACTCAGAACGGAGTGTTCGCCTTTGCAGAGCATACAACTCGGGGAATTCGTGCATGACCTGGGGTTCAGCAACGGGTACAAAGGGAAGACCAATCAATAGGTCTGCAACATTTGTGTGCTATATGTCCTAGTTTGAAGCACATAAAACAACAAGTAATTGGTGAAAATGCGTGAATACGACACATAGACCACCCGATCTTTACTTTACTGCACTTAAGTAAAGGTTTGGCATCCTCAACTCGTAGGCATATAAGAGCTATTAGAGTGCCACTCCGAGTTTTCCGCAGATTTTTTACATTTGGTTTCCCGAAATTTTGGGTACCACACACCTTTTGTAATTTCTTCAGGGGTGGTTATCTCATCCAGCTCTTTGCACATAATGGTAATATTATGAGTTTTTAGCTGTATTAAAGCCATCTCACCAATAACTCCCTCTAGGGCGCTTTCGAACTTGTCGGCTCTCTTTTCTGTTTGATTTTTTAATTCGATTAGTATGTCTCCTTTGAGAGTTTTTCTAATATACCTCACGTTCCTCAAGGCCTCTCTCATATTTTATTTTTTTCAGGATATCTAAATACGACGCTCCCTCCTTTTTTGTTAAGATAATAACATCTGGTTTCAATCTCATTCTCTTCTCATCGGTGTATTCTTTTTAACACCATCTATCTATTTTTCGCCTGCGGGCTTGTCTCCCAAATTGTCTTTTTGCATGCATTCAGTGACCTCACTATATGCTTTTTGCACTTTGTGACTCATGTTTTCCGGCTTCTTTGTTGGTGCAAAAAATCACAATATCTCACGAGGTCTCTTTGGGGATTTTTATCACTTTGTATAGCGGATACCTGCGACGCCTTCCCCACCATAACTCTTTTCGAGGGATTCTCTTGCTTTTCTGTCTTGTCATACAAGCTTGTGATACGCATAGCTTGATTAATATGTCTCTGACCAAACATCATGATTTCGAGCTCTTTAATTTTATTACCCAGTTTGCAGAAAATATTGGGGTTTTCACTATACTGAAGCTGCTCAGATGCCTCAGATGCCACTTTTGCCTGCTTGGTCGGCATTTTCGCATATTTTTGCTGATCCAGCAGCGGTGGGTTCTTCATATTTCTCTTTTGGAGGTGAAGGAGAAAAAGAATAAACGATACAAAAATAGCTGATAGACCAAATCAAAACGCCAAAAATTAATTGAGTACAAGCTTTGATTCGCTGTTACGTGAGCAAATTCCTATTTAATTTTATTTTTGTTTTATATAACTTTACCAAAAAAGGGATAAGTAAGTGCCAAATAAATTCTATTAAAGCAATTTTCGTACTTATGTAATTATTGTGATTAGCATCCAATTAATTAAAAGTCCAGTCCCAGTCTCCCGGTAAATCTCTGACAAAAACAAGTTTGCTAACACTTAAAAAACCCACAAATTCTCTAGGATATCTTAGGCCACCAAAAAACACCTCGACTCACTGACTAATGCAGCAATATGGCCTCCTGCTGGCGCCATCTATATGTCGGCTGGTGGGTTAGAATGTGCTATCTTTATCGATTGTCCAGTGATTTCGTGGTGGAGTTCATAGATATTTATTTTTATTTATTTATTAAAAGAGAAATAATTATGAATAATCGTTCCACTTGTAGATGTAAAGCACTGGCTGCCAGGGCCTTCAGCTTATGTTATAAAATCTTAGTCTTTTATATTCACATTTGAGWTCGGTTTATATAACGTAAATTTAGATACAATAAAAAAGATAAATTTCAAAGCAAAAGTAAATGGGTGCATGTATGTAACTAAACTAAATATTTAATTTGCAAAGCGAAATATATTTAGATATGATTTCTAT